>NC_048574.1:55733458-56053458 GCF_013265735.2 Oncorhynchus mykiss
TCTCTCTTCTCTCTCTGTTTGTCCTCTGTCTGTCTTTCTATCTCTGTCAGTCTGTCTGTCTCTCTTCTCTGTCTGTCTATCCCTCTCCTCTGTCTGTCTGTCTGTCTGTCTGTCTGTCTGTCTGTCTGTCCTCTCTCTGGCTGTCTAACTATCTATCTCTCTCTCTTCTCTGTCTGTCTCTCTCTCTTCTCTCTCTGTCTGTCTATCTGTCTGACTATATATCTCTCTCTTCTCTTTCTGTCTGTCCTCTGTCTGTCTTTCTATCTCTCTCACTTCTCTGTCTGTCTCTCTCTCTTCTCTGTCTGTCTGTCTGTCTGTCTGTCTGTCTGTCTGTCTGTCTGTCTGTCTCTCTTCTCTGTCTGTCTATCCCTCTCCCCTGTCTGTCTGTCTGTCCTCTCCTGTCTGTCTGTCTGTCTGTCTGTCTGTCTGTCTGGCTGTCTGAATATCTATCTCTCTCTCTTCTATGTCTGTCTCTCTCTCTTCTCTGTATGTCTGTCCTCTCTGTCTGTCTATCTGTCTGACTATCTATCTCTCTCTTCTCTTTCTGTCTGTCCTCTTTCTGTCTTTCTATCTCTCTCACTTCTCTGTCTGTCTCTCTCTCTTCTCTGTCTGTCTGTCTGTCTGTCTGTCTCTCTTCTCTGTCTGTCTATCCCTCTCCCCTGTCTGTCTGTCTGTCCTCTCCTGTCTGTCTGTCTGTCTGTCTGTCTGTCTGTCTGTCTGGCTGGCTTTCTGACTATCTATCTCTCTCTCTTCTATGTCTGTCTCTCTCTCTTCTCTGTATGTCTGTCCTCTCTGTCTGCCTGTCTCTCTCTCTTCTGTCTGTTTCTCTCTCTTCTCTGTATATCTGTCTATCCCTCTCTACTGTCTGTCTGTCTGTCTGTCTGTCTGTCTGTCTGTATGTTTCTATGTCTGTCTCTCTGTCTCTGTCTGTCTGTCTTTCTTTTCTGTCTGTCGTCTGTTTGTCTGTCTGTCTGTCTGTCTCTCTTCTCTGTCTGTCTATCTATCCCTCTCCCCTGT
The DNA here is from genome assembly GCF_013265735.2 of Oncorhynchus mykiss. Taxonomy (NCBI): domain Eukaryota; kingdom Metazoa; phylum Chordata; class Actinopteri; order Salmoniformes; family Salmonidae; genus Oncorhynchus; species Oncorhynchus mykiss. The sequence goes on from NC_048574.1 coordinate 55,734,476, forward strand.
CTGTCTGTCTGTCTGTCTGTCTGTCTGTCTGTCTGTCTGTCTGTCTGTCTGTCTGTCCTCTCCTGTCTGTCTAACTATCTATCTCTCTCTCTTCTCTGTCTGTCTCTCTCTTCTCTCTCTGTTTGTCCTCTCTCTGTCTTTCTATCTCTGTCAGTCTGTCTGTCTCTCTTCTCTGTCTGTCTGTCTGTCTGTCTGTCTGTCTCTCCTCTCTCTGGCTGTCTAACTATCTATCTCTCTCTCTTCTCTGTCTGTCTCTCTCTCTTCTCTCTCTGTTTGTCCTCTGTCTGTCTTTCTATCTCTGTCAGTCTGTCTGTCTCTCTTCTCTGTCTGTCTGTCTATCCCTCTCCCCTGTCTGTCTGTCTGTCTGTCTGTCTGTCTGTCTGTCTGTGTCTGCCTGTCTGTCTGTCTCTCTCCTCTCTCTCTGTCTGTCTGTCTGTTTGTCTGTCTCTCTCTCTTCTCTGTCTGTCTCTCTCTTCTCTGTCTGTCTGTCTGTCTATCCCTCTCTACTGTCTGTCTGTCTGTCTGGCTGGCTGTCTGACTATCTATCTCTCTCTCTTCTATGTCTGTCTCTCTCTCTTCCCTGTATGTCTGTCCTTTCTGTCTGTCTATCTCTCTTCTCTGTCTGTTTCTCTCTCCTCTCTGTCTGTCTGTCTGTCTGTCTGTCTGTCTGTCTCTCTCTCCTCTCTGTCTGTCCCGTGTCTCTCTCCTCTCTGTCTGTCTGTCTGTCTGTCTCTCCTCTCTCTGTCTGTCTATCTATCTCTCTCTCTTCTATGTCTGTCTCTCTCTCTTCCCTGTATGTCTGTCCTCTCTGTCTGTCTATCTCTCTTCTCTGTCTGTTTCTCTCTCTTCTCTGTATTTCTGTCTGTCTGTCTGTCTGTCTGTCTGTCTGTCTGTCCCTCTCCCCTGTCTGTCTGTCTGTCTGTCTCTACTCTCTCTGGCTGTCTGGCTATCTATCTATCGCTCTTCTCTCTCTGTCTGTCCTCTGTCTGTCTTTCTATCTCTGTCTGTCTGTCTCTCTTCTCTGTCTGTCTATCCCTCTCCCCTGTCTGTCTGTCTGTCTGTATGTATGTCTGTCCTCTCTCTGGCTGTCTGACTAACTATCTCTCTCTCTTCTCTGTATGTCTCTCTCTCTTCTCTCTCTGTCTGTCTATCTGTCTCACTATCTATCTCTTTCTGTCTGTCCTCTGTCTGTCTTTCTATTTCTCTCACTTCTCTGTCTGTCTCTCTCTCTTCTCTCTCTGTCTGTCTGTCTGTCTGTCTGTCTGTCTCTCTTCTCTGTCTGTCTATCCCTCTCCCCTGTCTGTCTGTCTGTCCTCTTCTGTCTGTCTGTCTGTCTGTCTATCCCTCTCTCTTCTCTCTCCGTCTCTCTGTCCGTCTGTCTGTCTGTCTGTCTCTCTCTCTCTCTCTTCTCTGTCTGTCTCTCTTCTCTGTCTGTATCTCTATCCCTCTCCCCTGTCTGTCTGTCTATGTATGTCTATCTCTCTCTTCTCTTTGTCTGTCTGTCTGTCTGTCTCTCCTCTCTGTCTGTCAGTCTGTCTGTCTATCCCTCTCTCCTCTATGTCTGTCTATCCCTCTCTCGTCTCTGTCTGTCTATCTGTCTGTCTGTCTGTCTGTCTCTCCTCTCTCTGGCTGTCTATCTCTCTCTCTTCTATGTCTGTCTCTCTCTCTTCTCTGTATTTCTGTCTATGTCTGTCTGTCTGCCTGTCTATCCCTCTCCCCTGTCTGTCTGTCTGTCTCTCCTCTCTCTGGCTGTCTGACTATCTATCTCTCTCTCTCTTCTCTGTCTGTCTGTCCTCTGTCTGTCTGTCCTCTGTCTGTCTGTCTGTCTCTCTCTCTTCTCTGTCTGTCTCTCTCTCTTCTCTCTCTGTCTGTCTGTCTGTCTGTCTGTCTGTCCTCTCTGTCTGTGTGTCTATCTCTCTCTCTTCTCTGTCTGTCTCTCTCTTCTCTGTCTGTCTGTCTATCCCTCTCTACTGTCTGTCTGTCTGTCTGTCTGTCTGTCTGACTCTCTTTCTTTTCTGTCTGTCTGTCTGTCTGACTCTCTTTCTTTTCTGTCTGTCTGTCTGTCTGTCTCTCCTCTCTCTGTCTGTGTGTGTGTCTCTCCTCTCTCTGTCCGTGTGTCTGTCTGTCTGTCTCTCCTCTCTCTGTCTGTGTGTCTATCTCTCTCTCTGTCTGTGTGTCTATCTCTCTCTCTTCTCTGTCTGTCTCTCTCTTCTCTGTCTGTCTGTCTATCCCTCTCTACTCTCTGTCTCTGTCTGACTCTCTTTCTTTTCTGTCTGTCTGTTTGTCTATCTGTCTATCCCACTGTCTGTCTGTCTGTCTATACCTCTGTCTGTCTGTCTGTCTGTCTGTCTGTCTGTCTGTCTGTCTGTCTGTCCCCTGTTTATCCTTCTCCCCTGCCTGTCTGTCAGTCTGTCTATCTATCTCTCTTTCTTGTCTGTCTGTCTGTCTGTCTGTCTGTCTATCTGTCTGAGAGACAGACAGACAGACAGACAGAGAGGAGAGAGACAGACAGACAGACAGAGAAGAGAGAGACAGACATACATACAGACAGAGAGGAGAGACAGACAGACAGAGAGGAGAGAGGGATAGACAGACAGACTGACAGAGAGGAGAGACAGACAGAGACAGACAGAGACAGACAGACAGACAGACAGAGAGGAGAGACAGACAAACAGACAGACAAACAGACAGACAGAGAGGAGAGAGACAGACAGACAGAGAGGAGACAGACAGACAGACAGACAGAGAGGAGAGAGACAGACATACATACAGACAGAGAGGAGAGACAGACAGACAGAGAGGAGAGAGGGATAGACAGACAGACTGACAGAGAGGAGAGACAGACAGAGACAGACAGACAGACAGACAGACAGACAGAGAGGAGAGACAGACAAACAGACAGACAGACAGACAGAGAGGAGAGAGACAGACAGACAGAGAGGAGAGAGACAGACAGACAGACAGAGAGGCGAGACAGACAGAGAGGAGAGAGACAGACATACATACAGACAGATAGGAGAGACAGACAGACAGAGAGGAGAGAGGGATAGACAGACAGACTGACAGAGAGGAGAGAAAGACAGACAGACAGACAGACAGACAGAGAGGAGAGAGACAGACATACATACAGAGAGGACAGACAGACAGACAGACAGACAGACAGACAGACAGACTGACTGACTGACTGACTGACTGACTGACTGACTGACTGACTGACTGACTGACTGACTGACTGACTGACTGACTGACTGACTGACTGACAGACTGACAGACAGAGAGGAGAGAGGGATAGACAGACAGAGAGGAGAGAGGGCTAGACAGACAGACAGGAGAGAGGGATAGACAGACAGACAAGAGAGAGAGATAGACAGGCATACAGAAAAGAAAGAGAGATATACAGACAGACAGGAGATACAGGCAGACAGACAGAGAGGAGAGAGAGAGAGACAGACAGAGAGGAGAGATACATACATACATACATACAGTGTGGCAAAAAACGATTTAGTCAGCCAACAATTGTGCAAGTTCTCCTACTTAAAAAGATGAGAGAGGCCTGTAATGTTCATCATAGCTACACTTCAACTATGACAGACAAAATGAGAAAAAAAAATCCAGAAAATCACATTGTAGAATTTTTAATGAATTTATTTGCAAATGATGGTGGAAAATAAGTATTTGGTCAATAACAAAAGTTTATCTCAATACTTTGTTATATACCCTTTTTTGGCAATGACAGAGGTCAAACGTTTTCTGTAAGTCTTCACAAGGTTTGCACACACTGTTGCTGGCATTTTGGCCCATTCGTCCATGCAGATCTCCTCTAGAGCAATGATGTTTTGGGGCTGTTGCTGGGCAACACGGACGTTCAACTCCCTCCAAAGATTTTCTATGGGGTTGACAGACAGAAAGACATACAGACAGGAGAGATAAACAGACAGACAGACAGACAAGAAAGAGAGACAGACAGACATCTGTCTGTATGTATGTATGTATGTATGTCTCTCTCTCCTCTCTCTCTGTCTGTCTGTCTGTCTATGTCTGTCTCTTCTCTCTGTCTGTCTGAACCTCTGTCTGTCTGTCTGTCTGTCTCTCTCTCCTCTCTGTCTGTCTTTCTTCTCTGTCTGTCTGTCTGTCTTTCTTCTCTGTCTGTCTGTCTCTCTTTCTTCTCTGTCTGTCTGTCCCATCTCTCTCTCCTCTCTGTCTGTCTGTCAGTCTGTCTGTATCTCCTCTGTATGTCTGTCTGTCTCTCTCTCTTCTCTGTCGGTCTCTCTTCTCTGTCTGTCTATCCCTCTCCTCTGTCTATCTCTCTCTCTTCTCTGTCTGTCTCTCTCTCCTCTCTGTCTGTCTGTCTATCTATGTCTGTCTATCTCTCTCTCCTCTTTGTCTGTCTGTCTATCCCTCTCTCCTCTCTGTCTGTCTGTCTCTCTCTCCTCTCTCTGTCTGTCTGTCTTTCTTCTCTGTCTGTCTTTCTATCCATCTCTCCTGTCTGTCTGTCTGTCTGTCTGTCTGTCTGTCTGTCTGTCTGTCTGTCTGTCTGTTCAAATCAATTCAATTCAAGGGGCTTTATTGGCATGGGGAACATGTGTTAACATTGCCAAAGCAAGTGAGGTAGATAATATACAAAAGTGAAATAAACAATCAAATGAACAGTGAACATTACACATACAGAAGTTTCGAAACAATAAAGACATTAAATGTCACATTATGTATATATACAGTGTTGTAACAACGTACAAATGGTTAAAGTACAAAATAAATAAGCATAAATATGGGTTTTATTTACAATGGTGTTTGTTCTTCACTGGTTGCCCTTTTCTTTTGGCAACAGGTCACAAATCTTGCTGCTGTGATGGCACACTGTGGAATTTCACCCAGTAGATATGGGAGTTCATCAAAATTGGGTTTGTTTTCGAATTCTTTGTGGATCTGTGTAATCTGAGGGAAATATGTGTCTCTAATATGGTCATACATTGGGCAGGAGGTTAGAAAGTGCAGCTCAGTTTCCACCTCATTTTGTAGGCAGTGTGCACATAGCCTGTCTTCTCTTGAGAGCCTGTCTGCCTATGGCGGCCTTTCTCAATAGCAAGGCTATGCTCACTGAGTCTATTTCTCTCTCCTCGCTGTCTGTCTGTCTGTCTATCTATTTCTCTCTGTCTGTCTATCCCTCTCTACTGTCTGTCTGTCTGTCTGTCTGTCTGTCTGACTCTCTTTCTTTTCTGTCTGTCTGTCTGTCTGACTCTCTTTCTTTTCTGTCTGTCTGTCTGTCTGTCTGTCTGTCTGTCTCTCCTCTCTCTGGCTGTCTAACTATCTATCTCTCTCTCTTCTCTGTCTGTCTCTCTCTCTTCTCTCTCTGTTTGTCCTCTGTCTGTCTTTCTATCTCTGTCAGTCTGTCTGTCTCTCTTCTCTGTCTGTCTGTCTATCCCTCTCCCCTGTCTGTCTGTCTGTCTGTCTGTCTGTCTGTCTGTCTGTCTGTCTGTCTGTCTGTGTCTGCCTGTCTGTCTGTCTCTCTCCTCTCTCTCTGTCTGTCTGTCTGTTTGTCTGTCTCACTCTCTTCTCTGTCTGTCTCTCTCTTCTCTGTCTGTCTGTCTGTCTGTCTATCCCTCTCTACTGTCTGTCTGTCTGTCTGGCTGGCTGTCTGACTATCTATCTCTCTCTCTTCTATGTCTGTCTCTCTCTCTTCTCTGTATGTCTGTCCTCTCTGTCTGTCTATCTGTCTGACTATCTATCTTTCTCTTCTCTTTCTGTCTGTCCTCTGTCCGTCTTTCGATCTCTCTCACTTCTCTGTCTGTCTCTCTCTCTTCTCTGTCTGTCTGTCTGTCTGTCTGTCTGTCTGTCTGTCTCTCTTCTCTGTCTGTCTATCCCTCTCCCCTGTCTGTCTGTCCTCTCCTGTCCGTCTGTCTGTCTGTCTGTCTCTCTCTCTCTCTGTCTGTCTGTCTCTCTTCTCTGTCTGTATCTCTATCCCTCTCCCCTGTCTGTCTGTCTGTCTGTCTGTCTATCTCTCTCTTCTCTTTTTCTGTCTGTCTGTCTCTCCTCTCTGTCTGTCTGAATCTCCTGTCTGTCTGACTGTCTGTCTCTCCTCTCTGTCTGTCAGTCTGTCTGTCTCTCCTCTCTCTGGCTGTCTATCTATCTCTCTCTCTTCTATGTCTGTCTCTCTCTCTTCCCTGTATGTCTGTCCTCTCTGTCTGTCTATCTCTCTTCTCTGTCTGTTTCTCTCTCCTCTCTGTCTGTCTGTCTGTCTGTCTGTCTCTCTCTCCTCTCTGTCTGTCCCTTATCTCTCTCCTCTCTGTCTGTCTGTCTGTCTGTCTCTCCTCTCTCTGGCTGTCTATCTATCTCTCTCTCTTCTATGTCTGTCTCTCTCTCTTCCCTGTATGTCTGTCCTCTCTGTCTGTCTATCTCTCTTCTCTGTCTGTTTCTCTCTCTTCTCTCTATTTCTGTCTGTCTGTCTGTCTGTCTGTCTGTCTGTCTGTCTGTCTGTCCCTCTCCCCTGTCTGTCTGTCTGTCTGTCTCTACTCTCTCTGGCTGTCTGGCTATCTATCTATCGCTCTTCTCTCTCTGTCTGTCCTCTGTCTGTCTTTCTATCTCTGTCTGTCTGTCTCTCTTCTCTGTCTGTCTGTCTATCCCTCTCCCCTGTCTGTCTGTCTGTCTGTATGTATGTCTGTCCTCTCTCTGGCTGTCTGACTAACTATCTCTCTCTCTTCTCTGTATGTCTCTCTCTCTTCTCTCTCTGTCTGTCTATCTGTCTCACTATCTATCTCTTTCTGTCTGTCCTCTGTCTGTCTTTCTATTTCTCTCACTTCTCTGTCTGTCTCTCTCTCTTCTCTGTCTGTCTGTCTGTCTGTCTGTCTGTCTGTCTGTCTGTCTGTCTGTCTGTCTGTCTGTCTCTCTTCTCTGTCTGTCTATCCCTCTCCCCTGTCTGTCTGTCTGTCCTCTTCTGTCTGTCTGTCTGTCTGTCTGTCTATCCCTCTCTCTTCTCTCTCCGTCTGTCCGTCTGTCTGTCTGTCTGTCTCTCTCTCTCTCTCTCTTCTCTGTCAGTCTCTCTTCTCTGTCTGTATCTCTATCCCTCTCCCCTGTCTGTCTGTCTATGTATGTCTATCTCTCTCTTCTCTTTGTCTGTCTGTCTGTCTGTCTCTCCTCTCTGTCTGTCAGTCTGTCTGTCTATCCCTCTCTCCTCTATGTCTGTCTATCCCTCTCTCGTCTCTGTCTGTCTGTCTGTCTGTCTGTCTGTCTGTCTGTCTCTCCTCTCTCTGGCTGTCTATCTCTCTCTCTTCTATGTCTGTCTCTCTCTCTTCTCTGTATTTCTGTCTATGTCTGTCTGTCTGCCTGTCTATCCCTCTCCCCTCTCTGTCTGTCTGTCTCTCCTCTCTCTGGCTGTCTGACTATCTATCTCTCTCTCTCTTCTCTGTCTGTCTGTCCTCTGTCTGTCTGTCCTCTGTCTGTCTGTCTGTCTCTCTCTCTTCTCTGTCTGTCTCTCTCTCTTCTCTCTGTCTGTCTGTCTGTCTGTCCTCTCTGTCTGTGTGTCTATCTCTCTCTCTTCTCTGTCTGTGTCTCTCTTCTCTGTCTGTCTGTCTATCCCTCTCTACTGTCTGTCTGTCTGTCTGTCTGTCTGTCTGTCTGTCTGTCTGTCTGACTCTCTATCTTTTCTGTCTGTCTGTCTGTCTGACTCTCTTTCTTTTCTGTCTGTCTGTCTGTCTGTCTGTCTGTCTGTCTGTCTCTCCTCTCTCTGTCTGTGTGTGTGTCTCTCCTCTCTCTGTCCGTGTGTCTGTCTGTCTGTCTCTCCTCTCTCTGTCTGTGTGTCTATCTCTCTCTCTGTCTGTGTGTCTATCTCTCTCTCTTCTCTGTCTGTCTCTCTCTCTTCTCTGTCTGTCTGTCTATCCCTCTCTACTCTCTGTCTCTGTCTGACTCTCTTTCTTTTCTGTCTGTCTGTTTGTCTGTCTGTCTATCCCACTGTCTGTCTGTCTGTCTATACCTCTGTCTGTCTGTCTGTCTGTCCCCTGTTTATCCCTCTCCCCTGCCTGTCTCTCAGTCTGTCTATCTATCTCTCTTTCTTGTATGTCTGTCTGTCTGTCTGTCTATCTGTCTGAGAGACAGACAGACAGACAGACAGACAGAGAGGAGAGAGACAGACAGACAGACAGAGAAGAGAGAGACAGACATACATACAGACAGAGAGGAGAGACAGACAGACAGAGAGGAGAGAGGGATAGACAGACAGACTGACAGAGAGGAGAGACAGACAGAGACAGACAGACAGACAGACAGACAGACAGACAGACAGACAGACAGACAGACAGACAGAGAGGAGAGACAGACAAACAGACAGACAGACAGACAGACAGAGAGGAGAGAGACAGACAGACAGAGAGGAGACAGACAGACAGACAGACAGACAGACAGACAGAGAGGCGAGACAGACAGAGAGGAGAGAGACAGACATACATACAGACAGAGAAGAGAGACAGACAGACAGAGAGGAGAGAGGGATAGACAGACAGACTGACAGAGAGGAGAGACAGACAGAGACAGACAGACAGACAGACAGACAGAGAGGAGAGACAGACAAACAGACAGACAGATAGACAGACAGACAGAGAGGAGAGAGACAGACAGACAGAGAGGAGAGAGACAGACAGACAGACAGAGAGGCGAGACAGACAGAGAGGAGAGAGACAGACATACATACAGACAGAGAGGAGAGACAGACAGACAGAGAGGAGAGAGGGATAGACAGACAGACTGACAGAGAGGAGAGAAAGACAGACAGACAGACAGACAGACAGACAGACAGACAGACAGACAGAGAGGAGAGAGACAGACATACATACAGAGAGGACAGACAGACAGACAGAGACAGACAGACAGACAGAGACAGACAGACAGACAGACAGACAGACAGACAGACAGACAGACAGACAGACAGACAGACAGACAGACAGACAGACAGACAGACAGACTGACAGACAGAGAGGAGAGAGGGATAGACAGACAGAGAGGAGAGAGGGCTAGACAGACAGACAGGAGAGAGGGATAGACAGACAGACAAGAGAGAGAGATAGACAGGCATACAGAAAAGAAAGAGAGATATACAGACAGACAGGAGATACAGGCAGACAGACAGAGAGGAGAGAGAGAGAGACAGACAGAGAGGAGAGATACATACATACATACATACAGTGTGGCAAAAAACTATTTAGTCAGCCACCAATTGTGCAAGTTCTCCTACTTAAAAAGATGAGAGAGGCCTGTAATTTTCATCATAGGTACACTTCAACTATGACAGACAAAATGAGAAAAAAAAATCCAGAAAATCACATTGTAGGATTTTTAATGAATTTATTTGCAAATGATGGTGGAAAATAAGTATTTGGTCAATAACAAAAGTTTATCTCAATACTTTGTTATATACCCTTTTTTGGCAATGACAGAGGTCAAATGTTTTCTGTAAGTCTTCACAAGGTTTGCACACACTGTTGCTGGCATTTTGGCCCATTCGTCCATGCAGATCTCCTCTAGAGCAATGATGTTTTGGGGCTGTTGCTGGGCAACACGGACGTTCAACTCCCTCCAAAGATTTTCTATGGGGTTGACAGACAGAAAGACATACAGACAGGAGAGATAGACAGACAGACAGACAGACAAGAAAGAGAGACAGACAGACAGACAGACAAAGAGGAGAGAGAGATAGACTGTCTGTCTCTGTCTGTCTGTATGTATGTATGTATGTATGTCTCTCTCTCCTCTCTCTCTGTCTGTCTGTCTGTCTGTGTCTGTCTCTTCTCTCTGTCTGTCTGAACCTCTGTCTGTCTGTCTGTCTGTCTGTCTCTCGCTCCTCTCTGTCTGTCTTTCTTCTCTGTCTGTCTGTCTGTCTTTCTTCTCTGTCTGTCTGTCTCTCTTTCTTCTCTGTCTGTCTGTCCCATCTCTCTCTCCTCTCTGTCTGTCTGTCAGTCTGTCTGTATCTCCTCTGTATGTCTGTCTGTCTCTCTCTCTTCTCTGTCGGTCTCTCTTCTCTGTCTGTCTATCCCTCTCCTCTGTCTATCTCTCTCTCTTCTCTGTCTGTCTCTCTCTCCTCTCTGTCTGTCTGTCTATCTATGTCTGTCTCTCTCTCCTCTTTGTCTGTCTGCCTATCCCTCTCTCCTCTCTGTCTGTCTGTCTCTCTCTCCTCTCTCTGTCTGTCTGTCTTTCTTCTCTGTCTGTCTTTCTATCCATCTCTCCTGTCTGTCTGTCTGTCTGTCTGTCTGTCTGTCTGTCTGTCTGTCTGTCTGTCTGTCTGTCTGTCTGTCTGTCTGTCTGTTCAAATCAATTCAATTCAAGGGGCTTTATTGGCATGGGGAACATGTGTTAACATTGCCAAAGCAAGTGAGGTAGATAATATACAAAAGTGAAATAAACAATCAAATGAACAGTGAACATTACACATACAGAAGTTTCGAAACAATAAAGACATTAAATGTCACATTATGTATATATACAGTGTTGTAACAACGTACAAATGGTTAAAGTACAAAATAAATAAGCATAAATATGGGTTTTATTTACAATGGTGTTTGTTCTTCACTGGTTGCCCTTTTCTTTTGGCAACAGGTCACAAATCTTGCTGCTGTGATGGCACACTGTGGAATTTCACCCAGTAGATATGGGAGTTCATCAAAATTGGGTTTGTTTTCGAATTCTTTGTGGATCTGTGTAATCTGAGGGAAATATGTGTCTCTAATATGGTCATACATTGGGCAGGAGGTTAGAAAGTGCAGCTCAGTTTCCACCTCATTTTGTAGGCAGTGTGCACATAGCCTGTCTTCTCTTGAGAGCCTGTCTGCCTATGGCGGCCTTTCTCAATAGCAAGGCTATGCTCACTGAGTCTATTTCTCTCTCCTCGCTGTCTGTCTGTCTGTCTGTCTATCTATCTCTCTCTCCTTTCTGTCTGTCTGTCTGTCTGTTATCTCTCTCTCCTCTCTGTCTGTCTGTCTATCAATCTATCTATCTCTCTCTCCTTTCTGTCTGTCTGTCTGTCTGTCTGTTATCTCTCTCTCCTCTCTGTCTGTCTATCAATCTATCTATCTCTCTCTCCTTTCTGTCTGTCTGTCTGTCTGTTATCTCTCTCTCCTCTCTGTCTGTCTATCAATCTATCTATCTCTCTCTCCTTTCTGTCTGTCTGTCTGTCTGTTATCTCTCTCTCCTCTCTGTCTGTCTATCAATCTATCTATCTCTCTCTCCTTTCTGTCTGTCTGTCTGTCTGTTATCTCTCTCTCCTCTCTGTCTGTCTATCAATCTATCTATCTCTCTCTCCTTTCTGTCTGTCTGTCTGTTATCTCTCTCTCCTCTCTGTCTGTCTATCAATCTATCTATCTCTCTCTCCTTTCTGTCTGTCTGTCTGTCTGTTATCTCTCTCTCCTCTCTGTCTGTCTATCAATCTATCTATCTCTCTCTCCTTTCTGTCTGTCTGTCTGTCTGTTATCTCTCTCTCCTCTCTGTCTGTCTATCAATCTATCTATCTCTCTCTCCTTTCTGTCTGTCTGTCTGTCTGTTATCTCTCTCTCCTCTCTGTCTGTCTATCAATCTATCTATCTCTCTCTCCTTTCTGTCTGTCTGTCTGTCTGTCTGTTATCTCTCTCTCCTCTCTGTCTGTCTATCAATCTATCTATCTCTCTCTCCTTTCTGTCTGTCTGTCTGTTATCTCTCTCTCCTCTCTGTCTGTCTATCAATCTATCTATCGCTCTCTCCTTTCTGTCTGTCTGTCTGTCTGTTATCTCTCTCTCCTCTCTGTCTGTCTATCAATCTATCTATCTCTCTCTCCTTTCTGTCTGTCTATCAATCTATCTATCTCTCTCTCCTTTCTGTCTGTCTGTCTGTCTGTTATCTCTCTCTCCTCTCTGTCTGTCTATCAATCTATCTATCTCTCTCTCCTTTCTGTCTGTCTGTCTGTCTGTCTGTTATCTCTCTCTCCTCTCTGTCTGTCTATCAATCTATCTATCTCTCTCTCCTTTCTGTCTGTCTGTCTGTCTGTCTGTTATCTCTCTCTCCTCTCTGTCTGTCTATCAATCTATCTATCTCTCTCTCCTTTCTGTCTGTCTGTCTGTCTGTTATCTCTCTCTCCTCTCTGTCTGTCTATCAATCTATCTATCTCTCTCTCCTTTCTGTCTGTCTGTCTGTCTGTTATCTCTCTCTCCTCTCTGTCTGTCTATCAATCTATCTATCTCTCTCTCCTTTCTGTCTGTCTGTCTGTCTGTTATCTCTCTCTCCTCTCTGTCTGTCTATCAATCTATCTATCTCTCTCTCCTTTCTGTCTGTCTGTCTGTCTGTCTGTTATCTCTCTCTCCTCTCTGTCTGTCTATCAATCTATCTATCTCTCTCTCCTTTCTGTCTGTCTGTCTGTCTGTCTGTTATCTCTCTCTCCTCTCTGTCTGTCTATCAATCTATCTATCTCTCTCTCCTTTCTGTCTGTCTGTCTGTTATCTCTCTCTCCTCTCTGTCTGTCTATCAATCTATCTATCTCTCTCTCCTTTCTGTCTGTCTGTCTGTCTGTTATCTCTCTCTCCTCTCTGTCTGTCTATCAATCTATCTATCTCTCACTCCTTTCTGTCTGTCTATCAATCTATCTATCTCTCTCTCCTTTCTGTCTGTCTGTCTGTATGTTATCTCTCTCTCCTCTCTGTCTGTCTATCAATCTATCTATCTCTCTCTCCTTTCTGTCTGTCTGTCTGTCTGTTATCTCTCTCTCCTCTCTGTCTGTCTATCAATCTATCTATCTCTCTCTCCTTTCTGTCTGTCTGTCTGTCTGTCTGTCTGTTATCTCTCTCTCCTCTCTGTCTGTCTATCAATCTATCTATCTCTCTCTCCTTTCTGTCTGTCTGTCTGTCTGTTATCTCTCTCTCCTCTCTGTCTGTCTATCAATCTATCTATCTCTCTCTCCTTTCTGTCTGTCTGTCTGTCTGTTATCTCTCTCTCCTCTCTGTCTGTCTATCAATCTATCTATCTCTCTCTCCTTTCTGTCTGTCTGTTATCTCTCTCTCCTCTCTGTCTGTCTATCAATCTATCTATCTCTCTCTCCTTTCTGTCTGTCTGTCTGTCTGTTATCTCTCTCTCCTCTCTGTCTGTCTATCAATCTATCTATCTCTCTCTCCTTTCTGTCTGTCTGTCATCTCTCTCTCCTCTCTGTCTGTCTATCAATCTATCTATCTCTCTCTCCTTTCTGTCTGTCTGTCTGTCTGTTATCTCTCTCTCCTCTCTGTCTGTCTATCAATCTATCTATCTCTCTCTCCTTTCTGTCTGTCTGTCTGTTATCTCTCTCTCCTCTCTGTCTGTCTATCAATCTATCTATCTCTCTCTCCTTTCTGTCTGTCTGTCTGTCTGTTATCTCTCTCTCCTCTCTGTCTGTCTATCAATCTATCTATCTCTCTCTCCTTTCTGTCTGTCTGTCTGTCTGTTATCTCTCTCTCCTCTCTGTCTGTCTATCAATCTATCTATCTCTCTCTCCTTTCTGTCTGTCTGTCTGTCTGTTATCTCTCTCTCCTCTCTGTCTGTCTACCAATCTATATATCTCTCTCTCCTTTCTGTCTGTCTGTCTGTCTGTTATCTCGCTCTCCTCTCTGTCTGTCTATCAATCTATCTATCTCTCTCTCCTTTCTGTCTGTCTGTCTGTCTGTTATCTCTCTCTCCTCTCTGTCTGTCTATCAATCTATCTATCTCTCTCTCCTTTCTGTCTGTCTGTCTGTCTGTCTGTCTGTTATCTCTCTCTCCTCTCTGTCTGTCTATCAATCTATCTATCTCTCTCTCCTTTCTGTCTGTCTGTCTGTCTGTTATCTCTCTCTCCTCTCTGTCTGTCTATCTATCTATCTCTCTCTCCTTTCTGTCTGTCTGTCTGTCTGTCTGTTATCTCTCTCTCCTCTCTGTCTGTCTATCAATCTATCTATCTCTCTCTCCTTTCTGTCTGTCTGTCTGTTATCTCTCTCTCCTCTCTGTCTGTCTACCAATCTATATGTCTCTCTCTCCTTTCTGTCTGTCTGTCTGTCTGTTATCTCTCTCCCCTCTCTGTCTGTCTATCAATCTATCTATCTCTCTCTCCTTTCTGTCTGTCTGTCTGTCTGTTATCTCTCTCTCCTCTCTGTCTGTCTATCAATCTATCTATCTCTCTCTCCTTTCTGTCTGTCTGTCTGTCTGTCTGTTATCTCTCTCTCCTCTCTGTCTGTCTATCAATCTATCTATCTCTCTCTCCTTTCTGTCTGTCTGTCTGTCTGTCTGTTATCTCTCTCTCCTCTCTGTCTGTCTATCACTCTATCTATCTCTCTCTCCTTTCTGTCTGTCTGTCTGTTATCTCTCTCTCCTCTCTGTCTGTCTATCAATCTATCTATCTCTCTCTCCTTTCTGTCTGTCTGTCTGTCTGTTATCTCTCTCTCCTCTCTGTCTGTCTATCAATCTATCTATCTCTCTCTCCTTTCTGTCTGTCTGTCTGTCTGTTATCTCTCTCTCCTCTCTGTCTGTCTATCAATCTATCTCTCTCTCTCTCCTTTCTGTCTGTCTATTGTCGTGTCTTTTCTATCATTAAACTGAAGACTTCGTTTTTATCAAAGATTCTCTGTAATTTGTTACTCGATTAAACTGAATAATCATTTAACTGTAATTAACTAGGAAATCGGGGCACCAAGGAAAGTATTGAGATTACAAAGTTATAATTTCCCAATATAACCTTTCAGAAATTTTCATATCTGATCAATAGTCTTCTGATTAATGATTTGTTTATTTTACCTCACGTTAGTCTCAGTTGGTTATTTGCACGAACCCAGTATTCACTATGAGTCATCCATACATCAATTGTCTTAAATCATTTATTTATTACTAACTAAGTAATTCACAGAAATGCATAAACAAACAGTAAATATGGTTACAAGAAATGATAGAATGTGCCCTAGTGGGCTGAACCGGCATGGCGGCTTGTTAGACAAAAGGGAAGTGTTTTTTTTTACCAAGAAGTGACTACAGAGTTAATTATAACAATTAAAATGCTAATCCTTTACACATGAAGGCTCACTCATTCGGGAACGATTGCAATCAATATATATATCTTTACGCTCAGTGTGTCGTCTTGATCGCTGGTGAAAAGTCTTTATTTTGTAGAATTGTCCGTCTCTCTCCCTCTCTCTCTGTCTTGGTTAGAGGGGATAGTTCAAAGTGACATCCATTATAGAATGGATGTTTCGGCGGTTCTCGTTCTTCGCGTTCAATGATACCGAATTCCTAGCTGCAGACTAGTAATTAGTATCAAAGACTTGTTCTTATTCTGTCGGTATCGAGAGTTTAACCACGTGGTATGGTTAAAAGATTCTGCAACCTTTAGCCATCTCGTAATTGAGGTAAGCTTGGTCTGCAACCTTTGTCCTCCCCTAATGGAGAAAAACATGGTCTGCTGATAATTTCTCAAAGTTGGGTTTTATTCGGAATGGCAGAAGGGGGCTGTCCCAGGATGCCTGACCCTAACTGGGCTCAGGAGCGGTCCTCTAATTTAGTTCAAATCAAAAGGGAATTGTATTTTTCTTCATTAAACAGTCCACAATCAATTATACAAACAGTATCATACTCACTCGTTCATCTTATACAACAATTAGATGTAAACCTCATATCTGAGGCTATTGTATAAACAGCGTTATGGTAATGTTGCCACACCGCCTCTCCCAAGTTGTGACAAACAGACCAGTTCGTAGCTGGATTCTTCACTGATCTTTTACACTTTCTCTGGAACATGATATTTGTTCGTACCTCAAGTTCTGTGAGGTGGAAGGATTTCCTTTGTCTCCATGAAAAACGACTCTCTATAACTGTGTGTCCATGAGGTCTTCTCAGGAATTTACGACCTCTGACCACAGCAGTCTGGTTATAGAAGCAGAGAGTGGGGGATGGTGCTCGCTGTACTCAGAGGGCAACGTCATGACACTATCTACAGATGTATCTCTCTCTCCTCTCTGTCTGTCTGTCTCTGCCTCCCTTTCTGTCTGCCTGTCTCTCCCCCCTTTCTGTCTGTCTATCTCTCCCCCGTCTTCATCGGTCCCCCTTTTATGTTTATTTGTCTCTCCCCCTTTCTGTCTCTGTCTGTCTCCCACCTGTGTGTCTGTCTCTCTCCCCCTTGCTGTCTGTTTTTCTGTCTGTCTGGATCTTCCCCCTGTCATCTGTCTATGTCTCTCCCCCCTGTCTGTCTGTCTGTCTGTCTGTCTGTCTGTCTGTCTGTCTGACTGTCGGTCTGTCGGTCTGTTGGTCTGTCTCTCCCATCTGTCTGTCTGTCGGTCTGTCTCTCCCGTCTCTCTCTCCCATCTGTCGGTATGTCTGTCTGTCTGTCTGTCTCTCCCCATCTGTCTGTCTGTCTCTCCCCATGTCTGTCTGTCTCTCCCCATGTCTGTCTGTCTCTCCCCATGTCTGTCTGTCTCTCCCCATGTCTGTATGTCTCTCCCCATGTCTGTCTGTCTCTCCCCATGTCTGTCTGTCTTCCCCCCCTGTCTGTCTGTCTGTCTGCCTGCCTGCCTGCCTGTCTGTCTCTCCCCCCTTTCTGTCTGTCTCTGCCCCCTTTCTGTCTCTGTCTGTGTCTCCCCCCTTTCTGTCTGTTTGTCTGTCTGTCTGTCTGTATCTCCCCCTGTCTATCTGTCTCTCCATCCTGTCTGTCTGTCTGTCTGTCTGTCTTTCGGTCTCTCGCTTCTCTCTGTCTGTCGGTCTGTCTGTCTGTCTGTCCCCCCTTTCTGTCTGTCTGTCTCTCCCCTGTCTGTCTCTCGCCCCTGTCTGTCTGTCTGTCTGTCTGTCTGTCTGTCTGTCTGTCTGTCTGTGTCTGTTGGTGTCTGTCTGTCTCTCGCCCCTGTCTGTCTCTTGCCCCTGTCTGTCTGTCTGTCTGTCTGTCTGTCTGTCTGTCTGTCGCTCCTGTCTGTCTTTCTGTCTTTTGCCCCTCTCTGTCCCGTCTGTCTGTCAGTCTGTCCCATCTGTCTGTCTGTCTATCCCCCTGTCCGTCGTCCCGTCCGGCAGTCTGTCTGTCCTCCCTTTCTGTCCCCCCTTTATGTCTGTCTGTCCCCCCTTTCTGTCCCCCCCTTTCTGTTCCCCCCTTTCTGTTCCCCCCTTTCTGTTCCCCCCTTTCTGTCTGTCAGTCCCCCCTTTCTGTCTGTCTGTCTGTCCCCCCTTTCTCTTCCCCCCTTTCTGTCTGTCTGTCACCCCTTTGTCTTTATG
This sequence comes from Oncorhynchus mykiss, assembly GCF_013265735.2. Lineage (NCBI taxonomy): Eukaryota > Metazoa > Chordata > Actinopteri > Salmoniformes > Salmonidae > Oncorhynchus > Oncorhynchus mykiss. The sequence continues at coordinate 55,751,663 of NC_048574.1, forward strand.
TCTGTCCCCCCTTTCTGTCTGTCTGTCCCCCCCTTTCTGTTCCCCCCTTTCTGTCCCCCCCTTTCTGTTCCCCCCTTTCTGTCTGTCTGTCCCCCCTTTCGGTCCCCCCCTTCCTGTTCCCCCCTTTCCATCTGTTTGTCCCCCCTTCCTGTCTGTCTGTCCCCCCTTTCTGTCTGTCTGTCTGTCCCCCTTTCTGTTCCCCCCTTTCTGTCTGTCTCTGTCCCCCCTTTCTGTCTGTCTGTCCCCCCTTTCTGTCCCCCCTTCCTGTCTGTTTGTCCCCCCCTTTCTGTCCCCCCTTTCTGTTCCCCCCTTTCTGTCCCCCCCTTTCTGTTCCCCCCTTTCTGTCTGTCTGTCCCCCCTTTCTGTCCCCCCCTTTCCGTCTGTTTGTCTCTCCCCTGTCCCTCCCTCCCTCACTCAATTGAAGGAGCTTTATTGGCATGGGAAACATGTTTACACTACCAAAGCAAGTGAAATAAGCAAAAAGTGAACAGTGAATATTACTCACTTCGGCAGCTCTGTACAACTGTAGATCACACTCTGGACTAAGGGGACACATGAGAATTCAAAAACAATAGCCTTCCAAGCATAATGTATTGCATCATAAGTATTGTATTATCTCCCTGATATCTAGGAATGGGATACCCCTTTAAATATGAAATATTAATCACAAACACAAAACAAATTACTCCATTACCGGCCATGTGGATGTTAAATTGCGATCGATAAAGAGGCACACAAAAGTAAAGTTTAATAAATAGCATCTTCATACAGAGGCTTCAGTTGTAGAGTTGTTAGTGTAATCTCATTACCTTGGGAGGAGAAGTGGATGAATATTCATCAACATTAGTTAATACCTGCACATATGTACTAGTGGCTCCGTTAATTCCACAAACATTCTCAACAGAACTGTGAGAAATCAATTCCAAATTGGGTATTAATTGACCGTACATGAGAAAAAATGTCACCACCATCTCCCTTTCCATGTCCCGATAGTCACTCTTTTGGCTCACGTTATAGCAATTTGTCTTATCATATCGGCACGCTGGTACAGCATGCGTGATTAACAGAGACCAGATTAGTTTCAATACCAGGGATGAGGGATCATTTTTCAATTGAACAATTAGTTCACGTCGTCTCGCGGAATGTCACGAGTCGTGGAGGACAATGCGTCTACGTGTTGACGGATCTACTGGCCTCCTGACTCATGGTAGGGAAAGAAGGGCCTGTGTTGTATTGTAGTAACCCCTGGGTTATTTGCTGGTAATGCAATCCCTGATAACGTTCGTAAGTCCTTTGTCTCGATTTCTCTGTGATTTGGGAGACGATAAATAATGGTTTAACCACTTGACCTACTTGTCGAGTCAGTCGGAAAACGTTGTCAATTGAACTCTTCCATAATTGGTCTGATTTCTCGAAACTGCATTGAAAAGGTCAAATTTCAAAGTTTGTGTTTTTTTGTTGTTTGCTTTTTGACTTGAACGGAAAACAGAGACACGAATAGATAGAACGGGTTCTATACATCTTCTTTGGCAATCCAATGGGATCTGTTCGTAAAGTAAAAACACGTTCAGAAGAGATTCATTTTTTTGCCCTCGTTGCTTGCTCTGCATTTGGTCATTGCACGACAGCCTTGCTTTGCTGCAGGAAGCCTTCTCTGATCCACGTGCATACAAAATGACAATTATAGCATCATTAACATAACATTTTGCTCATCACACAGGCCTCAAGGTTATTGCAGTGGAATATGCCCTGTGTTATTTGCCATTTGCAATATGCCTCACTTCCAGTAACCCCCCGATTGTTCTTGATTTATAGCATTCATTTGCAATTGTATGACAAGCCTACCTGCTCACGTTGGGCGTTTTGATTTCTTTGGAACACTTATTTTGATTTACAATGAATGTTGACAGCACTCTCAGAGAGCATGTATTTCAACCAGATTTCTTTAGTAGAATTTAAAGTGCCCACTGTAGATGGTGTTCTTGGAACTAAATCACGAGCTCCCATTTGAAGAACTGTGAACAAAAAGCTAAATTGTTTGTTTGCTAAGGTATTTTGGCAAATGTAGAAATGGCCAAGATTGGCAACTGCCTTCAAATTCCCACATTACTCTTGATCAGACAATTGTAAGTTCTGAATAGAGCTGGCAAAATATTTAAACGCCATGGTTCATGGAAAACGTGATTTAATAAAATATTAGCTATTTGATGAGTGAATTGTGTGGTATGAAAGTCCCATTCTGTAAAATGACTCCCTTTCTCTCGCTGTTGTTGTTGATAAGGTTCTCAGTTCCAATCATTCCAACAGCAATATTTGTCATAAATCTTGTTCTGGAGGCAGCTCTGCAGAGTGGTCACTCGCTGGCACAGCCGCAAAGTCATAAATTCAGATTATAAACCTAATGTCACGCCCTGACCTTAGAGATCATTTTATGTCTCTATTTTGGTTTGGTCAGGGCGTGAGTTGGGGTGGGCATTCTATGTTGTGGGTTCTATGTTTTCTATTTCTGTGTGTTTGGCCAGGTGTGGTTCTCAATCAGAGGCAGCTGTCTATCGTTGTCTCTGATTGAATACCATACTTAGGTAGCCTTTTCCCACCTGTGGTGGTGTGGGTAGTTGTTTTCTGTTTTGTGTCTTTCTGCAACTGACAGGACTGTTTTGGTTTTCGTTCATTCTCTTTGTTATTTTTGTTATTTCAGTGTTCAGTTAATAAAATCATGAACACGTACAACGCTGTGCTTTGGTCCTCACCTTCTTCCTCAAACAGCCGTTACACCTAACGCTAACCTTAACCACACCGCTGACCCTAATGCATACCTATAACCTTAAAGTTAATGTCTTGTTTTCAGTCATTTTCACAATGTAATATTTTGACTTTGAAGCTGTCCTATCTAAGGGGAAATGGCTCAGATCTGCCTCCAGGACAAGACTGATGACAATAAAAGTCAACCTGCATCATTCCGGAGCCCGTCATCACAAAGCACAGTAGGAGCAGAGAACTGAGAACCTAGAGACAAGGTGAGACGAGGTGAAATGTCTCTGTCTCTTTAGGCCTCACCATCAATGTTTCAAACCTAGAAGCTGCCGTTGGGCATACACCGAGCGTTCAAAACATTAGGAACACCTGCTCTTTCCTTGACAGACTGACCAGGTGAATCCAGGTGAAAAGTATGATCCCTTATTCGTCACTTCCACTAAATCCACTTCCACCAGGGTAGATGAAGGGGAGGAGACGGTTTAAAACAGGAATCAGCAGTAGGAACAAGAACAAAGCAGGATCCCCACCCAAAAGAACATGACACAACTGTGGGGAGCATTGGAGTCGACATGGGCCAGCGATCCCTGTGGAACTCAATATTAGGAAGGAAGGTGTTCTTCTTGTTTTGTACGTTTTACAGTTGTTGTTGAAATGATACAATTAAAAGCCTCGTCTTTGATATGCGCCGTACGATTTTCAATATTGTTTGGCCATTTCATTTTTCGAAACGTTTTGTAAAGCCCCGTTAGACAGCAGTGGCTTTACGCTTAGGAAAATATGGTTAAATACATCAAGTATTGTTTTTGTGTCAAGAATTACGCAATACCTCTATGCCAGTTTGATTTCCTAAATAAGCCTCTGTTGAAAATTGACTTCTGGTTCCCAAGTAACTCTCCCTAATGCAATTAAACGATCCCAGATTGAACACTGTAATTTGTTTATGAGCCTCGCACCATTCAATAGTTTAGGGTAGATGGTGGATTATAATATAGGCGACTGATTAAGTGCTCTGACCCGTTATGTACCGCAAGCCGTAAAAAAGAAGCAAGTCTCCCAGGGTGCCATTTAAACAGGCATGCATAAATAGGGGTCACCCATACAATCTCGGGAATTGACAGGTTTATTAAAACGACAATGTAATGAGCTGCGTGGACTCGTCCGTATTAGATTCAGAGGGTCAGGCCTAATAAGCATTCTCACAGCAGCTGCTGTGGCCTCTCTCTCTCTGCCTCCCTCCCTCCCTCCGTCTCTCTCTGTATCTCTCTCCGTCTCTCTCTGTAACTCTCTCCCTCCCTTTCTCTCTCTGTCTCTCTCTGGATCCCTCCCTTTCCCTCTCTGTCTCTCTCTGTATCTCTCTCTGTCTCCCTCCCTTTCTCTCTCTGTCTCTCTCTGGATCCCCCTCTCTCTGTCTCCATCCCTCCCTTTCTCTCTCCGTATCTCACTATTTGTCTCTCTGTCTCCCTCCCTCCCTTTCTCTATCCGTCTCTCTGGATCTCTGTCTCTGGATCTCCCTCCTCTGTTTCTCTCTCCGTCTCTCTCTGGATCTCCCTCTGTTTCTCTCTCCATCTCTCTCTCTGGATCTCCCTCTGTTTCTCTCTCCATCTCTCTCTGGATCTCCCTCTGTTTCTCTCTCCATCTCTCTCTGGATCTCCCTCTGTTTCTCTCTCCATCTCTCTCTGGATCTCTCTCTGTTTCTCTCTCCATCTCTCTCTGGATCTCCCTCTGTTTCTCTCTCCATCTCTCTCTGGATCTCTCTCTGTCACTTCCACAAGTATGAATTGCTTGGCTTCAATAAGGGTTTCTTGTCTTTCCCTAATAAGTTCAGCAAATATGTCTAAATGAATTAAGCCGCCCTCACGGCGGCGCGTGTCCTCGTAATATCACTCTGTTTGGGGTGGCATTTGTATCAGAAGTAGGAAGGAGCTTTCTTTATAACGTTCAATGTGCAAGGCTGACACTAATCCATGTTTGATTGGTCTATACGGATGTTGAAAAGTATTGTTAGGTCCAGACTTCCTAAAGGAAAATACAAAATTTACAGCTTAGTTAAATCCACCTCTACGTACCCAATCAAATTGAACCGAAACACAGACTGGAAAGGAAGTGGAGGCCCGATATGATAGCCTTCGCATTCCCCGGCGGGGAATCAGCCTCGTCTAGCATTGTTGACCATTATTATAAGAGCTGAATGGCACCCAAGCCTCCACTACAACACATCCACTACGTACAGTAACAAAGAGCAGTGCTTTTAGTTATCTGAGGTTCTTTCATGTGCCACGAGTAGAATTAAAGATTTTTTTTTTTAAACCTTGAAAGCAAAGTTGCAGAGAGAGAGGGAGAAATGTTCCATGTAATTATGGATGGTGGGTTATTTTTCTTTCAATTTTTCTTTCAAGGATGGAGAAAACACAAAGGAACCTTTTTTTTCTGATTACAATTTTCGGTAATTTGTGAATTTGGCTCAGCGGTGTGTGTGTGTCAGTGTATGTTTTTTCGTGCGCGCGCGCGTGTGTGTGGTTGTGCGAGCAGATTTTGTAGGTTGATTCTCATTTTCCACTAATTTCCACATTTTCATTTTGTACTTTTGAGGCATTTTTGTCCCGCTCCTTGAATCTTAACAGTTTGATATGTGGGAAACACTCTGAAATTACAGTGCTCTTATTAAATTGTGGATATTCATATTTAACAAGGACGCTGTAATGCAAAGTGTGACTGAGATTCGATTCTCATGTTCAATGTCAGTCTTATTAGGAGGATTATACAATCTTATGTCCCAAATGGCACCCTATTCTCTGTGTAGTACACTTCTTTTGACCATGGGCCCAGGTCAAACGGAAGGCACTAGGACGTATTTTGGGGACTCAGACACAGTTTCTTAGAAAAAGGCATATATCCCTAATGAACATGATTTGATTCTTAGAAGGGTGCCATATCCCGAACAAAAACAGGTCTACATGTTTTTGACATTAAGGTCGTATTCATTTCCCTCCAACGTCCCTCTTCCCCTCCATCTCGTTGAGGATAACTGTTGACGTTACCCAGGCCGGGCCATACAGTACAATAAACTCACTGTCTGATTCAGTTATTTATGCCCATAAAGATCCTTGATCAATGGTTATCACCGCTTCCCTCTCTGCCAAAGCCTCAGGCCTCTCAAACCGCCACGGAGAAATATCCCGGCTCACAAAAATGATGTGCGGTTGTGACCCGGCCAGAGATAGACAGCCCAAAATAACACGGGGTGCAGAGTTACGACGGGCATAACTCCGTTGTCCGTGGTATGCAGTTCATGTGTAGTAGGGCTATAATACACAGCATAGTATGAGGCATGCAGTGAGGCAAGTGGATTGGACCCCAGGACAGGAATACTATCGGTCGCTAAAGGGGGTCCAAATAAAGGATAAAGGTGGCATGTAGGGGGGGGGCTTTAAATAGCAATATTATTAGTATAATAGTGATAGTATAACTGTTTTCATGTGGGTGTGATGAGTGTCCCTAATCCACAGACGTCTCCCACAGGTTATTGGGATGGAAATGTTGATTTTGCGTAGACATGCACGGTGTGAACTTTAAAGTGCCCAGTTAAAAGCCTTGGGGTGCCACAAAACTCCCAAAGTTCAATCCCCTCGCTGTCGTATATCAGGAAAAGCACGGGATCACGAACCAAAGTTCATTTCGAATTTAATAATGACAGAATTCATGGAAACTAAGACTAATAATCCATCCCGCTGGCAGTCGTGAGTGTGTGTGTGTGTGTGTGTGTGTGTGTGTGCTTGTCTGATATTCAAGGCTATAGTCAAAGAAAAGCTTCAATATTGAATATTGTGGCAATGATTCCAAAAGTACACACCATTACGAACTGCCCTGTCCCTAAGGGAATATTTGCAGAGTTAATCAAACTCGGATCGTTCTTACCCACCGTCTGTTAGCTCAGCCATCAGTAGTTGCTAGCGTTTAATTCTGGATGAAGTCTACAGAATTCTCAGTGAGACAAAGTATAAACGCAACATGCAACAATTTCATTATATGAGATCATATGAGGAAATCAGTCACTTGAAAGAAATTCATTACTCCTTAATCTATGGATTTCACACGACTGGGAATACAGATATGCATCTGTTGGTCACAAATGCCTTCATAACATTTTTAAAAAGGCCTCACAATGGGCCTCAGGATCTCATCACGGTATCTCTGTGCATTCAAATTGCCATTGACGAAATGCAACTGTGTTCATTGTCCGTAGCTTATACCTGCCGATACCATAACCCAATTGCCACCATGGGGCACTCTGTTCACAACATTGACACCAGCAAACCGCTCGCCCACACAATACCATACACGTGGCCTGCAGTTGTGAGGCCGGTTTGACGTATTGCTAAATTCTATAAAACGACATTGGAGGCGGATTATGGTAGAGAAATGAACGTTCATTTCTCTGGCAACAACTCTGGTGGACATGTCTGCAGTCACCATGACAATTGCATGCTCCCTCAAAACTTGAGACATCTGTGGCATTGTGTTGTGGGACAGAAACGGCACATTTTATAGTGGCCTTTTTATTATCCCCAGCCAAGGTGCACCTGTGTAATGTTCATGCTATTTAAATCAGCTTCTTGAAATGAGTGGCGCAGCAGTCTAAATCATTGTATCTCAGTGCTAGAGGCATCACTACAGACCATGGTTCGATCCTGGGCTGTATCACAACCGGACGTGATCGTGTACCCCATAGTGCGGCGCACAATTCACGCCTGTTTCAAATAAACACAGGGTCGAAATGAATTGTTTACGAAGTTACCATGAATTGTTTGATGTTTAATGTTTGATTTGTTACATTAAATCATTCAGTAGTGACAAAAAATATATAAATTAAATCACCTGTTTTTGTCGGCAGTAAGAAACTGCTAGCCATTGGCTGCTAACAGCTGAGAACTGGTAGCGAACTGGCAAACACAAACACAGTCAACAGCCTTCGGAAGTACAGACCCCTAGGAATCGGCCGATCGCCCTGTAGTGACGTTAATGCGTGGTCAAAGAGGAGAATACTTATTCTGTCAATTATTTTGAACTAGAGGCATGCATACTAATATAAAAAAATACAAATATGAAACAGTGTGTAAATGACAACACATTAGTGCAGGAAATTAAGAAATGAATTAAAATGCTGGAAGTGAATGCTGGAAGTGAATGCTGGAAGTGAATGCTGGAAGTGAATGCTGGAAGTGAATGCTGGAAGTGAATGCTGGATGTGAATGCTGGAATTAAACAATTAACTATTCAAATGAGAAAAAGCGGTGTGCATTAAGGAACTTGGACGCCTGACTCAAATAGAAGCCTGTTGTGTTCAATAATTTAACCAAATACACACCTGTGCTCTTAATTGAAGTGTTATGGTACATACATAAGCTCTGGAGAAGGCAACGGGTTTAAAGAAGTCCGCCTTAAAAGTTATGATGACCTTGTGATAACATGATAATAGACCATGTAGCGTCTTTCCAGTCCAGTAGATGATGCAATGATTACTTTTGGCTCGGTCAATGCTTTTAAGGATGACTTGGAGGAAATTTCACTGTGCTTGGCTGTTGTAATGCACCGTGATTACACCGGTATTAGTGTGTGTGTGTGTGTGTGTGTGTGTGAGTGTCTGTGTGGTGCGAGCTTACTGAAAAGGAGCTTACAAATCCTGGTCAAAGCATACAGACAGGGCCACCAGGCTATGTAAGCCTGTGATGGTTATTCGGTTCTGAATTTCCATTTAAAACCCAGATCAGAAAAGGATTCATCACTGAGGAATGGAAGCCCTGAATAAATATCACTCTGCCTACACAAGATCAGAGTGATTACTGCTGCGCACACCCTTTCTACTGCCATGGGGGTTGAGTCGCGTTGTCTTCCCGTCTTGTAAATCTCACGCGTTTCACTTTCAGCATTTGATTTAATCATATGTCGTTATAATCAATCATAAAAATATGAATAGTCAAACAAGGCTTAATGGGAAGGGAAAAGTCATTTTCATTTGACGGTATAAAACTGTCATTCTTCAACTGTTGCCATAGTAACAAATAGTCTTTCCTGACCCCCCCTCTAGTTGATCATTTCTCTCCATCTTTCTGTCAATGTCTTTCTGGACTCTGTGACATCACATCAAACTTTGATCAATAGAAACACAGTTGATGTAAGTGATACATGTGATAAACATGATTGCCACGTGTTTTTCTTCAGGCTAGATTTTAACGAAGCCACTTCAAGTGATTCGCTTTTTGTCAATAGCTCATCACCAAGAGTGGATTCTGAATGTTCATACATATTACTTTCATTTGCAAAATATTTCCAAGTACTTTTCCAAAAATCTGTGCTTGAACACAGATTGACGTTCCAATTTTCATTCGGCATTCATTTGTGTGTGCGTACTCAGACCTACTTGTGTGTGTGTACTCAGACCTACTTGTGTGTGCGTACTCAGACCTACTTGTGTGTGTGTACTCAGACCTACTTGTGTGTGCGTACTCAGACCTACTTGTGTGTGCGTACTCAGACCTACTTGTGTGTGCGTACTCAGACCTACTTGTGTGTGCGTACTCAGACCTACTTGTGTGTGCATACTCAGACCTACTTGTGTGTGCATACTCAGACCTACTTGTGTGTGCATACTCAGACCTACTTGTGTGTGCGTACTCAGACCTACTTGTGTGTGCATACTCAGACCTACTTGTGTGTGCATACTCAGACCTACTTGTGTGTGCGTACTCAGACCTACTTGTGTGTGCGTACTCAGACCTACTTGTGTGTGCGTACTCAGACCTACTTGTGTGTGCATACTCAGACCTACTTGTGTGTGCGTACTCAGACCTACTTGTGTGTGCGTACTCAGACCTACTTGTGTGTGCGTACTCAGACCCACTTGTGTGTGCGTACTCAGACCTACTTGTGTGTGCGTACTCAGACCTACTTGTGTGTGCGTACTCAGACCTACTTGTGTGTGCGTACTCAGACCTACTTGTGTGTGCGTACTCAGACCTACTTGTGTGTGCATACTCAGACCTACTTGTGTGTGCATACTCAGACCTACTTGTGTGTGCATACTCAGACCTACTTGTGTGTGCATACTCAGACCTACTTGTGTGTGCGTACTCAGACCTACTTGTGTGTGCGTACTCAGACCTACTTGTGTGTGCGTACTCAGACCTACTTGTGTGTGCGTACTCAGACCTACTTGTGTGTGCGTACTCAGACCTACTTGTGTGTGCATACTCAGACCTACTTGTGTGTGCGTACTCAGACCTACTTGTGTGTGCGTACTCAGACCTACTTAGGGACACAGCACTGCCACTCAACCGTCTCCAGAAATGAAACTCCTTCATAAGAGCGTTCCATTAAATGTGATTTTTTTCAATTAAGACGACTGACAATGAACAGTACTGACATTTTCTTTTTGCTGTCTTTTAAATACAGATTAACCTTCGTTATGAAAATGGTTTTACAGCGTTAATGTGAGAGGTCTTCATGAATTAGACAGACTTTCTTTTCAATCTGTGTTTTAGGTAATAGTAACATATGACCATTTGATACTTTCCTAGTGCAATGATAAGTTGTGTGTGTCCAAATAGTTGTCAATACATATTTACAGGATAGTGTTTTCCCCAGCGTTGTGGCAGCTAGACAATATTTTGCTCACACCCCCACGGCAACATGATGTACAGTATGGATTTTGTTCTCGGGAATGAGCGCCCTACGATTTCTCATTCAGGTGGAGAAAGATTTTGAATACACTTTTGTTGCAAAATCAATTGTGAGCTCGCTCTCGCTTTACCTCACAAATTGTTCGCCACCTTTTCCGTTTGATGAATTACACCACGCCAAAAACAATGTATGGCTGGGTCCTGGGCTTTTTTGCTAGCACACACTTTCCCCATGCCCTGAATTAGTCTGACATTTCATGCCCGAATGGCTCTCTGACATTTAGTTTAAGGAAATATCATGGTCTGCTGAACTGTCAAGGCCTAAACCTGAAAACACAGATGAATAAGGAATGAAGTAAATACATGATGCAGTACTGAAATGGTGGTCTGAAATAAATACATATACCGTACTGAAATGGTGGTCTGAAATAAATACATATACCGTACTGAAATGGTGGTCTGAAATAAATACATATACCGTACTGAAATGGTGGTGGGAGTCAACCACCTGAAATGCAAACACGCTATACTGAAATGGTGGTGGGAGTCAACCACCTGAAGTACAAACACGCTATACTGAAATGGTGGTGGCTGTCAACCACCTGAAATACAAACACGCTATATTGAAATGGTGGTGGCTGTCAACCACCTGAAATACAAACATGCTATACTGAAATGGTGGTTTGAGTCAACCACCTGAAATACAAACACGCTATACTGAAATGGTGGTGGGAGTCAACCACCTGAAATACAAACACGTTACACTGAAATGGTGGTTTGAGTCAACCACCTGAAATACAAAAAACGCTATACTGAAATGGTGGTTTGTGTCATATTGAAATTGTTTTGTATCAACCTGCCCACATTGCCAGTTTAGTAATGAAGTCTTAATTGTCTCTTTATTGACTCTATTGGTTGAGTGGATTGTTATGTGTACAATGCTCCAACTTTTTTGGTCTTGTGGTTTGTTCACAACTGCAAGATGCCTGTCTGGATCTCAACTGATTGAATTCCACTTCCTCCTCTCGTTTGGAAAAAAACATTACAAAACGATGCACCCACACACACACACATGCATTCAACCATCCTCTGAATATTTCCAAAAAGCCTTTTTATATGATTGCATGCATAATTAATTTATTTTCCGTCATGCGGAGAAATTGGATCTTTGGAAAATGATAAAAGGTTCTCTTGATTGCTTTGAGATTCGAGTGGTAATTGTCTTTTTCAAATCCCTTTTTTTCCCCTCAAGTTTCACTCCTTATAACCAATTCAATTTCTATTTTTTCCCTTTCCCGGTCCAAAAACATATCCTACTCATTGCCATGCACCACTGCTCATGTGGGCCATTACCGCAAACATCAGACAGGTTCCACAAGTGTTGTCATACAGGGCATTGCCTCTTCATCTCAGCCCTGCATGTGAGGTATGAGATGAATATACACTTTTATCCTCAATGTTCTGTTATTTGCATCCTAACGTTGCCTGAGAGAGAACAGCAGTCACAATAGGCTGGGTATTAAGATCCTGTGGTGCAGAAGACAAGTGCTACTCCCTGCACCACAATAGCCCAGGCTGTGGGTAGAAACAGGTGAACACTCACATACTGAACACTCACATACTAGATATTATGCGTCCCAAATGGCACCGTATTCCACACTATGTGCACTATGTAGGGAATAGGATGCAATTTGGGATGCAGGCTTAGTGTTGTACACATATGCCATAGAGACCCTATGGTTGCACATATAGACATAGGACAAGGGTAGTGTCTGTTCCTCTCAAATAATTGATTGGATTTAGATTGTAGTGCTTACATAGTAACGGGGAACTCACTGGAGATCGAATGACATTGCAGGTTACGTGTATGCTACATCTTATGAGTCAAACAGAGTTTTAGTATCTTTTTTTGTTGTGGTATCCCGCTGTTGCATGTACAGCACAAGAAAAGGTCACCGCCAATTACCCCTAACCTCGAAAACCCGATGATGCATCAATGAAGATCACACAACCTAGTTCTCTTTCAAATACTTGTTTCGGCATCTCACACATTATCAGAGTAACCGGAAGGTTGATCTTTTGACAATATATAGTGCACCTCGCGCTATACGGTACAGAAACACAGCAGCGAAAACACAACCACCAGCAGAACCAGAGTCTTTTGAAGCTTTACTCATGACAGGCCTACAGTGCCGTAGCCCACGGCAGCATTAACTACTCTCTGTGTCTGGTTTAATATGCTGTATTATTCCGCTGTCACGGCCGCAACGCCGGGGAGCAGACAGCAGCACTTCATGTCAAGCCTGTGATACCAAAGGTGACGGCGAGGCAGCGCAGTGTTTTTTTCTTCTTCTTATGACACCCCTGTGTCGCAGGTCAATTACTAACCCAGAAGATGACAGAAGACGGCAATTAAGAACTCTAGCGTGGCGGCGTGGAGCGAGGGAGGGAGGAGGGGAGACGGGGGGGTATAGGGGACGGAGGTGGTGGCGTCAGTGGTTAATATTCTGCCACCTGCTTAACAACAACTCTCCCAACCTTCCTGTCGCAAGCTATCACGGGTCCCCGCCGAGGGCTGAACTCTGGCTTTACCAGTGTTAATTCACATGCGTGTTTCTCTCTCTCTCATTTCAATTCAAAAGGGCTTTATTGGCATGTTAAACATATGTTTACATTGCCAAAGCAAGTGAAATAGTATTTTCCACTTTTGTTAATTGTCTATCAGAAAGGATCCGTGAAAAATTATTTTTTTATATATATAGACATTTCAGTGTTGTAACAATGTGCAAATAGTTGAAGTATGACAGGAAAAAAATAAATAAACAGATAAATATGGGTTGTATTTCCAATGGTGTTTATTCTTCACTGGTTGTCCTTTTCTTGTGGTAACAGGTCACAAATCTTGCGGCTGTGGTATTTCACCCAATAGAAATGGGAGTTTATCAAGATTGGTGACCTGTTGCCACAAGAAAAGGACAACCAGTGAAGCGCACACATTTGTTTTCAAATTCTCTGTGGGTCTGTGTAATTGGAGGGAAATATTTGTCTCTAATATGGTCACACATTTGGCATGAGGTTAGGAAGCACAGCTCAGATTCCACCTCCTTTTGTGGGCAGTGTGCACATAGCCTGTCTTCTCTTGAGAGCCAGGTCTGTCTGTGGCGGCCCCTCTCGATAGCAAGGCCGTGCTCACCGAGTTTGTACGTAGTCAAAGTTTTCTTAATTTTGAGTCAGTCACAGTGGTCAGGTATTCTGCTACTGTGTATTCCCTGTTTAGAGACAAACCACATTCCAATTTTATGTATTTTTTATTGATTCTCTTTTTGTTTTCTTCTGATTTGCTTGGGTCTAATTGTGTTGCTGTCCTGAGGCTCTGTGGGGTATGTCTGTGTTTCTGAACAGAGTCCAAGTACCAGCTAGCTGAAGGGAATCTTCTCCAGGTTCATCTCTCTGTGGGTTTAATTTTTTTAATTTTACATTTTATTTCACCTTTATTTAACTAGGTAGGCCAGTTGAGAACAAGTTCTCATTTACCACTGCGACCTGGCCAAGATAGATCAAAGCAGTGTGACACAAACAACACAGAGTTACACATGGGATTAACAAACATACAGTCAATAACACATTAGAAAAGTATATATCCAGTGTGTGCATATGTCATAAGATTAGGGAGTTAAGGCAATAAGTAGGCCATAGTGGCAAAATAATTACAATTTAGCAATTAAACACTTGAGTGATAGATGTGCAGAAGATGAATGTGCAAGTAGAGATACTGGGATGCAAAGGAGCAAAAAAACAATATGGGGATGAGGTAGTTGGGTGGGCTATTTACAGATGGGCTATGTACAGGTGCAATGATCGGTAAGCTGCTCTGCCAGCTGATGCTTAAAGTTAGTGAGGGAGATATAAGTCTCCAGCTTGAGGGCTTTGTTATGGAAGGTTTGAGAATCGCTTCCTTTTAGGTGGTTGTAGAATTTAATTGTTCTTTTCTGGATTTTGATGATTAGCGGGAATCATCCTAATTCTGCTCTGCATGCATTATTTGTGTGTTTTACACTGTACACGGAAAACACCAAATAAAACATGCCCCCCCCCCCTCCAAACCTGTAATGGGTATAGAGGCCATGTTTTCATCCTTTCTTTGCTTGTGTGGCAGCAAACATCTGAGAGATATAAGAAGTCTGATTGAAATGATCCAAATTACTCCACAATCAAGACTGTTTTCAACAGAGTGCCAAATGAAGGAATTTAATGAATTGCACAGTTACATTTGAGAACTACAGTGGTGAAGGGATACATAGCTAATTAGCTAATAGACCAATTAAAACAAACAAACAACAGTCAACACTCCGAACACTGTATCCTTTAGCTTTGTATGGAAGATAGTGGGCAAATAGGCAAACAACCAACAAAAGACTGTATCATATACAGTGGGGCAAAAAAGTATTTAGTCAGCCACCAATTGTGCAACTTCTCCCACTTAAAAAGATGAGAGAGGCCTGTAATTTTCATCATAGGTACACTTCAACCATGACAGACAAAATGAGAAAAAAAATCCAGAAAATCACATTGTAGGATTTTTAATGAATTTATTTGCAAATTATGGTGGAAAATAAGTATTTACAAACAAGCAAGATATCTGGCTCTCACAGACCTGTCTATTCTTTAATAGGCTCCTCTGTCCTCCACTCGTTACTTGTATTAATGGCACCTGTTTGAACTTGTTATCAGTATAAAAGACACCTGTCCACAACCTCAAACAGTCACACTCCAAACTCCACTATGGCCAAGACCAAAAAGCTGTCAAAGGACACCAGAAACAAAATTGTAGACCTGCACCAGGCTGGGAAGACTGAATTTGCAATAGGTAAGCAGCTTGGTTTGAAGAAATCAACTGTGGGAGCAATTGTTAGGAAATGGAAGACATACAAGACCACTGATAATCTCCCTCGATCTGGGGCTCCACGCAAGATCTCACCCGTGGGGTCAAAATGATCACAAGAACGGTGAGCAAAAATCCCAGAACCACACGGGGGGACCTAGTGAATGACCTGCAGAGAGCTGGGACCAAAGTAACAAAGCCTACCATCAGTAACACACTACGCCGCCAGAGACTCAAATCCTGCAGTGCCAGATGTGTCCCCCTGTTTAAGTCAGTACATGTCCAGGCCCGTCTGAAGTTTGCTAGAGAGCATTAGGATGATCCAGAAGAAGATTGGGAGAATGTCATATGGTCAGATGAAACCAAAATAGAACTTTTTGGTAAAAACTAAACTCGTCGTGTTTGGAGGACAAAGAATGCTGATTTGCATCCAAAGAACACCATACCTACTGTGAAGCATGGGGGTGGAAACATCATGCTTTGGGCTGTTTTTCTGCAAAGGGACCAGGACGACTGATCCGTGTAAAGGAAAGAATGAATGGGGCCATGTATCGTGAGATTTTGAGTGAAAACCTCCTTCCACCAGCAAGGGCATTGAAGATGAAACGTGGCTGGGTCTTTCAGCATGACAATGATCCCTAACACACCGCCCGGGCAACGAAGGAGTGGCTTCATAAGAAGCATTTCAAGGTCCTGGAGTGGCCTAGCCAGTCTCCAGATCTCAACCCCATAGAAAATCTTTGGAGGGAGTTGAAAGTCTGTGTTGCCCAGCAACAGCCCCAAAACATCACTGCTCTAGAGGAGATCTGCATGGAGGAATGGGCCACAATACCAGCAACAGTGTGTGAAAACCTTGTGAAGACTTACAGAAAATGTTTGACCTCTGTCATTGCCAACAAAGGGTATATAACAAAGTATTGAGATAAACTTTTGTTATTTATTTTCCACCATAATTTGCAAATAAATTCATAAAAAATCCAAGAATGTGATTTTCTGGATTTTTTTTTTCTCATTTTGTCTGTCATAGTTGAAGTGTACAGTACCTATGATGAACATTACAGGCCTCTCTCATCTTTTTAAGTGGGAGAACTTGCACAATTGGTGGCTGACTAAATACTTTTTTCAACCACTGTATGTCATTTAAGCAGATGTTTTAAAAAAAAAAAAATCCTAAACGAGTTACAACAAGTGCGTACATGTTCTTATTGTTGGCCCCAGAGGGAATCGATCCCACGACCCTGATGTTTTTAGTCACCTACCCACTGAGCAACACATCTATCTACCCTGGCGAACTCATCTCCAGGGTGATTTAACGCCCTTGTCTGATGCAGCTATGGATATGCTAAAAGCCTTGCCCATGTCAGTTCGAAACGAGATGATTTTCACTGCCCCAAAAAACACCCCAAATAAATTTTCTAGAGTGCGGTCCGCCTTTGCAACATATTTTTCATTCTCTCAAGTGCTACAACATAGAGTATATTTTCTTGATTTGTCATTGTTTATTGGGGAGTCTATTTCCCCATTGGACACAACCAGGCCACGGAATCTGATTCTATCAGGATTTCTAGGTCACTCCTAAACACTATTCTATGGATTCAAAAAGGTGGACAACCAAACGTTTTCTTGACACAGAACCTTTCCTCGCCAACTCTGCCAGTTTTGGGGGATTTTGCCATGGTTATGTAGCTCAAACCCGGAACGTGTAACTCAGACGTCGGTCAGCTATGCTCCAAATGAGGAAGAAATTACATTTGAAGGGAAACATCTCTCCATCTGGCTGCCTATCCAAAAGGTTGAATTAACTTGACACGTGCAGACCCAGGTCAATTGAACTCAAAGTCAGTGGACAACAACAACAACCGTGACAAAGGTCACCATCATTACAGGCACATGACTGACGGCCAATCAGCTGCTTTTAGTTCTCTCAAAACAGTTGCACATGTCTAGATCAGTGCCACACGCGTCTATTAATGTGAGTCAAACATGGCCACCAGGGCTAACCATGAGGACATCTCTCTCTCTCTTGGAGATCAAGCACAATATTAGACACACACACACACACTCAAACACACACACACCCCGCCATACTCCATTGAGCATGTTTCTCTCTCTGGTGCCCTGTATTTCAAGGTCTTGCGAGTTAATGAGGGCAGGCTGAGGTGAGAGAGCGAGAGAGAGAGAGCACGAGAGAGACTATCCGCCTTTTATTACTCTCCATTAATAGTCTTCTCAGCACCCTCCGTGTTTAAGACCTCATGCTAGCTGTGCTAATGCTACAGTAGGCTTATTGATACTGATCATTGACTTTGAGAACGATCAATTCAATGAGACGGCTTAAGTGTATTCAGACAATGTTCACTGTTCAGGACAATCTTTCCTGAGATTGAATGTTGATTGGTCAACGTTGTCAAAGTTTAAACGCAAGATTCAATAATTGTCCCATCTGGATTCATTTGTCAGCCAGCGGCCATTTTGGCTTCAGTCAGACAAGAGGCAAAGAAGCAGAAGATTTGGTTTCTGTGTTTTGTATTCAGTCACAGGCTGCTGGCAGAGATCAATATTCATGAATATGATGTCCAAATCATTACAAGGCCACTGTTCCCACATCAAAGAGAGTATTTTTTTCTGCATCCCAAATGGCACCACAACCCTTCTACACTGCACTACTTTAGACCAGGGCTTATAGGGCTCCAGTCAAAAGTAGTGCACTATTTAGGGAAAAGGGTGCCATGTTGTACACAACCCAACCAAACATTTGTTTCAGGCTCCTGTAAAACACCCAGTTTGGGCAAATGACTCTAAAAGATGGTTGCGTTTGTATCGTGTCTACGGTCAGGAGAGGTTTATTTTCCAGCTGTTTTTTTAATGAGTATCTGCCCGGGGGCTTGTGTTACCCCCTGTAACTCTATTCTACTTTGTCGAGTTTGATATTGTATTGTTATAATGTATTGTGTGGCATTGTCTGTTTGAGAGATATATACATTGCTGGATATGGCTCATCAGCACAGGCATTGTTTTTTCATGCTAGCCTAGATAATTAAATGTGTACTAGTCCATTTCAACCTGGGATCGATTGACTCCAGGTGCTTCAGTAGTCAGGAAAACCACACACACACACACACACAGTCTGGTAGTTAAGCAATAGGCTCATGTGTTGCACTACCACAGGTCCAAAACTTCATCCATTATTGACCTGGGCCAGCTGCCTTAGAGTGTTAGGAACAGAGAGGAATTTAAAGTATATGCCTATTACCGATGCATTGTGTGTGTGTGTGTGTTCCTGCATAGCAATAACAAGTAAACTTCAGTATGTCTCTCCCTTAAATCCCATAAACCATGAAAGGAATTTAGCTAAATGATGCAGGGAGGAGAAAGCGAAGTTGTTTTTACGAAAGCAGCAAAGTCATTTTTTTTTACATCTATTTGCGATAGTTACAGTACATTGTTAGCCTGATGAAAATAACAAGAGGTCCCCATAGTCGATCAATTGAGGTTTTAATATAAACGACACACATCTAAATTACGCAAACATACATACTGTAATTTTCTTAATTAAAAGCCCATTTGCATTAGAAACATAACCTAACTTTACATGTTAAAACATACAGTCACTCAGCTGTTGTTGTTCTTCGTAGACTTATAATAGACTGTTGGGAGGAGTCACTAATTTAAATGGCTTTTTCAAGCTCGTAGAGAATAGCACGTTCAACGCTACATCTCTAACCATCCATTATCTGGTGAGAATTTTGCTTACAGACATTAAATGAAACATCCGACATCTGGTAATGTCCATCTGTGTGTCGTTACCTGGAGGTTTCGCTTTATGACATTCACTTTCATCTTGTCACATTCCATGAATATCATTTCTTAACATTAATTTGGATTGTCCAAAAAAAGTGGGGGTCTGACTTAATTGTATGCAAATGTATCATTTTACTCCATTATGATATCGCTATGAAACGGGATTGCTGCTGGGCTATTGAGAAAACAAATACCTCGGGCCAAATACATTTGGGATTCAATACATGATTTTTAATCACCCTTTGGACAGAGAGCATATTTTGTTCGACTTTTTGCCATATTGGCCTACTGATTCCATTTATTTTAACAAGAAAAAATGTGCTTTTCTTTGTCTCAGGAAAGATCAAGCACATTTAGCTTTTCTGTTCTTGGATGCGTCTCAAGCCAACGCATCCTCCAATGTCGCACTTCTGCATCTGTGGTGAAAGGTGACAGAGCTAGAGCGTGTTTGTCAGACCAGGAGACATCCCGAACATTGGTGTTCTCACGGAAACGTCTGTGGCGTCCCAACGGTTTGACCTGCAAACTCTACAGAAAGGTGAGATTCTCACAAACTTGATTGTGTTCTCCGGGTTTGCTCTGCGACCCCCACAAGTCTCACGGGACGGGACTTCTCTGAAGGTAACCAGTACCAGTTTAAAAACATGTATGGAAGTATGAAGGTACTTGTGTGCCTACCAATTGAATTATTTAAATTGGTTTAATTTAATTTATCTATTTCATTTAAAATGTCCGTGTTTCTTATGATTTCTTTTTTGAGAGTCTTTTCTTTTGTTGCCATTTATGAATGTGTTATTCAATGCCTCTATCAGGGCTATAGAAGTAAAGGCCAAACCATTTTTAAAAATAAAATGTAGTCATTTTTGTATACCTAAAGGGGTCCCAAAGTTCTACATCAAATAGCTAAATGATCCATAGTATGACCATCTCAAAATAATACCACATGTCAGTTCAGACAATTTAAGAATGAATCATTCCTGCTCTTGTTGTTGATACAGGGCTGACAATGCGTCATCACACATTCACACATTCATCTCCTTTTCCAAATGTTACCTTTCCCAACCCCTTTCTCAGTGAGGGAGGGGAGTGTGGCAGGAGTTTTACATGGTCAGAGAGCCGCAGTAGAGAGCAGCCATCTCTTGTTAGGACTGCAGCGCTGCGTTTCCTCAGCCGAGGATGTGATCCGACTGCAAAAATGCCCATTTCGCCTGATCACATCCCAAAATGACTCCTCTCCCTCCCTCGAGAGCTTGATAAATTGTCGCGCCTCACCGGCAGCAGCCCCTTTTACACCTTGTCAATGACTGAGCATTTCTTGTATGTGGGTCGGATTATTCGTCAGTGTATTTTATTCTATTTTCCCCCCTTGTTTTCTCCACTCTTTATCCTAAGCTCATTTTGTCTCTCCTTTTGTACAGTTTCCTGGTTACATGACATAGCAAATTCATAGTGAGAGCCACTGAAGACAGCATGTTTTGGCTGCATGTTCTCCCCAGTGATCTCTCACTGTGACAGTCCCAAGATGTATAAATGCTAATCCCTGTGAATATTTCCATCCCCCTGTTCATCCGTCTCCCTCCTCTACCACTGTTAATGATGCTTCTGTTGCCACCATAGAATAATACTTTATAACCATTCCATATAACATGTAACATACCAAAGCATTAAAAAACACAGCCTAACCTGATATACAGTGGCTTGCGAAAGTATTCACCCTACTTGGCATTTCTCCTATTTTGTTGCCTTACAACCTGGAATTAAAATAGATTTTTGGGGGGTTTGTATCATTTGATTTACACAACATGCCTACCAATTTGACGATGCTAAATATTTGTTATTGTGAAACAAACAAGAAATAAGACAAAAAAAAATCTGAAAACCTGAGCGTGCATAACTATTCACCCCAACTAAAGCCAATACTTTGTAGAGACACCTTTTGCAGCAATTACAGCTCCAAGTCTCTTGGGGTATGTCTCTATAAGCTTGGCACATCTAGCCACTGGGATTGTGGCCCATTCTTCAAGGCAAAACTGCTCCAGCTCCTTCAAGTTGGATGGATTCCGCTGGTGTACAGCAATCTTTAAGTCATACCACAGATTCTCAATTGGATTGAGGTCTGGGCTTTGACTAGGCCATTCCAAGACATTTAAATGTTTCCCCTTAAATCACTCAAGTGTTTCTTTAGCAGTATGCTTAGGGTCATTGTCATGCGGGAAGGTGAACCTCCATCCCAGTCTCCCAGTCCCTACCGATGAAAAACATCCCCACAGCATGACGCTGCCACCACCATACTTCACTGTGAGGATGGTGTTCTAAGGGTGATGAGATGTGTTGGGTTTGCGTCTGACATAGCATTTTCATTGATGGCCAAAAAGCTCAATTTTAAATGTCTGGAACATGCTAACATCTCTGTTACGAGTCTTTGATACATAAAACACTAAACAAGAATGGTGTTCATAGGAGGACACCACAAAATAAACAACTGCTGTCCAATAAAAACATTGCTGCACGTCTGAAGTTTACAAAAGTGCACCTGGATGTTCCACAGCGCTACTGGCAAAATATTCTGTGGACAGATGAAACAGTTGAGTTGTTTGTAAGGAACACATAACACTATGTGTGGAGAAAAAAGGCACAGCACACCAACATCAAAACCTCATCCCAACTGTATGGTGGAGGGAGCATCATGGTTTGGGGCTGCATTGCTGCCTCGGGGTCTGGACACCTTGCTATCATCGACGGAAAAAGGAATTCCCAAGTTTATCAAGATATTTTCCAGGAGAATGTTAGGCTATCTGTCCACCAATTGAAGCTCAACAGAAGTTGGGTGATGTAATAGGACAACAACCTAAAACACAGAAGTATATCAATAACAGAATGGCTTCAACAGAAGAAAATATGCCTTCTGGAGTGGCCCAGTCAGAGTCCTGACCTCATCCCGTTTGAGATGTTTCGCCATCTACAGTGGCTCCTCCTTTAAAAGTTGCAAGCTTACACCGTGGGTCGTAGAGGTACCCAGCGTCACAGATGAATTGCTCCAGACCACCGCAAGGGGGAGTTAGAGCACTCATTGTGCATTTGACGCGAGCCACCCAACCCATTTCTTCAACAAAGATGGCTGACATAACATTACGGTGGAAGCAAATGTAAGTAATTATAACGTCATAACGACTCAAGCAAAACATTTACAATTGAGAGGAATATATTAGTTAATGTAGAGACAAAAGATTGTGCATAAGTTTTTGTCATAAAGTTAATTTACGAAAATCGCTATTTAGCAAGGTTTTTTTTCAGTCATATCCAATACCAGGTGTATCAAACTCCATTATTTGAATGATGCTATGTATGAAAACAATAAAAATAAATAACCAGACATTTATACAGGCTTGCCATGCAGAATTTTTGCACAACCATAGATTCTAGATTCATATCCTGCCAGTACGACACTCAGTCGGAGTATGATGCATGGAAGACGGCAAGGAACTAGATGGGAGTAACAATCCAGGCTATTTGCTCTTGAGACCGGCATAATAATGTAATGAAACAAGCGACACTATTGACTGTGCACAAATGTATTAATTGGGGTTGGGGCCAACTGTGGCTAAAAACTCTATCAATTGTAATCTTTAACATGTGGAAAGGGGAAAAAGTCTCACTAGTGTTGAGTAATGTGCTGTTAAAATTGGTGTAGGTAAAATGTATTGAAAGAGCCTATTGAAGTTAGAAGCAAAAACCTACAACTATTTTAGCACCGTTTCGCGCTGCTCTAAGACAAGCATGGGGACTGGTCTTGATAAATCAATGAGATTTTTATTTTCACTTAATCTCCATTTGGGTATTGGTTAGACTAGAATTAGAAAATTAGAGTGCAGAAATGTTATGCTCTTAGTGTAACCTTTATTTAACTAGGCAAGTCAGTTAAGAACAAATTCTTATTTACAAGGATGGCCTACTCCTTCCTCCCCATCGGGGAATTGAACCCCAGTATCACGTGTGCCCTCACAACACAGAGATTCTTTAGCTAAATAGCCCAGTGCTGTACTGCCGACCGTCACGTTGTACAGCGCCATATTTTCCGTTCCATCCTAACGGAAACCCAGAGGGTTTTTTGTGTTTCTTGGAATAGAAACACCATAATATTAATTGAATTAATTAGGTCAAATTTCTTAAAATCAATCCCATATACTATGTTATTACAATGCCAATATGGAAGACTAGCAGATGTTTCTCAAAGATGCCTTCTGGTGGTCAAACTAGCACTAACTTGCATTAACAGAAAAAATGGCTGGCAGTTAGATAACGTGCCACAGGATGCTGCAGCAGCCCGCAAGGTGTGCTGCAATATGACACAACTTTCAAAAGAGCAACCACTGTATCAATACGTGTCCTTTGCGAGGCATTGGAAAACCTCCCTGGTCTTTGTGGTTGAGTCTGTGTTTGATATTCACTGCTCAACTGATGGACCTTACAGATAATTGTGTGTGTGGGGCACAGAGATGAGGTAATCATAAAACAAATCCTGTTAAAGACCATTATTGCACACAGTCAGTCCATGCAACTTGTGACTTTTTGAGCACATTTTTCTTCCTGAAATTCTTTAAGCTTGCCACAACAAAAGATTTCAATACTTGAATACATTTATTGACATTTCAACTTTTCATTTTGCATTCATTTGTAAACATTTCTAAAAACATAATTCCACTTTGACATTATGGGGTAGTGTGTGTTGATCAGTGACACATCTACATTTCATTCATTTTAAATGCAGGCTGTAGCACAACAAAATGAGGAAAAAGTCAAGAGGGTGAATACTTTCTGAAGGCACTGTATACTGCTGCTGTATTCTGCTCTGGGTGGCAGGCAGCCGCGCGGTTAAGAGCATTGATGATGTCAGTTAAGGCAGCCACTCCCCACATCTCTCTGATTCAGAGGGGTTGGGTTAAATGTGGAAGAATTCACACTGACTAGGTATTCTGTTTCCCTGATATTCTGCTTCATCTAGCTATTGGAAGAACAAGATCTGAAAATGGAAATGATAGACAGCGAATATCGCCGGAGGTGACCCAAGTAGCCAGAATAAGATGGATGAGAGAAGCGAGGCATTCCAGTAAAATCCCTTCCTGCCCCCAGACAGTTCAGGATTTTGTTCATAAGAACCATAGCGATACCGTATGGGGTTATGGGTAAACAAATATTGATTTCTACAATAAGTCTAATTACATTGGACATACTGTTGTAGTACGATGACGCACAATATCTATTCTCACCACATATGCTGGCACTCCACATGTTGACACGGTTTAGCTCTGTAATGGTTTTTGTACACATTTTCTGAGTGGTATAGCGTTTTTGAAGGTCACCATTATGATGCCAGTGTTTGCATCGCTGTGTTGTGCATTTGGGGGCAGACTGATGCAGTTAGCGGGATGTCCAGATTGCTAATTGACATTGAAAAGCACCATGAAATTTGGCGCCCGATCTTCCTCTCGCAAATATTTTCTCTTGTCGAGCTTCAGACATGACTTTCTTTTTCCTTGCATTCTATTTGCACACGCTGCTACTGGTGTTGGCAGACCAAGGCTTTGGTAATCTGGCATGCCAAGATTAGCTAAATCTCACATGCTAATAATCCCAGGGACAAAGATGCAATGAATGTGATCAGCTGTGAAAATTGTACTGACACTGATTTGTTTAGTCAGTGGAAGAATGATCATGAATGATACAGTTACTATATACAGTAGTTGGCCATTTTCCCTTCATGATTATGACTGTGTCCTTACGTGACTGACTGGGGTTCAAACCTGTGGCTCCTGTGTGCCAGTGCATATACTGTACAAGTACAGTACATTCGGAAAGTATTCAGGCCCATTGACCTTTTCCACATTTTGTTACGTTACAGACGTATTCTAAAATATATGAAACTGTTTTGTTTTAAGGAGTGGCTTCTGTCTGGCCCTCTACCATAAAGGCCTAATTGGTGGAGTGCTGCAGAGATGTTTGTCCTTCCGGAAGGTTCTCCCATCTCCACAGAGGAGCTCTGGAGCTCTGTCAGTGTGACCATCGCGTTCTTGGTCACGTCCCTGATCACGGTCCTTCTCCACCGATATCTCAGTTTGGGTGGTTCCAAACTTCTTCCATTTAAGAATAATAGATGCCACTGTGTTCTTGGGGACTTTCAATGATGCAAAATTATTTTGGTACCCTTCCCCAATCTGTGCCTCGACAATTCTGTCTCGGAGCTCTACAAACAATTCCTTTGACCTCATGACTTGTTTTTTGCTCTGACATGCACTGTCAACTGTGGGACCTTATATAGACTGGTGTGTGCCTTTCCAAATCATGTCCGATCAATTGAATTTACCACAGGTGGACTCCAATCAAGATGCAGAAACATCTCAAGGATGATCAATGGAAACAGAATGCACCTGAGCTCAATTTCAAGTCTCATAGCAAAGAGTCTGAATACTTGTTTAAAAATTGTATTTCTGTTTTTTATTTTCATGAAATATAAAAAAAAAAATGTTTTTGCTTTGTCATTATAGGGTATTGTGTGTAGATTGATGAGGATTTTAAAAATATATATTTTAGAATAAGGCTGTAACATAACAATATCTGCAAAAAGTCAAGGGGTCTGAATACTTTCCGAATGCACTGTATTAGCCTGCTGAGCTTAAAACCTAGGCCTGGTCACAGAGTCAACGCAGAAAAAGTAACTCATGTTACACTAAGATAACTGTCACCATGGTGTACAAGGAAAACAATTGACTCTTATTTTATGTATTGGGGTTGTGCCGCAGAGCATCGTGGGGGTTGAATGTGTTGAGATAAGCACGTTCTAGATAAATGGTTGAACTGATTCCTCTCTCCTGTCCCATCATTATTGAATTGTTATAAAGACATGATTATATAACCAACAAAACATAACATAAAAGACAGACGACGAGGAAGTATGAACCTACGGGAACTATTCTGTCGGGGAGAAGTGGGTTTCTACAAGTTCAAAACTTATTTTCCATGGTAGCACAGTGTATTACTAGCAGAGGCAGGTTCTTAGTTGAGCTAGCTAGCTAGCATAGAGTGAGTTAGCATCGTCATGGACAACAAAAAAAGGATCTGAGACGAGCGTCGGAGTGGGAAAACCAACGTGATCAAAAAGGGAGGAATGAGTAAAGGAAAGAACATTTACTGTGAAGACAAATTTGGAATTCAAAACTGAGAGAACTTTAAGGATGAGACGTCAGTGAGTGAAATGAATGAGTGAAATGAATGAAGATACGTGGCTGAGGAAAATATTGCCTTGAGTGACAATCAGGAGCCTATTGAGGAACAACAGTTTGATGAAAGTGTTGAGCAGTGGAGCTCATATTCAGAACGGATATTTTGTTAAGGAAGAAGGAGAATCGGTGACAATGTTTGCTGCTGCATTAATAAATAAACTATCAGAGCACTGTGAGTTAAATGAGGTTCTAAATGACACCATTAGGGACAGACTAGTATGTGGGCTAGGGAGTGAAGCTACACAAAATAGTCTATTGACTGAAAGTAATCTGACCTTGGCAAGGGCCATGGAAATCAGCGTGTCCAAGGAACTAGCTGCTAAAGAGGCTCAGCAGTTGAGTTCATCAGGACGAGTGCACAGAGTTGAAACTGAAAATCGGCGACAGGGAAATCAAGGAAACTGCTTCCGCTGTGGCAAGAGGGACATGAGTCATCTATGTATATGCTGGCGTAAAGGACATGGATTGCAGAGTCTCTGGTAAAACAAAAAGTCCCCACATCGAACGAGATTGCAGAAACAAGAAAAGCTTGGAGAAAACGTCAGACTGACAATAACTAAGGGACATTCCAGTGAACAAAAAAGAGACATGTTCACGCTGTTGAACAGGAGAACACCGAGGTGAGTGACTCTTCAGATGAGGAAGTCACACAGAATATACTGACTGCTGCTGGTGTGCCGCATGGGTACTATGTCTCTCCCTTGCTAGAGGGGCATCCGGTGCGTAAAGAGATTGACACAGGGGCAGCAGTATCCCGTGTCAGATAGTCTACAAAAAAGGCACTAAAACACCTGCCACTTCAGTCAGCACACATCGTGTTAAAGACTTATACAAGCGAATCTGCCGCTGTGAGATGCATCACTGAGGTGAAAGGACACTATCCATCGCTACTGGGATGTTCATGGCTGGAGAAAATGGCACTGGCCATCAGTGCCTACAAGGACATATGGAGACACAGGTCTCTTAAAGAAACATGGAGATGTATTTAATGGAGAGCTGGGTAGCATGAAAGACATTACAGTGAATCTTGGCTTTAAGCCAAACAGCAAACCAACGTTTCTGAAAGCATGACGTGCACATTATGCTATGAGACCAAATCTCAAGGCTGACTTGGACGCTTAGACAAGAACAAAGTACTGGAGCCGGTCAGAGTGGGTGAATGGGTAATACCATCATACCAGTCCTTAACAAGGATGGTATATGTGGAGGATATGTGGATATGTGGAGACTTTAAATCAGGATATGTGGAGACTAAAGTCACAGCTGACGATATGTTGTCCACTGAGCAGTATCCTCTACCACAAAAGTTCAGAAAAATAGACCTCTGTCGAGCCTACTTGCAGATGCACATACAGCAGATGAAAAGTCAAAGGAGCTGCTCGTCCATCATTTTAAGCGCTGTTCCGAAGGGTGATGGGACCAAATCTTGAGTGGATTGCCAGGAGTACAATGCTACCTGAATGACATCCTTATTACTGGAAAGGACAAGGAGGACCACCTCCAGAACTTGAATGCAACCTTACAGAAATTGAAGGACTACGAGTTCGTAAGTACAAATGTGCATTCTTCAATTCCTCAGACACGTCATTAATGCAACGGGCCTCTACAAGTCTCCGTTCAAGGCGCGCACCATGATGTGTTGACTTGTAAGGCTGTTCATAATGGCTGTTCATAAAAGGAATCATTCATGTAGGAGGGGAGGACTCGTTGTGTTTTGGGGTTGTGCCGCAGGGCATCATGGGGGTTGTTTTGAGATGAGCACGTTCTAGACAAATGGTTAAACTGATCCCAGTATCCCGTCTCGTTGTTATTGAATTGCTATAAAGACGTGGTTATGAAACCCATGAGACATAACATTCCGGTGCACTGCACTTAAGACAATGTCTTATTGATGGAAAAATCTATTGACTTTACAAGATCATTTAGCCCAGGGCTCTCCGACCCTGTTCCTGGAGAGCTACCCTCATGTAGGATTTCGCTTCAACCCCAGTTGTAATTTACATGATTCAGCTTATCAACCAGCTAATTGTTAGTATCGGGTACAGGATGGTAGCTCTCCAGGAACAGGATTGGAGAGCTCTGATTTAGCCTATTTAGCTGCCTCTGTAATAATTAATTGCAATTCGGGAGTTTAGGACTATAAGGTTCTATCTGCATTTATGTACAAATGACTTTTCGATGTAATCTGCCTATTTAGTATTCCAAATACCCCAAATCATGTTTTTCACATTCAAAAGAATACAATATACAATTGGTGACACCATTCAAATCCTCTTTTTGCAGATAAAACCTTGTAGTCCCAAGCTCTCAAATTGTATAGTGTGTGTGGCATTGTGGGCCACCACCCTGCTCACTACAAGTCCCATTAGCCTACAATCAGGCCACAGCACAGGCGCATGCAATTGTGGCTCATCAAGCTTTGCATACAGCTCAACGCAGCTGTCAATCACAAAAACGATCAACAAAGGACTGAAGCCACTTTTTGACCTGGAATTTGAAGTTTATGTTGTACTTCGGTTTTATTTTGTTTTTCTACCTTTTGAGTTCTGCAATTTTTGTATGATGACAATTTCTTAACATAGTTAGGTGGATACCACCTGGGCTGGGTAATACCCATACAGGTAGATAGAGGACTCATCTTTATATCTGTGCCAGTCACGTTCTGACCTTAGTTTCTTTGTTTTGTCTTTGTTTTAGTAGGGTCAGGGCGTGAGTTGAGGTGGGCAGTCGATGTTCCATTTTCTATAATTTGGGATTCCTGTGTTTGGCCTGGTATGGTTCTCAATCCGAGGCAGCTGTCAATTGTTGTCCCTGATTGAGAACCATACTTAGGTATACTTATTTTCCGTGTCAGTGTTTGTTCCACACGGGACTGTTTGGTTTGTTTCGTTTATTCACGTTGTTATTTTGTACTTTTCAGTGTTCTATTAAAAGTAAGCAATATGAACACTTCTGCGTTGACTCTGTGACCAGGCCTAGGTTTTAAGCTAGGCAGGCTAATACAGTGCATTCGGAAAGTATTCAGACCCCTTTGACTTTTTGCAGATTTTGTTATGTTACAGCACGCTGCGCATTGGTCCTCCGATCCTTCCTACTACTGTTCTTCGTCACAATGGAGTAACACAATGGACAGTACCATTTAGGCTACAATTGAGGCTGCAACCCATAGAGCCCCACAGTGCAGGTGTCATAATACCCATAAAACCTAGCAGTCAAACAGGGAAATGGTTCCAGTCATTTTAAAACCATTAATTTCCCCCTGGCATGACATTTTGATAACCATGTAAATCTCTCTCAGACAAGGTGACTTATCTATTAAAAAATGATAATTAGCATCAAAGTAGACATGCAAAACTACAAATCTCTGCAAGCTCCTGCACGTCATTTCTATCTCCAGAGATTCTTACCTTTGCCTCGATTCGGCAGTCTCTTCCAGATCATCGTGGCATTTGTATTTCTTTATGATAACTACATTAGCAGCTAATTAGCATATACTTTTTTGGGAGGGTAAATACAGGAAAATATTGACAAAAGTCACCTTGCCCTGGAGAGATTGACATGGTTATCAAAATGTCATGCCAGGGTAAGCCTACACGAAACACAGCCCTTATTTTAAGGAAAAACGATTGGAACCATTTCCCTGTTTAACCTCTATGTTTTATGGGTATTATGACTCATACTGTGGTGCTCTACAGGAATCCCCACCCAGTTGACTACTTTGACAACTTTAAAATGGCGGAAGAATGGTGAAAGTCATCAATGGCGCTGCACATGTTAATATGGCGTTTTGGCCTCTAAAGGCCTCTATCATTTTCTTTGGTAATGGCACAGAAGCCATTTTGCAGTAGAAAGCTCACCACACATCAGCTATCACAGTGGAGAGTTAAGGACTACTTTTTGCCAATTATGATTCAGTAGTATCTGTAAATAAATGTAACCTCCAATGGTGGATAAACTCTGCTGTCGACTGTGTTTCAGAGCAGTATGAGTTTCTCTTCGAGTCCGTAGTTGGAAATATTGAGTGTCAATCTTAATTCCATGGAGGGCTTAGTGTCTGCACGTTTTTGTGTTCTCCTTTCAAATAAGCCCAAGACAACGAGGTGCGGGGAGTTCCTTACTTGTTGACCTTAATTCATCAATCAAGTACCAGGGAGGAGTGAAAACCTGAAGACACTTGGCCCTCCATGGAATCAGTTTAACATCTGTGTCATAAGCAATGCATTTGAGATGTTTTGGGCAGTCAGCTCGTGTGGTCTACAACCCTCATGGGACTGTCCTTATGTAGACCGAAGGATTTTTATAGACCTACAGCTGTACATTTCTCATGCATTTAGCAATGCGTAGAAATCATTTTCATTCCATCAAGTGATCCATTTTGATTGGATTTTTTTCTCCTTCTTATTTTGAGCATTTCATTGATGAATATGGTTGTTCTAAGGGCAATCGGTAGTGGCGGGTCCCTCAATTAAACAATCCATCCCCTGTACCACTGTGTACACCCCCGTGTCTCACGTCCGGTTGAATTAACTATCAAGGAATAAATGATGAAATCAAACAACTGCATATCGAGCCGGGGGAAATCATTGCCACTTGTGCTCAGCAGTAAGTGCAGAAATGGCATGGCGCAGTAATCCAATACTATTAGCTTAATAGCGTATGGCAGGCATAAAAGGGGGAAAATATTGGCATGCGTGTCATGGGATCCTGTGTGGTAAATGATCGAAATGAATAACATAATGCAATATAGCGACGCCCCCTCCCCTCCACCCACTCTCCCCACCACGTTAAAGATGCGTTATTCAGAACAGTGATGTATATCACAGAACAAAGGCCCTTCGAGCATTTAGACAGAGGCTGCTTCTCAAATGCCACCCTATTCACTATAGAGTGCCCTACTTTTGACCAGGGCTGATAGGGCTTTGGTCAAAAATACTGCACTGTATAGGGCACAGGATGCCATTTGGGATGCAGGCCTAGGGGTGAATGATGTACTGTAGGCCTACAAAGCCTAAAGATAAAAAACCCTGGCTGTCGCTGTAATTTCCTGCCAAACATATGACACCACTTGATCTAATGTCTTAATCGGAATGCATCTGCATATGCAATTTGTGGTAACTGAATAATCATTGAACATTTGATTTCAATTTTCGCAGCTTTTTGTTAAAAATCGCGCAACATTTCAAAGTCCTGCTACTCATGCCAGGAATATAGTATATGCATATGATAAGTATGTGTGTATAGAAAACACTCTGAAGTCTCTAAAACTGGTTAAATCGGGTCTGTGGCTATAACAGAACGTGTTTAGCAGTTAAAAAATCCCTGGTAAAACTGTTTACCAAAAACACAAAAATAATATTCATCCACCATTCAATGAATTGTCTAAGGCGACAGAAAATATATCCGCTGTAACCGCCTACAGCTTCCACACGATGTCGCCATTGCTGTCAATTTCTGCCTCATTTATCCTTGGTTACGTCACGAATAGGCCCTTCCTGTCTTGAGGCGCACCACAGGATGTTGTGAAATTGAAAACATGGACGATGATTTCCAGACTTGCTGCTATCGAATACAGATCGCCCCGTGATCAATTTTATAGATTATTAACGTTTATTAATACCTAAAGTTGGTTTAGAAATGTCGTTTCAAGTGATTTGTAAAGGTTTATAGGCAAGTTTTGTAATTTTAAAAAGTGACGTTGCATCTTGTAAAGGGGCATTTTCCAGGATCTGACTGGCCTTCAGCAAATGACATTTTGGGTATACAATGACGGATTTAATCGGGAAAAAGACCCAATTGTGATGTTTATGGGACATATAGGAGTGCCAACAAAGAAGCTCGTCAAAGGTAATGAATGTTTTATATTTTATTTCTGCGTTTTGTGTAGCGCCATCTACCGCAAAATCTGTTGTTTAGG
The DNA here is from genome assembly GCF_013265735.2 of Oncorhynchus mykiss. Taxonomy (NCBI): domain Eukaryota; kingdom Metazoa; phylum Chordata; class Actinopteri; order Salmoniformes; family Salmonidae; genus Oncorhynchus; species Oncorhynchus mykiss. Next base: position 55,783,970 of record NC_048574.1, read on the forward strand.
TGACGTTTTGGTATTTTGGGGGGGTGCATGCTATCAGATAATAGCTTCTCATGCATTCGCCGAAAAGCATTTTACAAATCTGACTTGGTGGCTATATTCACAACGAGTGTAGCTTTAATTCAGTACCTTGCATGTGTGTTTTAATGAAAGTTTGAGATTTATCGAGTACTATACTATACTCGACAGTACTATAGGTGGCGCTCTGAAATTTCCGCTGAGGTGATCCTGTGCAGGGATCACGTCGGTAAGAGGTTTTAAGGTCTGTATTCTCTGACTCAATTATGCACATCCCACAGTGCGTTGTGCAACACGGATGTTTGAGAGTGTAGCACTAAATAATATTTAACAATCTACATTTGATAAACCAGACTATCTGACTCCATCTGATATTATAGTAAAACCACGTGCAATCAATAATTATGGCTTTAGCTGACTAATATCAAGAAATGGTCATGAGAAGCGAATTCTAAATACAAGTGAAAATAACTGTAACATTAATGAATTCACATACCAGGCATTAAGCTTAAGTTACAAAGCATTAACAACCATTACAAGGCATTATTCTAGGCAGAGCTTAAGGTTAATATACAAGAAAAAGTATGAACTAATTAGACCTACTCAGGCCATGGGCCTGGGTCGCATGCAAAGTAAATGTTTTTCCATGGGCAGGGTACAGGAGAAGAGAGAGAACAACAAACCTTTCCATTTATTCCAGATATGACTTGTTTTGTATTCAAAATCAACTGTTGACCAATCCACAGGCCAAACCAAAAGGTAGTACAACTAAGATATCCAATCAGATCAAAACAGCCAACATCCTCTAGGAAGGGGTCACATCTATGAGGGATGATGACCTGAGGGAGGGGGTGGGCTGGTTACAATGGAGAAGACAACATTCCTGAGAGGACTGTTGCATACGGTGTCGTCAGAGTTCACTCTGAACAACTGCAAGTTACCACAGAGGTCATACACCTATATAGATGGCATCAGAGTCCTCCTTAGGGGACACGTCTGAGATATAATAATACTATAGTATCCATGTCTGGTATCTATCACACATTCAATGTTCAGTCCTCTGGATACAGTAGAGAGATACACCTTGGCCTCTCAGAGCGGGGAAGGCTGATTGGTCCTTGGGCATTGTCTTCTGTGTTTTGTTGAACCATTTGCCAGGCAGACGAAGGTGACAGAGAGCACATACAGCGCCTTGCGAAAGTATTCGGCCCCCTTGAACTTTGCGACCTTTTGCCACATTTCAGGCTTCAAACATAAAGATATAAAACTGTATTTTTTTGTGAAGAATCAACAACAAGTGGGACACAATCATCAAGTGGAACGACATTTATTGGATATTTCAAACTTTTTTAACAAATCAAAAACTGAAAATTTGGGCGTGCAAAATTATTCAGCCCCTTTACTTTCAGTGCAGCAAACTCTCTCCAGAAGTTCAGTGAGGATCTCTGAATGATCCAATGTTGACCTAAATGACAAATGATGATAAATACAATCCACCTGTGTGTAATCAAGGCTCCGTATAAATGCACCTGCACTGTGATAGTCTCAGAGGTCCGTTAAAAGCACAGAGAGCATCATGAAGAACAAGGAACACACCAGGCAGGTCCGAGATACTGTTGTGAAGAAGTTTAAAGCCGGATTTGGATACAAAAAGATTTCCCAAGCTTTAAACATCCCAAGGAGCACTGTGCAAGCGATAATATTGAAATGGAAGGAGTATCAGACCACTGCAAATCTACCAAGACCTGGCCGTCCCTCTAAACTTTCAGCTCATACAAGGAGAAGACTGATCAGAGATGCAGCCAAGAGGCCCATGATCATTCTGGATGAACTGCAGAGATCTACAGCTGAGGTGGGAGACTCTGTCCATAGGACAACAATCAGTCATATATTGCACAAATCTGGCCTTTATGGAAGAGTGGCAAGAAGAAAGCCATTTCTTAAAGATATCCATAAAAAGTGTCGTTTAAATTTTGCCACAAGCCACCTGGGAGACACACCAAACATGTGGAAGAAGGTGCTCTGGTCAGATGAAATCAAAATTGAACTTTTTGGCAACAATGCAAAACGTTATGTTTGGCGTAAAAGCATCCTGCTTTTCTTCAGCAGGGACAGGGAAGATGGTTAAAATTGATGGGAAGATGGATGGAGCCAAATACAGGACCATTCTGGATGAAAACCTGATGGAGTCTGCAAAAGACCTGAGACTGGGACGGAGATTTGTCTTCCAACAAGACAATGATCGAAAACATAAGGCAAAATCTACAATGGAATGGTTCAAAAATAAACATATCCAGGTGTTAGAATGGCCAAGTCAAAGTCCAGACCTGAATCCAATCGAGAATCTGTGGAAAGAACTGAAAACTGCTGTTCACAAATGCTCTCCATCCAACCTCACTGAGCTCGAGCTGTTTTGCAAGGAGGAATGGGAAAAAATGTCAGTCTCTCGATGTGCAAAACTGATAGAGACATACCCCAAGCGACTTACAGCTGTAATCACAGCAAAAGGTTGCGCTACAAAGTATTAACTTAAGGGGGCTGAATAATTTTGCACGCCCAATTTTTCAGTTTTTGATTTGTTTAAAAAGTTTGAAATATCCAATAAATGTCGTTCCACTTCATGATTGTGTCCCACTTGTTGTTGATTCTTCACAAAAAAATACAGTTTTATATATTTATGTTTGAAGCCTGAAATGTGGCAAAAGGTCGCAAAGTTCAAGGGGGCCGAATACTTTCGCAAGGCACTGTAGATTAGGGCCACACCTACAAATCCCCCTTGGACAGAAGCTGTACATGAACATGAATAGCCTGTGTCCAATACAGGAAGAAACGACCTGTACCACATGAGTTTGTTCTCGAGTCTTCAGTCCAGTTTATGCAATCCAACCTCTAGTCCTTGGGCCCACTGCATCAGGTGTATCTTCCAGGGGAGTGTTGACAATGTGCTTTACAAATGTAAATGTCCCTAGGTACACATTCCTTCAACCGAGCTCAATAAAACATCTTTGTTCTTTGTTAAGGGCATAGAGATTACATGAATTATCAGCATTTGGTGAAACATTATCACAGTCAAGCGTTACCAGTCACTGTTTTGCTCTGTGTGATGGTCAGATCGGTTGGTCTGGGCAAATGGTAACTTCAAAGTTTATGAAGTATTAATTAGACGAATATAAAATGGAATGAAAGGCCATGAAATGTATTATTAAAGTTACACTCTATCATGTGTTAAGTTATACTTTTCTTTGAGGAAGTGAAAAAGTTCAGATTGAAATAGCCTCGCCCCTCTGGGAGGAGATTTGCCTTGAAAATATGAAAACCATATTCATGAGGGGAGAAAAATCACCCCCAGATCAATTATTGAGTTTAGATGAAAAGAAACAGAACATATTTCTAAACCAACAGAGGGTCTGCGAAGTAAATGTGCCGAAATGTGTTTAGACCCGATCTGGAAGTCGAGACTCGACCGCATCTTTATTAAACACGGATTAAATGGTATAAAGACAGAGCAGTCGCATGCAACAATTATTATTTTTTAAACCTGACAAAATCACATTCAAAGATAAATGAATCAAGTTACTTATCAGATGAGGATGATAGGAAAATTCTAAATTAAACTTGAGTGAGATCCAAAGCTCACCCCCAGCTTGTGTAGATCAAATCGGAATAATTCAGTGAAGGATATGAGATACCCCCCTCACCTTGAACACACACATCAAGGTGGGTGTGGTCAACAGGAAGATTTTACCATATGCGCCATATCCTCATTAACTGGTCCCTTGCACAGCCATGTAATCCATTTGTCTAGCATCGTGTGTGACAACAAAGGAAGAACAGTTCAATTTAACGTGTCCAAAGCACTGAATTGCCTAGTTTTATAAAGGTTAAATAAAACAATGGTTGGAATTGTTTCAGCGTAACCTGAAACAAGACATGTTAGCTGTGTGTTAGTAAGGGTGTCAGTATAATTTTTAAGAATTTTTTTCTCAAAACAGGACAGAAACATTCAACAAGTAAGACATGCAACATATGCTGTAACATGGGCAAATGTAGGCCTATATATATGAGACAAAGTGAAGGAGTTGTCTTGGCCAAGGACTTCTATCAAAGTCAGTTAAAATTTTTTTAGATAATCATAATTTCCCATTAAAAACACATTAACATCCCCTGTTTTATATTGAGAGCTGAGTTTGGCATGGAAAACCAACCAGGTTGACGTGATTCCCTTTTATTGTGCACATGAAAGGGGCATAGAGCCGAAAGGACTGAGCTTTCCATATTGTCAGTGATTGTCAAAATACAGCAATAGGTTGAGTCGTAAAAAGTTTTTTGTAAAAGTCGTATTTGCTTTGTAAAGAAGAAGTTAATTAACCTCTCTGGGATAGGGATCCCACTAGCGGTGAAACTAGAGGGCGCGCAATTCAAATAAATAATCATAAACATTATGGATATTAAACATTTATGTACATACAAGTGTCTTATATCGGTTGAAATATAAAATTCTAACAGCACTGTCCGATTTACAGTAGAATTCACACAAAAGCATGCCATGTGATTGTTTGAGGACGGCACCCCACATCAAAATATTTTTCACAGGTTTCATAAATTCACAAATAGCGATTAAATATTCACTTACTTTTTGAAAATCGTCCTCTGATTTGTCATCCAAAGGGTCCCAGCTATAACATGTAGTGTCGTTTTGTTAGGTAAAATCCTTCTTTATAACCCAAAAAGTCAGTTTAGTTGGTGGCATCTATTTGAGTAATCCATTCATTTAACATGCAGAGAAAGGAATCCAAAAATCTACCGCTAAACTTTATTAATCAATCCTTTTTGGGATAGGGGGCAGCATTTTAATTTTGGATGAATAGCGTGCCTAGAGTGAACTGCCTCCTACTCTGTCCCAGATGCTAATATATGCATATCATTATTAGTATTGGATAGAAAACACTCTGAAGTTTCTAAAACTGTTTGAATGATGTCTGTGAGTATACCAGAACTAGTATGGCAGGCGAAAACCTGAGAAAAATCCAACCAGGAAGTGGGATATCAACCGTCTTTAGAAACTGGTTTGAGGATTCTACTACAAAGGAGGGGCCTGTTTGAGTCAGTGGTCTGGCAGAGTGTCTCAGGCTCGTGACGTGCGCTCCTGACAGAGTTAGCTCTCGTTCCAGTGCTTTTCTTCAGACATAGGAATTCTCCGGTTGGAACATTATTGATGTTTTATGTTAAAATCATCCTAATGATTGATTCCATACATCGTTTGACTTGTTTCTATGACCTGTAAAGGAACTTTTCGAGTTTTTGTCTGGACAAAGTGCTCGCTCCTCATGAAGATGGATTACTGGGCTGAACACGCTAGCAACAAGTGGCTATTTTGACATAAATTATGGACTTTATGGAACTTTATGGAACAAATCAGTCATTTATTGTCAAACAGGGATTCCTGGGAGTGCATTCTGATGAAAATCATCAAAGGTAAGTGAGTATTTGTAGTGTTATTTCTAACCTCTGTTGACTCCAAAATGGCGGATATTTCTCTGGCTGGATTGGGCTCTGAGTTTTTTTTTTATCTGACACAGCGGTTGCATTAAGGAGAAGTCTATCTTTAATTCTGTGAATAACAGTTCTATCTTTTATCAATGTTTATTATGAGTATTTCCTCAAAATCACCGGATGTTTTGGAATCAAAACATTACTGCACGTAATGTGCCAATGTAAACTGAGATTTTTGGATATAAATATGCACATTATCGAACAAAACATACATGTATTGTGTAACATGATGTCGTATGAGTGTCATCTGATGAAGATCATCAAAGGTTAGTGATTAATTTTATCTATATTTCTGCTTTTTGTGACTTCTCCCTTTGGCTGGAAAAATGGCTGTGTGTTTTTTTGACTTGGCTATGACCTAACATAATCATATGTTGTGCTTCGCTGCAAAGCATTTTTGAAATCGGACACGATGGGTAGATTAACAAGATGTTTGCCTTTCATTTGCTGTATTGGACTTGTTAATGTGTGAAAGTTACATATTTCAAAAAAATATTTTTGAATTTCGCGCACTGCCTTTTCAGCGGAATGTTGTCGAGGGGTTCCGCTAGCGGAACACCTGCGCTAGAAAGGTTAAAACAAGTAAAAGTACATTTCTACTGATTCCTCAGATACCCTTAAATGTAATCAAACTATAATATTTCATACGGAAAGAAGTATGTTCAAAATGAGAACGATGTTAGCAGGTGCGTCTCCTCTTCATCGTGTGCATACACAAATTTCCAAGACTGTGTCCCTGTAATAAAACTCGTTAATCGTACTCGTTTTGGAAGAAACAAGTCTGAAACCTTGAACATTGAGTGCTGACACCCAGTGGAAGCCATAGGAATTGCATACTGGGAGCTAGATTTAATTTTTCCCTATACTTTCCATTGTAAGAGCATGGGCTCTCAAAAAAAAACAATTTTTGGTTGTTGTTTTTTTGGATTTTCTCCTACCATATCTATTGGGTTACAGTCTCCTACAATATTTTAACATTTCTACAAACTTCAATTTGTCTTCTTTCCAATGGTACCAGTTATATGCATATCCTGGCTTCAGGGCCTGAGCAACAGGCACTTTACGTTGGGCACGTCAGTCAGGTGGAAATTGAGAAAAAACGACACTAGCCTGAAGAAGTTTCATCTTTATAACAACAAGCAAACAAATGTAGAACAAAAATGTCTGAGCTCTGTATCTTGGCCTCTCTAGATGCTGGAGAAAGGCACGGATGTGGCCGCCACCAGGGACAGAAACATTTGCATAAAGGTAGGTATATTCCCGAATACAAGGTTCCAACACCCGTCCCGTGACAGCCAGTACATTGACTGGGAGTATAAGAGTTGAGTACACTGTATAGTGATCTGTTTAAGGATAACATATTTATATGCAACAGAACATGCCTAGTTTGAATATCCTGTCCTAGATTCAATATTAATGGCCCCTGTAACAATTTCTTGGAATGTGTTGTCTGCAGAACCCCCTAAATCTAATGCTTTACTCAGGTGGAGAGCCTGAGTTGCGTGTTTGAATTGTCCGTAGCACGTCATGGTCACGTGATAGGGTTTCTTGGCCAGAACATTCATAAAATAGTTTCCACAGTCGCACTGTGTACAGCTCGAAAGGTTCGTGTGTGCCCTGCTTAGAGGCAGGGCACACAAGACCCTAGTCCAGTCTGCATGAGATGGACCCCCGAAGAGCAAGCAAGTTTGCTTTGAGCCACTCTAAATTGTCTGGAATTGGTTTCATTGTCAACAGCTGGTTGACAATTGTGCCATCGTTGAAATCATCTGTGGCTCTGTGGGCAATTTCATTTTGAATTGAGAGCCAAAAGTGCTTCCCATACATCTCACATTTCTATACTATACACATTATACTGGGTCTTCACCTGTTCCCATTATGGTGTGAATAGAGATTTCACTGGGAATGGTCCAATATTATTTTGGTGAGAGGTGGTCTCCCTGGATGTTAACCGGTGCAAAATGACAGATGTGCCTGCATTGTTTGCCAATGTCCTAATGACTGAAAAATGAGCTGCTTTACTGCCCTAAATGGACTCGCTAGTCTATGACGAGTACAACAGCGGCTGAGAGTTCGAATAGGAGGGCGGCAGAAAGTGTTTTCCTGGAGTCCAGCTGCGCTCTCCACAGTCGCCTGAAAAGCCAACACCACTTTTTCTTGCACTTTACATTGACACTCTAAGGAGGCTACATTTTCAACATTTTGCTCATGTTTATTTTAACAAGAATAGTTTTTGGAACGCATTTCGTCAGAGAGGAGTTCTAAAATGCAAAAAAAAAAAAGGTTTTGTTGTTTGCTCAGCAAATGCACATTAACCTCTAGAATGTGTTCTCCTTTTTATGCATGGCAATTGTTTAGCAGTAATCAAGTATTCACTTGTCAGATGAATATTAAGACCATTCTTATCCTTCTTCTTCAATGAATACAAGATTCACTTAACTGGAAAAGGTCTGTAGTTTGCACCTTGTCCATTACATAGGCTACATGTTCGTTATACACTGTGTACCATCCTTTGGGTGGTGGGCACTTCTTGATACACACGGGAAAACTGTTGAGCATGAAATACCCAGCAGCGGTGTAGTTCTTGACACAAACCAGTACACCTGGCACCTACTACCATACCCTGTTCAAAAGCACTTAAATATTTATTTCTTGCCTATTCATCCTCTGAATGGCACGCATACACAATCCATGTCTAAATTGTCTCGAGGCTTAAAAATCCTTATTTAATCTGTCTCCTCCCCTACATTTATACTGATTGAAGTGGAGTTAACAAGTGACATCAATAAGGGATTATAGTTTTCACCTGGCTTTGTACACTCAGTGTATATCGGGGAATTAATAATAACTGTAACGATCTTCTTCATCTGAGGAACAGGAAAGATCGGACCAAAACGCAGCGTGGTAAGTGTCCATGTTAATTTAATATCACTGAACACGAAATACAAAATAACCAAGTGAAACAACGAATTTCGAAACAGTCCTGAAAGGTGACATAACACAGAACAGGAAACAACTACCCACAAACACCAGGTTGGAACAGGCTACCTAAGTAGGGTTCTCAATCAGAGACAACGATAGACAGCTGCCTCTGATTGGGAACCATACCAGGCCAAATACAGAAATACAAAACATAGAACAAAAACATAGAATGCCCACCCCAACTCACGCCCTGACCAAACCAAAAATAGAGACATAAAAAAGGAACTAAGGTCAGGACGTGACAATAACATCCTGAAGCCCAGCAGGTATACAACACTGAAGGATACTTAAATATTTTACAGTAGACTGTGGACTGTTCCAAAATGCCAAAAGCTAGAAAAAAAAAACTTGCTCGAACCGGACCAGACTTCCAGAGTTATCAATAATACTACAAATTATTCGTAAGATCAAATCACATTTTATTTGTCATATGCGCCGAATACAACAAGTTTAGACCTGACAGTGAAATGCTTGCAAGCACTTGACCAACAATGCAGTTCAAGAAATGGAGCTAAGAAAATATTTACTAAATACTTTACTAAACAAACAAATAAAATAGAAAGTAACTCAATAAAATAACAATAACAAGCCTATAGACAGAGTATACCGGTACTGAGTCAATGTTGTGCCTTCTTCACCACGCTGTCTGTGTGGGTGGACCATTTCAGTTTGTCTGTGATGTGCACGCCGAGGAACTTAAAACTTTCCACCTTCTCCACTGCTGTCCTTTCGATGATGTGGATAGGGGGGTGCTCCCTATGCTGAAGTCCACGATCATCTCCTTTGTTTTGTTGATGTTGAGTGAGAGGTTGTTTTCCTGACACCACACTCCGAGTGCCCTCACCTCCTCCCTGTAGGCCGTCTCGTCGTTGTTGGTAATCAAGCCCACTACTGTTGTGTCATCTGCAAACTTAATGATTGAGTTGGAGGCATGCATGGCCGCGCAGTCGTGGGTGAACATGGATTACAGGAGGGGGCTGAGCATGCACCCTTGTGGGACCCCAGTGTTGAGGGTCAGCGAAGTGGAGATGTTGTTTCCTTCCTTCACCACCTGGGAGCAGCCCATCAAAGTCTGGGACCCAATTGCACAGGGCGGTGTTGAGACCCAGGGCATCCACCTTGATGATAAGCTTGGAGGGTACTGTGGTGTTGAATGCTGAGCTGTAGTCAATGAACAGCATTCTTACATAGGTATTCCTTTTGTCCAGATGTGATAGGGCAGTGTGAAGTGCGATGGCAATTGCGTCGTCTGTGGACCTGTTGGGGCGGTATGCAAACTGAAGTCGGTCAATGGTGGCCGGTAAGGTGGAGGTGATACGATCCTTGACTAGTCTCTCAAAGCACTTCATGATGACAGACGTGAGTGCTACGAGGCGGTAGTCATTTAGTTCAGTTATGTTTGCCTTCTTGGGTACAGGAACAATGGTATCCATCTTGAAGCATTTGGGGACAACAGACTGGGATAGGGAGCGATTGAATATATCCGTAAATACACCAGCCAGCTGGTCTGCGCATGCTCTGAGGACGCGGCTAGGGATGCCGTCTGGGCCAGCTGGCCTGCAAGGGTTAACACGCTTAAATGTTTTACTCATTTTGGCCAAGGAGAAGGAGAGGGGGGGCGCAGTCCTTGTTAGCAGGCCTCAACGTTGGCACTGTATTATCCTTAAAGCGGGCAAAGAAGGTCTTTAGTTGTTCTGGAAGCGTGATGTTGGTGTCCGTGACATGGCTGGATTTCTTTTTGTAGTCCGTGATTGTCTGTAGACCCTGCCACATACAGTGCCTTGCGAAAGTATTCGGCCCCCTTGAACTTTGCGACCTTTTGCCACATTTCAGGCTTCAAACATAAAGATATAAAACTGTATTTTTTTGTGAAGAATCAACAACAAGTGGGACACAATCATGAAGTGGAACGACATTTATTGGATATTTCAAACTTTTTTAACAAAACAAAAACTGAAAAATTGTGCGTGCAAAATTATTCAGCCCCTTTACTTTCAGTGCAGCAAACTCTCTCCAGAAGTTCAGTGAGGATCTCTGAATGATCCAATGTTGACCTAAATGACTAATGATGATAAATACAATCCACCTGTGTGTAATCAAGTCTCCGTATAAATGCACCTGCACTGTGATAGTCTCAGAGGTCCGTTAAAAGCGCAGAGAGCATCATGAAGAACAAGGAACACACCAGGTAGGTCCGAGATACTGTTGTGAAGAAGTTTAAAGCCGGATTTGGATACAAAAAGATTTCCCAAGCTTTAAACATCCCAAGGAGCACTGTGCAAGCAATAATATTGAAATGGAAGGAGTATCAGACCACTGCAAATCTACCAACACCTGGCCGTCCCTCTAAACTTTCAGCTCATACAAGGAGAAGACTGATCAGAGATGCAGCCAAGAGGCCCATGATCACTCTGGATGAACTACAGAGATCTACAGCTGAGGTGGGAGACTCTGTCCATAGGACAACAATCAGTCGTATATTGCACAAATCTGGCCTTTATGGAAGAGTGGCAAGAAGAAAGCCATTTCTTAAAGATATCCATAAAAAGTGTTGTTTAAAGTTTGCCACAAGCCACCTGGGAGACACACCAAACATGTGGAAGAAGGTGCTCTGGTCAGATGAAACCAAAATTGAACTTTTTGGCAATAATGCAAAACGTTATGTTTGGCGTAAAAGCAACACAGCTGAACACACCATCCCCACTGTCAAACATGGTGGTGGCAGCATCATGGTTTGGGCCTGCTTTTCTTCAGCAGGGACAGGGAAGATGGTTAAAATTGATGGGAAGATGGATGGAGCCAAATACAGGACCATTCTGGATGAAAACCTGATGGAGTCTGCAAAAGACCTGAGACTGGGACGGAGATTTGTCTTCCAACAAGACAATGATCCAAAACATAAGGCAAAATCTATAATGGAATGGTTCAAAAATAAACATATCCAGGTGTTAGAATGGCCAAGTCAAAGTCCAGACCTGAATCCAATTGAGAATCTGTGGAAAGAACTGAAAACTGCTGTTCACAAATGCTCTCCATCCAACCTCACTGAGCTCGAGCTGTTTTGCAAGGAGGAATGGGAAAAAATGTCAGTCTCTCGATGTGCAAAACTGATAGAGACATACCCCAAGCGACTTACAGCTGTAATCGCAGCAAAAGGTGGCGCTACAAAGTATTAACTTAAAGGGGCTGAATAATTTTGCACGCCCAATTTTTCAGTTTTTGATTTGTTAAAAAAGTTTGAAATATTCAATAAATGTCATTCCACTTCATGATTGTGTCCCACTTGTTGTTGATTCTTCACAAAAAAATACAGTTTTATATCTTTATGTTTGAAGCCTGAAATGTGGCAAAAGGTCGCAAAGTTCAAGGGGGCCGAATACTTTCGCAAGGCACTGTATGTGGCAGGGTCTACAGACAATCACGGACTACAAAAAGAAATCCAGCCATGTCACGGACACCAACATCACGCTTCCAGAACAACTAAAGACCTTCTTTGCCCGCTTTAAGGATAATACAGTGCCAACGTCGAGGCCTGCTAACAAGGACTGCACTGTACCTCTCGTGTCTGAGCCATTGAATTGGGACTCCACCTTGTCCCCTGTACGGGCATTTTGCTTGTTTGATTGCCTTGCGGAGGGAATAGCTACACGGTTTATATTCAGACGCATTCTCTTTTAAGATGCAACAAGTCAGAGGTCGCCATTTACTGTAGCGCTAAATAATACTTAACAAACTACATTTGATAAACCTGACTATCTGACTCCATCTGATATTGTAGTAAAACTGTGTGCAATCAAGTATTATGCATTTAGCTGTCTATTATCAAGGAACGGTCATGAGAAGCGAATTCTAAATAAAAGTGTGTTTAATTACTTTGTAAAATGAATGGATTCACATACAAGGCATTACATTTAAGTTTCAAAGCATTAACACTTTTATTCTAGGCATACAGATCTTAAAGTTAACTCACAAGACAAAGCATGAGCTAATCAGACCTACTCAGGCCATAGGCTTGGGTAGCTCACAAAATAAAAATGTCCATACAACCTTATTCCATGGGCAGGATACAGGAGAAGAGAGGGAGCAACAAACGGTTCCGTTTATTCCAGATCTGACTTATTTTCTATTCAAAATCAACTGTTGACCAATCCACAGGCCAAACCAAAAGGTAGTACAACTAAGACATCCAATCAGATCAAACCAGCCAACATCCTCTAGGAAGGGGGTCGCATCTATGTGTGATGATGACCTGAGGGAGGGGGTGGGCTGGTTACAATAGAGAAGACAACATTCTTGAGAGGACATTTGCATACGGTGTCGTCAGAGTTCACTCTGAACAACTACAAGTTACCACAGAGATTATACAGCACATCCATATAGATGGCATCAGAGTCCTCCTTAGGGGACACGTTTCAGATACAGTAGATACCAGACATGAATACTATAGTATTAGTCCTCTGGATACTGTAGGGAGATACATTTTGGCCCCTCAGAGAGGGGAAAGCTGACTGGTCTTTGGGCATTGTCTTTTTTGTTTTGTTGAGCCATTTGCCATGCGGTCGAAGGTGACAGAGAGCACACGAATTAGGGCCGAACCTACAAGGGTGTAACCCGTTAAAGGTTAGTCTAAAGGCCTCTCCACTCGCACCCGTGTCAGGGGGGCGGCCTGCCTATATTTTCATAACCTTGTCACTTTCATTGCGCCATCAATCTCAAAAAAGGTCAGCTGATTCTTGCCTGTGCCGAATGGAATGAGGGGCCCGGGGTTAATTGAAAGGCCGTGCGTCGGTGTATATCCAATCCCCCTCCCACCAAAGAGCTGATGAAATGTGGAGGCGCCGCCACGCCGAAGCCTGGCACTATCCGACACTTTAAACCCATCAGTGCGTTTAATGCAATCCTACCCTCTCACGTAACATGGGAAACGCTCTCCTTCAAAATGAGAACGATGTTAGCAGGTGCGTCTCCTCTTCATCGTGTGCATACACAAATTTCCAAGACTGTGTCCCTGTAATAAAACTCGTTAATCGTACTCGTTTTGGAAGAAACAAGTCTGAAACCTTGAACATTGAGTGCTGACACCCAGTGGAAGCCATAGGAATTGCATACTGGGAGCTAGATTTAATTTTTCCCTATACTTTCCATTGTAAGAGCATGGGCTCTCAAAAAAAAACAATTTTTGGTTGTTGTTTTTTTGGATTTTCTCCTACCATATCTATTGGGTTACAGTCTCCTACAATATTTTAACATTTCTACAAACTTCAATTTGTCTTCTTTCCAATGGTACCAGTTATATGCATATCCTGGCTTCAGGGCCTGAGCAACAGGCACTTTACGTTGGGCACGTCAGTCAGGTGGAAATTGAGAAAAAACGACACTAGCCTGAAGAAGTTTCATCTTTATAACAACAAGCAAACAAATGTAGAACAAAAATGTCTGAGCTCTGTATCTTGGCCTCTCTAGATGCTGGAGAAAGGCACGGATGTGGCCGCCACCAGGGACAGAAACATTTGCATAAAGGTAGGTATATTCCCGAATACAAGGTTCCAACACCCGTCCCGTGACAGCCAGTACATTGACTGGGAGTATAAGAGTTGAGTACACTGTATAGTGTTCTGTTTAAGGATAACATATTTATATGCAACAGAACATGCCTAGTTTGAATATCCTGTCCTAGATTCAATATTAATGGCCCCTGTAACAATTTCTTGGAATGTGTTGTCTGCAGAACCCCCTAAATCTAATGCTTTACTCAGGTGGAGAGCCTGAGTTGCGTGTTTGAATTGTCCGTAGCACGTCATGGTCACGTGATAGGGTTTCTTGGCCAGAACATTCATAAAATAGTTTCCACAGTCGCACTGTGTACAGCTCGAAAGGTTCGTGTGTGCCCTGCTTAGAGGCAGGGCACACAAGACCCTAGTCCAGTCTGCATGAGATGGACCCCCGAAGAGCAAGCAAGTTTGCTTTGAGCCACTCTAAATTGTCTGGAATTGGTTTCATTGTCAACAGCTGGTTGACAATTGTGCCATCGTTGAAATCATCTGTGGCTCTGTGGGCAATTTCATTTTGAATTGAGAGCCAAAAGTGCTTCCCATACATCTCACATTTCTATACTATACACATTATACTGGGTCTTCACCTGTTCCCATTATGGTGTGAATAGAGATTTCACTGGGAATGGTCCAATATTATTTTGGTGAGAGGTGGTCTCCCTGGATGTTAACCGGTGCAAAATGACAGATGTGCCTGCATTGTTTGCCAATGTCCTAAGGACTGAAAAATGAGCTGCTTTACTGCCCTAAATGGACTCGCTAGTCTATGACGAGTACAACAGCGGCTGAGAGTTCGAATAGGAGGGCGGCAGAAAGTGTTTTCCTGGAGTCCAGCTGCGCTCTCCACAGTCGCCTGAAAAGCCAACACCACTTTTTCTTGCACTTTACATTGACACTCTAAGGAGGCTACATTTTCAACATTTTGCTCATGTTTATTTTAACAAGAATAGTTTTTGGAACGCATTTCGTCAGAGAGGAGTTCTAAAATGCAAAAAAAAAAAAGGTTTTGTTGTTTGCTCAGCAAATGCACATTAACCTCTAGAATGTGTTCTCCTTTTTATGCATGGCAATTGTTTAGCAGTAATCAAGTATTCACTTGTCAGATGAATATTAAGACCATTCTTATCCTTCTTCTTCAATGAATACAAGATTCACTTAACTGGAAAAGGTCTGTAGTTTGCACCTTGTCCATTACATAGGCTACATGTTCGTTATACACTGTGTACCATCCTTTGGGTGGTGGGCACTTCTTGATACACACGGGAAAACTGTTGAGCATGAAATACCCAGCAGCGGTGTAGTTCTTGACACAAACCAGTACACCTGGCACCTACTACCATACCCCGTTCAAAAGCACTTAAATATTTATTTCTTGCCTATTCATCCTCTGAATGGCACGCATACACAATCCATGTCTAAATTGTCTCGAGGCTTAAAAATCCTTATTTAATCTGTCTCCTCCCCTACATTTATACTGATTGAAGTGGAGTTAACAAGTGACATCAATAAGGGATTATAGTTTTCACCTGGCTTTGTACACTCAGT
Organism: Oncorhynchus mykiss; assembly: GCF_013265735.2. Classification (NCBI taxonomy): domain Eukaryota; kingdom Metazoa; phylum Chordata; class Actinopteri; order Salmoniformes; family Salmonidae; genus Oncorhynchus; species Oncorhynchus mykiss. The sequence continues at coordinate 55,799,617 of NC_048574.1, forward strand.
GTACATCGGGGAATTAATAATAACTGTAACGATCTTCTTCATCTGAGGAACAGGAAAGATCGGACCAAAACGCAGCGTGGTAAGTGTCCATGTTAATTTAATATCACTGAACACGAAATACAAAATAACCAAGTGAAACAACGAATTTCGAAACAGTCCTGAAAGGTGACATAACACAGAACAGGAAACAACTACCCACAAACACCAGGTTGGAACAGGCTACCTAAGTAGGGTTCTCAATCAGAGACAACGATAGACAGCTGCCTCTGATTGGGAACCATACCAGGCCAAATACAGAAATACAAAACATAGAACAAAAACATAGAATGCCCACCCCAACTCACGCCCTGACCAAACCAAAAATAGAGACATAAAAAAGGAACTAAGGTCAGGACGTGACAATAACATCCTGAAGCCCAGCAGGTATACAACACTGAAGGATACTTAAATATTTTACAGTAGACTGTGGACTGTTCCAAAATGCCAAAAGCTAGAAAAAAAAAACTTGCTCGAACCGGACCAGACTTCCAGAGTTATCAATAATACTACAAATTATTCGTAAGATCAAATCACATTTTATTTGTCATATGCGCCGAATACAACAAGTTTAGACCTGACAGTGAAATGCTTGCAAGCACTTGACCAACAATGCAGTTCAAGAAATGGAGCTAAGAAAATATTTACTAAATACTTTACTAAACAAACAAATAAAATAGAAAGTAACTCAATAAAATAACAATAACAAGCCTATAGACAGAGTATACCGGTACTGAGTCAATGTTGTGCCTTCTTCACCACGCTGTCTGTGTGGGTGGACCATTTCAGTTTGTCTGTGATGTGCACGCCGAGGAACTTAAAACTTTCCACCTTCTCCACTGCTGTCCTTTCGATGATGTGGATAGGGGGGTGCTCCCTATGCTGAAGTCCACGATCATCTCCTTTGTTTTGTTGATGTTGAGTGAGAGGTTGTTTTCCTGACACCACACTCCGAGTGCCCTCACCTCCTCCCTGTAGGCCGTCTCGTCGTTGTTGGTAATCAAGCCCACTACTGTTGTGTCATCTGCAAACTTAATGATTGAGTTGGAGGCATGCATGGCCGCGCAGTCGTGGGTGAACATGGATTACAGGAGGGGGCTGAGCATGCACCCTTGTGGGACCCCAGTGTTGAGGGTCAGCGAAGTGGAGATGTTGTTTCCTTCCTTCACCACCTGGGAGCAGCCCATCAAAGTCTGGGACCCAATTGCACAGGGCGGTGTTGAGACCCAGGGCATCCACCTTGATGATAAGCTTGGAGGGTACTGTGGTGTTGAATGCTGAGCTGTAGTCAATGAACAGCATTCTTACATAGGTATTCCTTTTGTCCAGATGTGATAGGGCAGTGTGAAGTGCGATGGCAATTGCGTCGTCTGTGGACCTGTTGGGGCGGTATGCAAACTGAAGTCGGTCAATGGTGGCCGGTAAGGTGGAGGTGATACGATCCTTGACTAGTCTCTCAAAGCACTTCATGATGACAGACGTGAGTGCTACGAGGCGGTAGTCATTTAGTTCAGTTATGTTTGCCTTCTTGGGTACAGGAACAATGGTATCCATCTTGAAGCATTTGGGGACAACAGACTGGGATAGGGAGCGATTGAATATATCCGTAAATACACCAGCCAGCTGGTCTGCGCATGCTCTGAGGACGCGGCTAGGGATGCCGTCTGGGCCAGCTGGCCTGCAAGGGTTAACACGCTTAAATGTTTTACTCATTTTGGCCAAGGAGAAGGAGAGGGGGGGCGCAGTCCTTGTTAGCAGGCCTCAACGTTGGCACTGTATTATCCTTAAAGCGGGCAAAGAAGGTCTTTAGTTGTTCTGGAAGCGTGATGTTGGTGTCCGTGACATGGCTGGATTTCTTTTTGTAGTCCGTGATTGTCTGTAGACCCTGCCACATACAGTGCCTTGCGAAAGTATTCGGCCCCCTTGAACTTTGCGACCTTTTGCCACATTTCAGGCTTCAAACATAAAGATATAAAACTGTATTTTTTTGTGAAGAATCAACAACAAGTGGGACACAATCATGAAGTGGAACGACATTTATTGGATATTTCAAACTTTTTTAACAAAACAAAAACTGAAAAATTGTGCGTGCAAAATTATTCAGCCCCTTTACTTTCAGTGCAGCAAACTCTCTCCAGAAGTTCAGTGAGGATCTCTGAATGATCCAATGTTGACCTAAATGACTAATGATGATAAATACAATCCACCTGTGTGTAATCAAGTCTCCGTATAAATGCACCTGCACTGTGATAGTCTCAGAGGTCCGTTAAAAGCGCAGAGAGCATCATGAAGAACAAGGAACACACCAGGTAGGTCCGAGATACTGTTGTGAAGAAGTTTAAAGCCGGATTTGGATACAAAAAGATTTCCCAAGCTTTAAACATACCAAGGAGCACTGTGCAAGCAATAATATTGAAATGGAAGGAGTATCAGACCACTGCAAATCTACCAACACCTGGCCGTCCCTCTAAACTTTCAGCTCATACAAGGAGAAGACTGATCAGAGATGCAGCCAAGAGGCCCATGATCACTCTGGATGAACTACAGAGATCTACAGCTGAGGTGGGAGACTCTGTCCATAGGACAACAATCAGTCGTATATTGCACAAATCTGGCCTTTATGGAAGAGTGGCAAGAAGAAAGCCATTTCTTAAAGATATCCATAAAAAGTGTTGTTTAAAGTTTGCCACAAGCCACCTGGGAGACACACCAAACATGTGGAAGAAGGTGCTCTGGTCAGATGAAACCAAAATTGAACTTTTTGGCAATAATGCAAAACGTTATGTTTGGCGTAAAAGCAACACAGCTGAACACACCATCCCCACTGTCAAACATGGTGGTGGCAGCATCATGGTTTGGGCCTGCTTTTCTTCAGCAGGGACAGGGAAGATGGTTAAAATTGATGGGAAGATGGATGGAGCCAAATACAGGACCATTCTGGATGAAAACCTGATGGAGTCTGCAAAAGACCTGAGACTGGGACGGAGATTTGTCTTCCAACAAGACAATGATCCAAAACATAAGGCAAAATCTATAATGGAATGGTTCAAAAATAAACATATCCAGGTGTTAGAATGGCCAAGTCAAAGTCCAGACCTGAATCCAATTGAGAATCTGTGGAAAGAACTGAAAACTGCTGTTCACAAATGCTCTCCATCCAACCTCACTGAGCTCGAGCTGTTTTGCAAGGAGGAATGGGAAAAAAATGTCAGTCTCTCGATGTGCAAAACTGATAGAGACATACCCCAAGCGACTTACAGCTGTAATCGCAGCAAAAGGTGGCGCTACAAAGTATTAACTTAAAGGGGCTGAATAATTTTGCACGCCCAATTTTTCAGTTTTTGATTTGTTAAAAAAGTTTGAAATATTCAATAAATGTCATTCCACTTCATGATTGTGTCCCACTTGTTGTTGATTCTTCACAAAAAAATACAGTTTTATATCTTTATGTTTGAAGCCTGAAATGTGGCAAAAGGTCGCAAAGTTCAAGGGGGCCGAATACTTTCGCAAGGCACTGTATGTGGCAGGGTCTACAGACAATCACGGACTACAAAAAGAAATCCAGCCATGTCACGGACACCAACATCACGCTTCCAGAACAACTAAAGACCTTCTTTGCCCGCTTTAAGGATAATACAGTGCCAACGTCGAGGCCTGCTAACAAGGACTGCACTGTACCTCTCGTGTCTGAGCCATTGAATTGGGACTCCACCTTGTCCCCTGTACGGGCATTTTGCTTGTTTGATTGCCTTGCGGAGGGAATAGCTACACGGTTTATATTCAGACGCATTCTCTTTTAAGATGCAACAAGTCAGAGGTCGCCATTTACTGTAGCGCTAAATAATACTTAACAAACTACATTTGATAAACCTGACTATCTGACTCCATCTGATATTGTAGTAAAACTGTGTGCAATCAAGTATTATGCATTTAGCTGTCTATTATCAAGGAACGGTCATGAGAAGCGAATTCTAAATAAAAGTGTGTTTAATTACTTTGTAAAATGAATGGATTCACATACAAGGCATTACATTTAAGTTTCAAAGCATTAACACTTTTATTCTAGGCATACAGATCTTAAAGTTAACTCACAAGACAAAGCATGAGCTAATCAGACCTACTCAGGCCATAGGCTTGGGTAGCTCACAAAATAAAAATGTCCATACAACCTTATTCCATGGGCAGGATACAGGAGAAGAGAGGGAGCAACAAACGGTTCCGTTTATTCCAGATCTGACTTATTTTCTATTCAAAATCAACTGTTGACCAATCCACAGGCCAAACCAAAAGGTAGTACAACTAAGACATCCAATCAGATCAAACCAGCCAACATCCTCTAGGAAGGGGGTCGCATCTATGTGTGATGATGACCTGAGGGAGGGGGTGGGCTGGTTACAATAGAGAAGACAACATTCTTGAGAGGACATTTGCATACGGTGTCGTCAGAGTTCACTCTGAACAACTACAAGTTACCACAGAGATTATACAGCACATCCATATAGATGGCATCAGAGTCCTCCTTAGGGGACACGTTTCAGATACAGTAGATACCAGACATGAATACTATAGTATTAGTCCTCTGGATACTGTAGGGAGATACATTTTGGCCCCTCAGAGAGGGGAAAGCTGACTGGTCTTTGGGCATTGTCTTTTTTGTTTTGTTGAGCCATTTGCCATGCGGTCGAAGGTGACAGAGAGCACACGAATTAGGGCCGAACCTACAAGGGTGTAACCCGTTAAAGGTTAGTCTAAAGGCCTCTCCACTCGCACCCGTGTCAGGGGGGCGGCCTGCCTATATTTTCATAACCTTGTCACTTTCATTGCGCCATCAATCTCAAAAAAGGTCAGCTGATTCTTGCCTGTGCCGAATGGAATGAGGGGCCCGGGGTTAATTGAAAGGCCGTGCGTCGGTGTATATCCAATCCCCCTCCCACCAAAGAGCTGATGAAATGTGGAGGCGCCGCCACGCCGAAGCCTGGCACTATCCGACACTTTAAACCCATCAGTGCGTTTAATGCAATCCTACCCTCTCACGTAACATGGGAAACGCTCTCCTTCCTCCTCACCGCCTTTATCATTTTTTTTTGTTTCACAATTTCGCCTGACGCTCCTTGTTAGTTTCTCTCTTCTTTACTACTGTTCCTCCAGGCTTGAAATTAGCACACTTTAGCAGTTATGTGGCGCCACGTAGCATTTGAGCACGCCCTGGCCTGTTGTTCCTACACACAGACACACACGAGCATACACGTGGCCACCACTCAAAAGCAAGGGCGTAAAGGAATATAAGCATCATCAGTTTACATGAATGAGCAGCATGTGTGTGAAACAACTTTAGCCTGACGTTGTTAACAGATTGAGCAAGGCGCCGTTCCTTTGCCGCTTTCCGCTGCCTTTCCTGCCGCCATGCTCGCTAAAGGCAAATAAACAGATAAACAGATAAAGCCCTGATGGAATGCAGTGTTGTAGCGATAAGGTGTGTGTGTGTGGGGGGGGGGGGGGGGGGGGGGGGGGATCCAACCTGATCCATGGCCTCTATTATAGCCAGTCTTTAGTGACATCCTACGCCCTGGATGCCAGGCGGTGCTCTCCCCACTTATGTGTGCAGTAGCCTGGTGCATTTGTCAATCGCACCCAATGTATAGCTGTGGAAAGGGGGAGAAAGTGTGTATGTACGTGTTTGTTTAGTTTCTGTATTTCTATGAATGTGTTTGTGGGAGTATTTACCGGTGCGTACACATTTATAGCCGTGAATATCCATGCGCACTTGCATGTAGGTGTACTTGTATGTGCTTGTTTGCATCTACTCGTATGCACGTGCACTTCGAACGTGTGTGTGTGCACTCTCCCTCATCCTATCCAATTACTCCAGTGAAGGGCTGCCTATCTCTCAGAGCAGAAGTGTCCGTCAGAGATGGGTGTCTGCGTCCCAACTGGTACCTCATTCCCTTTATAGGACACTACTTTTGCCCAGGGTTCATAGGGCTCTGGTCAAAAGTAGTCCAATAGACAGGGAATAGGATGCCAATTGGGACATAATCCCCAGTGTGATTTAAGCCACAACCCCACCAGATCCAACCCCTCAGAGGCCCGAACAGAGCAGAGACATGACAAAACCATACGTCAGTCTGATTAGGACATTCCAGCTGCTAACCGCCGCTGGCTATACTTTCCTCATTAGCATGATTACAATTCATTACCAAAGGAGACGTGGGATTTTGTCTCGGGATCACTCGGCGGCTCAAAGTTTTGACACTTCCCAATTGAACAGATGGAGGCCTCACTTAAGTTCTCTGACTCCCTGAAGACGGATATGCTTCTCAAATGGCATCCTATTCCCTAACAAGGTGCACTACGTTAGACAAGAAGCCCTATGGTCAATGGGGATTAGGGTGGCATTTAGGATGTAGACATAGTGATATGGCAGTGTCGGATGGTGATTAGATTAGTGAAATGTTGGAATTGTCTTAGCGTGTTGTGCAGGGTTTTCTGAACTTGGCCCTCGGGACCCCAAGGGTGTGCATGTTTTAGTTGTTGCCCTAGCACTACACAGCTGATACAAATAATAAATTAATCATCTAGCTTTGATCATTTGAATCAGCTGTGTAGTGTTAGGGCAAAAAAATAAATGTGCTCTCCTTGGGATCCCGAGGACCGAGTTTGGGAAAACGCTGGTGTTGTGACTAGAGGCTGTCATGACACTGTTCATGGAGATATTGCACTGTATCTATAGGCCTCCTGAAGACCTTGGTTGTGTGCTCAACTAGATGTTGTTTCCGACAAGTGACATTGTCTTTGTGTGTTATTACCCTCATATACAGTGGGGAGAACAAGTATTTGATACACTGCCAATTTTGCAGGTTTTCCTACTTACAAAGCATGTAGAGGTCTGTAATTTTAATCATAGGTACACTTCAACTGTGAGAGACGGAATCTAAAACAAAAATCCAGAAAATCACATTGTATGATTTTTAAGTAATTAATTTGCATTTTTTTGCATGACGTAAGTATTCGATACATCAGAAAAGCAGAACTTAATATTTGGTACAGAAACCTTTGTTTGCAATTACAGAGATCGTACGTTTCCTGTAGTTATTGACCAGGTTTGCACGCACTGCAGCAGGGATTTTGGCCCACTCCTCCATACAGACCTTCTCCAGATCCTTCAGGTTTCGAGGCTGTCGCTGGGCAATACGGACTTTCAGCTCCCTCCAAAGATGTTCTATTGGGTTCAGGTCTGGAGACTGGCCTGGCCACTCCAGGACCTTGAAATGCTTCTTACGGAGCAACTCCTTAGTTGCCATGGCTGTGTGTTTTGGGTTGTTGTCATGCTGGAAGACCCAGCCACGACCCATCTTCAATGCTCTTACTGAGGGAAGGAGGTTGTATCTCGCGATTACATGGCCCCATCCATCCTCCCCTCAACACGGTGCAGTCGTCCTGTCCCCTTTGCAGAAAAGCATCCCCAAAGATGTTTCCACCTCCATGCTTCACGCTTGGGATGGTGTTCTTGGGGTTGTACTCATCCTTCTTCTTCCTCCAAACACGGCGAGTGGAGTTTAGACCAAAAAGCTCTATTTTTGTCTCATCAGACCACATGACCATCTCCCATTCCTCCTCTGGATCATCCAGATGGTCACTGGCAAACTTCAGACATGCCTGGACATGCGCTGGCTTGAGCAGGGTGACCTTGCGTGTGCTGCAGGATTTTAATCCATGACGGCGTAGTGTGTTACTAATGGTTTTCTTTGACCAAGTCCTGCCGTGTAGTTCTGGGCTGATCCCTCACCTTCCTCATGATCATTGATGCCCCACGAGGTGAGATCTTGCATGGAGCCCCAGACCGAGGGTGATGGACCGTCATCTTGAACGTCTTCCATTTTATAATAATTGTGCCAACAGTTGTTGCCTTCTCCTCCCAGCCTTGTGCAGGTCTACAATTGTATCCCTGATGTCCTGTACACAGCTCTCTGGTCTTGGCCATTGTGGAGAAGTTGGAGTCTGTTTAATTGAGTGTGTGGACAGGTGTCTTTTATACAGGTAATGAGTTCAAACAGGTGCAGTTAATACAGCTAATGAGTGGAGAACAGGAGGGCTTCTTAAAGAAAAACTAACAGGTCTGTGAGAGCCAGAATTCTTACTGGTTGGTAGGTGATCAAATACTTATGTCGTGCTATAAAATGCAAATGTGATTTTCTGGATTTTTGTTTTAGATTCCATCTCTCACAGTTGAAGTGTACCCATGTAGACCTCTACGTGCTTTGTAAGTAGGAAATCCTACAAAATCGGCAGTGTATCAAATACTTGTTCTCCCCACTGTATATATGTGTGTGTGTGATGGCCAGTTTTTTCCACCTCATTTTCTATTCGCTGTTGAGTCCAGAAAAGAAGGTATGCAAGAGGAGGAGGAAACGCTGGGCTTGAGGAAGCTAATCCAAAGCATGGGGGAGGAGATAGGAAAAGCAAATGTGGAGAATGGAGAAAGAGGGAAGACGAGGGAATTAGACGAGGTAGAGAGGGTGTGCGTCCCAAATGGCACCCTATTTCCCTAATAAAAAGCTCATTTAGACCTGGGCCCAATAGAGCTCTGGTCAAACGTAGTGCACTAAATAGGGTGCAATTTGGGATGCATATAGAGAGGTGGAGGAGAGTACAGAGGAATAAGACTGTCCTCATCTACATTCCACAGAGAGACCTATCAGGCTATCCATGGGTGACCACGACCCACCGAGCACGGTGCCTTCAAATCTCACGTAGCACGCCCGCTGCCTGCCTGCCAGCTCCAGTCATCCGTGACCGCCGCTTTAATTGACCAACACTCGAGATGCAACACCGTGCAGGGAGAGGCGTGGAGGCATGGGGGCACTCTCCTTCATCAGGCCTGACATTAAGAAGGTTTCGTATTGCACCAGGGTCTCAAATGTAATTACTTTCCCTCTCCCTCTCTCTTGTTTTTTCTCTCTCTCTTCCTCTCACTGTCTCTTTCTCTCACCCAGTCTCTCTCTCCTCCCTCCTTTCTCCTTCCTTACTCCCTCTCTCTCTCTGTCCCCTCCCTCCTGCCTCACTCCCCTTCTTTCTCTCTTTTACAAAGTCTCCCTCATCCTCTTTCTCCTCTCCCCCTCTCTAACCAGCCCTTGTCACTCAACCGGAATCTTCAACGTTTTCTTCCTCCGTGGTCCATGGTTACTTAAGGCCTGACATCTGTGGAACAGGCACTGATTATGAAAAATTAGCTCCCTTTGCAAGCCTCTACGGTGAGCGACACCACAGCCCCGGGCCCCACGCACACAGCACACATACATCCAAATGCTTTGTACCTGCTCCAGTGGTTCTGTTTGGAAACGGCCTTTCAGCTAGCTCCGCCATGAATCCTAGGAACCATCCCAGATCAAAATTCACCATCGACCTGCAGGTGATATTTGTAGTGGTGGAAGACAAAAGTATTGAGGTTGATGGAGGTGGCTTATAAATGGAACGCATAGCAGCAATAGTGCAGACTTCGGGAGTTTCCCTCGACAGTTTGCTTTGTAATGTAAGTCAGCTCATTCCTCTGGGCTTTTGCGTCCAAAGCGCTCTGTTTTAAATCAGCAGAAGGTCATTTGTATTATAACTGAATGGGCAAGGGGAGAGCGTCTATCCACTTTGAGAAAATGTGTTGAATGACTGTCAACGGCACCTTTTGTGTATGTTATCATGTACTGTACGGCAATCACATCACTCAGTCTTCCAATCTTGACTCATTCAAAGCGAACGCATAAACCACTCAACGTGTCATATCCTGCATACTGTAAATGTACTCTATACATCTTCAGTCTACTCTAGAGTGAGCAGCATGGTATAATCACATTAAAAGTTCTTACCTTCTACTTAGAGTTGCATCAGCAAATAAATGGATCATGATTGTGCAATGTAATGCAGTTCAAGGCCTACACAATAAAAAGTGAAACCTAAGCAAGCCTAAATATCTTATTTTGAGTGATAATTGAAAAGAAAAACACATTTTAAGTGAATTTTTTTGTGAAGTGAATTATTACTCAAAACAAGATATTTAGGCTTGCTTAGGTTTCACTTATTGCAGTGTCTCCCCCAGTCATCCTCCACACTGGTATTCCAACTACGTACTTAGCACATCACCTCATACTTCCATACCAGCAGCCCTCTAAGTGAAATGCCATTATCCTTCCAAGCTGAAGCCGCCCAGTTACCCAGCTGTCAACCTTGACAATGCAATTTCACACATCTGTCATTCAGCAGCCACGGTGCTGATCTCCCAGTGCTCTCCAGCACTTCTCAATGACTGGATTGGCATCCCCAGTCTCCCTCTCAACACAAAACAGTACAACACACGTCACGCTCTCTACCAAATGGGATTCCCAGAGCCTTCCAACAATGCCTCATCCTTCCAGAGCTCCTGGCATCGCCGTTGTCAATTCCCTTTTGGAGGCCAAACGGACGCTATTAGCAAAGCCAGAGGGGCATTCGACATAAATGATAACAAAGGCTTAATCGGCCCGTAGTGTAGGTTCAGATGAGCTCCCTGCTGCCTGAGTGCTTGGCGCACACAAAACCAAACCCATTTGTGTCATCTTTAAACAGATGGCAGTGGGATATGTTTTAGTATATATTAATGAACGGAGGCCCAGTACCGCTTGAAGAATTTGTCTTTCTGACAATACCGCCGTTGGTTGTCCACCGTCCCTATTGAGGACTTACCAAAGTTTTCCTTGCATCGATTTTTTTACACATGTTATTGTAGCTCTGGCCTGGGGGAGAAGTCATTTTTAAGGCCGGGTGGACATGCTTTGCGGTGGTCACAACATTTGAACCCCAGAGGTAGAGATAGCAGTGTGGCATTCAATCTATGCGTCTCAAATGGCACCCTATTTCCAGGTCAAGTATAGCGCACTATGTAGAGAATAGGAGGCCATTTGGCCAATGTCAACCTCAAAATGGGGAACACTCACAAGGGATGCTATACATGAGGCCCTATTTGAAAGTGGTTTGGAGACAAGCAGAATGTTCTTATCAGTATCAGCCCTTATTGGTCAAAATAATGTTATTTCCCCCCCCCCCCCCCCCCCCCCCCCCCCCCCCCCCTTCAAATACTGCGCAGGTGGTCAATATGCGTAGTCTGGCCCAATGGAACAGGTGGAATAGTTCCAAAGGTGCTGCTAACTAAAGTTATCCATTTTGTTTCTTGAAAAGATGGGAGTACGGATTATGAATAAGACGCTAGGTAAATACTATATGTCAATGCTTTAAACATTTTTTTGGGTTGTTGTTAAAATTCCTCTCCCCACATCTGTGTTGAATCATCATATTAGCCTCGAAACAACAACAACAACGGGTCCACCTTTTCTAACAATGCTGCTGAATAAGTCATGTCTTCTGATCGTTTTTCGGGTTATAAGTTATTCAATAACGCAAGCTCACGTTTATGAATAATTTGCAATGTTTTGGAAACAGCCAGCTGCGGTGTGAGCTTGTAGCCATGCGTTTGCTGTGTTTCCTAGACACCCCGCTGCGCGTCGACAACACTCTCCCCCCCATAGACTTAGCAGAAAACTTTAAAGTACTTAGTTCACTAGACAGTATACTGAGAACATTCAATCCCAAAATAACATATGACATGATTCTCACCATGTCTGTATCTGTATGTACAAATGTAGGAATTCATCAATGGTTTTGATTTATATAAAGCTTTCCCAGGTGCTCAAGGCACTTTACTTTTTATTGTATGGAGGAAAATGTACTTCATCAACCTGTTAAACTCTGATCTTACAGCTGGCCATGTCATAAGAATCTCCACAACCACCCCACCTCCCCCATAAAGGCCATAAATCAATGCGTTATGGTCATATTCATAGAGTATGCAATGTAGGTCAAGCCACCAAAAGTACAAGCATTTAGTAATCACGGTAATTGCACGTTTGGGGCGGCAGGGTAGCCTAGTGGATAGAGTGTTGGACTAGTACTAACCGGATGGTTGCAAGTTCAAATCTCCCGAGCTGACAAGGTACAAATCTGTTGTTCTACCCCTGAACAGGCAGTTAACCCACTGTTCCTAGGCCATCATTGAAAATAAGAATTTGTTCTTAACTGACTTGCCTGGTTAAATAAAGGTCAAAAAAATAGCTTCTCCATCCATATTACCTTGTATGCATCCTCCACATGCACCATTGTTTAATCGTTTACAATAGGAAGATACGTTTGAAGATTCCTCACCTGTGCCTTATATTACAAAACTAAAAGCCCCGATTGCTAGTGTCATTTTAAGATGTCGGGCTTGAAAATCCGTTCAGCCATTTTGGCTCAGTGACTCACTACCCAAACCAGACACAACTGGTTCTGCAGTAAGTGGCTAAGAGGCATCATGGGATCTCCTACTGCTCTCCAACGTATGAACTGGGAATCAGACAGGGGATATAACAATGGATAGGTAAAGGCTTCAGCATTCTCCTCATATGTATGCATTATTCCTGTAAGATGACAAATGAAGGCATGCACTAGCCCTACACTTTTAAAATAGCTGTGTTCCTCAGGGAATGTGCACATGTTCAGAGAGCTACCATTAGGTAAAGGATTTGGGGGAAAAGTACACGTTAGAACAGTAATTGATGACATTTTATTTCAAACCTAGACTCAGGCTCTGTTTTTTCACCTTTATTAGAATCTTTCAGTTATTGCCTTTCTAACAGTACTAAGCATCTGTAGGACCTATAGCTTTGAAACAGAAAATTACTTTATGAGGGTAGAATACAATATTATGCATTGTTTACAAAATTACCCCAGAGGGCTTCAGAGTTTTAGGTTTCTAACATGAATCCACTATCAACAAGAAGAACCAAACTGCACAGAGCAGTGGGCCTGGAAATTGAAGATCTGGCCAGTGGATGTTGGGTGTTGTGTATTTGTGACTTCAAGAGCTGCTGAAAGCTAATGGCTCTGGCTGAAGACTCCAGCTAGGTCCCAATGTTGTCAAGAAGGAGGCTGGGGGAGGTATAAAGAGGAGTGGATCTGGGATGCCATAATCCACTGTTGACTCTTCTGGAGTTGTGGTTTAATCAACAAAATGTTGATGGTGCCCTCTTGAAACCCCAATGATCTAGATGTTTCATGGGTGTTGCTGCTGCTGAAAACTCAGGTTTTTCAGGTTGTCCTGTGGCGAGTTCAACAAGGCATCTGTTTGATTAGAATGTCACTTAAATATTTTTTGTGGCATTTTAGACCCGAAACAGATACTGACGTTCAACGCACACTACCTTCTCAGACTGTTGGCTAACGTTAGCGAACAGTTGCAGCTAACACAAAACAAATGGAAAATGTTAACTAACTATTTTTTGAACTCACCTCTGCTCACATCCTTGTGTGGTGTAGTTTGTGATAGTTTATGGTAGTGCGGAAATAAAAATGTGGTACTGGTATGTGCTTGGAGTATATTATATGGGCCTTGGCTACAGTATTCTATGTATAGTAGCTTGTACAGTAGTACTACATAACTATTATCCTTTTCAGACATGGAATGTGGTGCCTTGAAAGCATGTTTGTCTGTAAGGGTACAATATAGCTTTTTAAATGCCGACACAAGACTTTATCTGGACATAGTTTTGAAGCGCCACTGAACGGACATTTCATTTCTATGTAAAGGAATGCCGCTTCTGAAGTGGAACTAACATCCATCAGTAGGCTACCAGAGCTGTCAATCAATTAATCTCGAGCTGCCTGCCTGCTGCTTGCACGCAAACCACTCTACACTCTTTCCTAAAGTGTTTTACAGTTTGTTAAATACCGTAACTAATACTTACCAAGCCATTCAGAAAGAAAACACATCTAGGGCAGCTGGATAGGCTTTTGGCAGACCGAGGAATCAAACAAACAAAAGCCCAAATCATTTCACATCTCAAGTCCTGGAAAGATCATATATACAACCATGGGGACAACAATAATACAAGTGCTTGGATCAGGAAGGTCCAATTCGTTCATTTCAGTCAGATTTGGGGACACCAGGTCAGTGCTCAGCCAGTCAATGTAATGGGGGCTAACCTGCTGCCAGAGCAAGACTAGGCGGGATTAATGTGGAAGGACACAGACACAATGTTGACACCACATCATAAGCAGGGCCGTCATTGAGCATTAAGGAACAGCTAACATTAGTTCCCCAGCAATCCAGATCAAGTTAGTTCAAATTAGCTAGATGGAATTTTCTTCCCATCAAGCTAGTACCTAGCTAGTTAATTAGCTAACTTAACTAGCTAGCTAACTTTTCACGGATGGAAAGTCATCATTTATGAAGTAAACCTACTTTAGGAACCCCTGCATATAACGTCATAGAGATAGCTAGCTAGCTACTACCCTTATCGCCAAGGAGATTCCCTCCATCTCAATCATGACAATGCAGGTAATCCCAGGTTGACGTTAAATGCAATCCCTAGCCTGGCTGACATGACCCTCTTTGGTTTGGTATCAGCCAGACTAGGGAATCCCATGTTGTCTTCACAAATGATGACAGGACATTTTGCCTTTCTATGAAAGCAACCTAGCTAGCTACTACCTGCAACCATCAACTAACTATTAGCTAGTACGCCATCATTTTAGTCACCCAGGGCTGGACAGCTAAGCCCTTTTGGATGCTAGCTCATTGCTGTCATATAGCCTAGCCTACATGCAAGAACCAAATCCCAATTCATTCTAGCTGTTACCCATTTTTTTTAAATCTCAGTTAAATGCACTTTATCCATGTTCTATGCCTTGTAAACCACTAATACATGTCTTTATTTACTCCCTAGGTGGTCCCAGAAAGAAGAACAAGCTCCAGATGGCTGTGTGGGAGGTGTCGTCCATGGTCACAAGGCACTTGGAAAAGTCAGAGAAGCGCTTCTTCGAGGAGGAGTTTAGGTGGGACGCTGACAAAAAGCATGGTAGAGAAACCTAACAACCGACTTACAGAATTCAGAGGGAGAGGCTAATGCAGATGGCACCATGCAGATGAACATGGTGCTAGAGTTGGGGAACATCTTTCACAACTTCAACCACCTTCTATGTACAGGGGGTTTACCTCCCCAGGGCTGCCGCTTCACTCAGCCACCATCCATTTACACATCCATCACAGTCAAACAATTAATTGCGAGCTGCCTGCCTGCTGCGTGCAGATCCCTCTCCACTCTCTCCTAAAATATGTTAGTTTGTTAAATACCATAACTAATACTTACCAAGACATTTAGAAAGAAAACACCTCTAGCTACCTTTCCATAAAAAAAACATCAAAACAACAAAATAGTGAACGATAGTGTTGCGACCTGGAGTAAGAGTGAAGTAACTCTTCTTCATCTAACAGTTGATGAGGAAATATCTGTCCAAATTGACAGGACCGTCAGGGATTCAGCGGTCAATGGGCAGCTGGAAAGGCTTTTGGCAGACCCAGGAATCACTGAACAAAAGCCCAAATCAGTTCATAACTGAAGGTACAACATCGGGGACAACAATAATATAAGTGGTCGGATCAGGAAGGTCCACTTCGATCATTTCGGTCAGATTTGGGGACACCAGGTCAGTACTCAGCCAGTCAATGTAATGGGGGCTAACCTGCTGCCAGAGCAAGACTAGGTGGAATTAATGTGGAAGGACACAGACACAATGGTGACACCTTGTTGGAGTTTTCGTTCACCACATCTTAAGCAGGTCCATCATCGAGCGTTAAGGAACAGCTAACGTTATTTCTCCAGCAATCCGGATCAAGTTAGTTAACATTAGGTTAGCTGGAATTTCCTTAATATTAAGCTAGCTAAACACCATTCCTCTGTTACAATAGGCAAAATGTCCTGTCTATGAAAGCTACCTAGCTATCTACTACTTGCAACCATCAACTAACTATTCGCTAGTCCTCCATAATTTTCATCATCCAGAGCTTGATAGCTAAGCCCTTTCTGGACGCTAGCCTATTGCAGTCATATAGGCTAGCCTACAAGCAAGAACAAAATCCCAATTAATTATAGCTGTTAAACATTTTTTTTTAAATGGCCCCGTTTGCTGTTCTTTATCCATGTTCTATGCCTTGTAAACCACTAATACATGTCTTTATTTACTCCCTAGGTGGTCCCAGAATGAAGAACAAGCTCCAGATGGCTGTGAGGGAGGTGTCGTCCATGGTCAAAACACACTTGGAGGAGTCCGAGAGGCACTTCAAGGAGGAGTTGAAGTGGGACGCTGAATGAAAAGCATGAAAAAAGAGAAACCTAACAACCGACTTACAGAATTCACAGAGGGAGAGGCTAATGCAGATGGGCACCATATAGACTTACAGTGGGGCAAAAAAGTATTTAGTCAGCCACCAATTGTGCAAGTTCTCCCACTTAAAAAGATGAGAGAGGCCTGTAATTTTCATCATAGGTACACTTCAAATATGACAGACAAAATTAGAAAAAAAGATCCAGAAAATCACATTGGAGGGGGGGGGGGGGGGTGAGTTTCCCTCAACACACTCATTCAACATATTCCTACTTTACTAAAAAAGTATCCACAATTCTCTCTAAACAAGTGGATTATTTATCTTAAGGCTTTCCTACTTGTATATTTAAAAAAAATATTATAGCTCTAACTTCATTAGAATATATCTACAACTTTTTCAAAAAATTAGATCAACTTACCACATAATCGTTTTGTTGAAATATCTCCATAAGTTGTGACAGAGGAAATGTTTTGTTGAGCAAGAGCACTTGCAGCCATGATACATTTTGGAAAATAATTGTGACATCTTGTTGTCTTAATGTGAATTACTGGGGGGATAGTTACCCCCTAGTACCCTACATACTTCTATTTTTTTTTCCAACTGGTACTGGGGGCCTTCAGATGAGTCTTGTGAGGCCTGTGGGCGTCCTAGAGCAAAACAGTGTTAGTGTGTATCCCAAACTGGGGATATGTATACCGTGACCAGATGTATACAGAATGGTGTCGTCTGCATAGAGGTGGATCAGGCAATCACCCGCAGCAAGAGCGACATCGTTGATATATACAGAGAAGAGAGTCGGCCCGAGAATTTAACCATGTGGTTCCCCCATAGAGACTGCCAGAGGTCCGGACAACAGGCTCTCCGATTTGACACACTGAACTCCATCTGAGAAGCAGTTGGTGAACCAGCCGAGGCAGTCATTTGAGAAACCAAGGCTGTTGAGTCTGCCGATAAGAATGCGTTGATTGCAGAGTCGAAAGCCTTGGCCAGGTCGATGAAGACGGCTGCACAGTACTGTCTTTTATCGATGGCAGTTATTATATTGTTTAGTACCTTGAGCGTGGTTGAGGTGCACCCGTGACCAGCTCGGAACCCGGATTGCACAGCGGAGAAGGTACGGTGGGATTCAAAATGGTCAGTGATCTGTTTGTTAACTTGGCTTTCAGAAAGGCAGGGCAGGATGGATATAGGTATGTAACAGTTTGGGTCCAGAGTGTCACCCACTTTGAAGAGGGGGATGACCGCTGCAGCTTTCCAATGTTTAGGGTTCTCGGACGATATGAAAGAGCGGTTGAACAGACTGGTAGTAGGGGTTGCAACAATGGTGGCAGATAATGTTAGAAAGAGAGGGTCCACATTGTCTAGCCCAGCTGGCTTGTATGGGTCCAGGTTTTGCAACTTTTTCAGAACATCTGCTATCTGGATTTGGGTGAAGGAGACGCTGGAGAGGCTTGGGCAAGTAGCTGTGGGGGGTGCGGAGCTGTTGGCCGGGGTAGGGGTAGCCAGGAGGAAAGCATGACCAACCGTAGAGAAATGCTTACTGAACTTCTCGATTACCGTGGATTTATCTGTGGTGACAGTGTTTCCTAGCCTCAGTGGGCAGCTGGGAGGAGGTGCTCTTGTCTTCCATGGACTTTACAGTGTCCCAAAATATTTTGGAGTTAGAGCAACAATATGCAAATTTCTGTTTGAACAAGCTAGCCTTTACTTTCCTAACTGACTGCGTGTATTGGTTCCTCACTTCCATGAAAAGTTGCATATCACGGGGACTATTCGATGCTAGTGCAGTCCGCCACAGGATGTTTTTGTGCTGGTCGAGGACAGTCTGGTCTGGACTGAACCAAGCTATATCTGTTCTTATTTCTACATTTTTTAAAGGGACATGCTTATTTAAGAAGGTGAGGAAATTACTTTTAAAGAACGACCAGACATCCTCTACTGACGGGATGAGGTCAATATCCTTCCAGGATACCCGGGCCAGGTCGATTAGAAAGGCCTGCTCGCAGAAGTGTTTTAGGGTGCGTTTGACAGTAATGAGGGGTGGTTGTTTGACCACGAACCCATTACGGATGCAGGCAATGAGGCAGTGATCGCTGAGATCCTGATTGAAAACAGCGGAGGTGTATATGGAGTACAGGTTGGTTAGGATAATATCTATGAGGGTGCCCATGTTTACGGATTTAGGGTTGTGCCTGATGGGTTCCTTGATAATTTGTGTGAGATTGAGGGCATCAAGCTTAGATTGTAAACCTGCCGGGGTGTTAAGCATATCCCCGTTTAGGTCACTTAACAGAACGAACTTTGAAGATAGATGGGGAGCAAACAATTCACATATGGTTTCCAGGGCACAGCTGGGAGCTGTGGGACTGGCCATGACCTTAGTGCATCTACCGTCCTCACTCCCTGCGGGCTGATTTGGTAGCCCAAGAAGGAGACACCCTCTGGTGGAATTGGCACTTCTCTGCCTTGGTTAGCCAAGAGGCGTTCCAGGACTGCTCGAACGTGAGCGATGTGATCCTCCAGGTTGGTCGAGAATATCAGGATGTCATCGATGTACACAATCATCTGACGTCCGACAATGTCCCTGAACACCTCGTTGACAAATGCCTGGAATACTGACGGAGCATTGGCTATGCCAAAGGGCATAACCAAGT
Source organism: Oncorhynchus mykiss (assembly GCF_013265735.2). Lineage (NCBI taxonomy): Eukaryota > Metazoa > Chordata > Actinopteri > Salmoniformes > Salmonidae > Oncorhynchus > Oncorhynchus mykiss. The sequence goes on from NC_048574.1 coordinate 55,818,529, forward strand.
ACTCGTAGTGACCAGACATCGTGCTGAATGCTGTCTTCCACTCATCCCCCCTCCCAGATGCAAATGAGATTGTAGGCACTCTGCAGGCCCAGTTTGGTGAAGAACCGGGCCTCGCAGAGCTGCTCAATGGCTGACCGATACTTTGTGGTGATGTCATTGAGCCCACGGTAATCGATACAAGGGCGTAATCCTCCCTCCTTGGCCACGAAGAAGAAACCAGCCAACGCAGGGGACGTGGACCTGCGGATGAAACCTTGTTGGAGCGCCTCTTGAATGTAGTCCTCCATGGCCTGGGTCTCTGCCACTGACAGAGGATAGATGCGTCTGCGCGGAGTTGTAGCACCGTAAAACAGGCCAATGGCACAGCCCCAGGGCCGGTGAGGGAGACAGGTAGTGCTGCTCTTGGAGAATACCTCCCCTAGATCCTGATATTCCTCCGGGATGTTGGACTGGAGGTTAACCACAGGACTCTCAACCGATGTGGAACCACAGGGGACAGGGCAGCAGGTCTTCCGGAATTCACGTGACCAGTCAGTTATTCTCATCCTCGACCATGAGATGGTAGGGTTAAGGCGTTGAAGCCAAGGTAGGCCGAGGATTATCTTGTGAACTGGTGCACTGGTGATGAAAATTACAAGTTTTGCTGGTGATTGGGCTCCACTGTGAGTGTTTAGGTGATGTGTGTGATTTGTTCCGGATCCTAGAGGCCGACAGTCGAGACCTTGAACTGGAAAAGGAGAGGAGAGCGGGTAGGTAGTAATATTGAGATAGGAGGAAAGGGTCTGATCTATAAAGTTCCCAGCGGCGCCGGAATCCACTAAAGCTTTAGACACAGGGCATGAGGGACAGTCAGTCAGAGTGATGGGTACTAAAAAGAGTCTAAGAGGAAGAGCAGTAGATGGGATACTCACTCCTGGTCCAGGGGATGTAACATCACGTGACCATCCCTCTGCTCTAGTGGATCCCAGATTCTGAAGTAACGGACACCGCTGGCGCTTGTGCCCTCCCTGGCCACAGTACAGACAGAGCCCCAGCTGCACCCGTCAGGGTCGTTCCTTCGCGGGATGGCGTGTGACCCATGCCGGCGCTCCCGGAGGAGGTTATCCAGAAGGATGGCCATCATAATGAGTGCGTCCAGGATGAGGTTGTCATGTCCAGACGGAACATGCCTGCCGACCTCCTCGCACAGACCTCTTCTAAATAACGTACTGAACGGCGGCTCATTCCATCCACTGGAAGCTGCTACTGTCCGGAAGGTAAGCGCATACGTAGCAGCAGTCTGATTCCCCTGCTGGAGCTAAAGCAGCCGCTCACCTCCCTCTCTGCCCTCCGCTGGATGATCTAAAATGCATTTAAACAGAGCCATGAACTCTTTCATAAGACTCAAGCTCCTCCTCTCCACTCTCCCAGATGTCCGTAGCCCATTCCAACCCACCCAGTCAGCAGAGAAATAACCGTGGCAACCTTAGACCTCTATGTGGTGGGAGATCCCATCTGATGTGCAAAATAGAGGGAGCACTGAAGGAGGAAGCCGCAGCATTTGGATGGTGTCCCGTAATATTTATCCGTGAGGGATAGACAGGCATCGCTGACCTGAGCGGGTTGTTAAATGGGCTGGTGTGCTGACTCGTTGGGTAGACTCTAGAATATCCTCCATTGTCGAGACGTTGTAGACTGCGGAGAACCTCTTCCATGGCCGTCCCCAGTTGAGCCAGTTGATCATGGTGTTGACGAAAAATGCCACTATGTTCATTGATCGTCTGGGAGATGTCCGGTTGTCCTGCTGCTTCCATATTTTGAGTTGGTATTCTGTAATAATGGGGCAGTGAGTCGGAAGCAGGTGAAACGTTTTAATAAAACCAAGAACACAACACGAACATAAGGCAGAATACCGATACACAAGAACAATACCAACTGGTAAGTGAACCTGGGAGAGTGACATATAAAAGGGAGGAAATGATGAAGGTAATAGAGTCCAGTTGTGAATCATAATGATTATCGTAATGATTCACAGGTGCGTTTAACGATGAGTGCCAGGTGTGAGTAATGATGAATCCCGGGACAGGTGGTTAGTACTCTGGCGACGTCATGCGCCGGAGGGGAGGAGCAGGAGCAAACATGACAGTGCGACCTCGGCAGATGTGGGGGATTGAGACGCATCCGATGCAAAAAAAGCATCTCTCTAGTTTAAACTGACATATTTCTATGGGGATTTTTGTATTATGCTAATTCAAATTCAGTGGGGTGTGGACATCGACGTTAGGGGGTTAAAAGGAAACTATTACAGTGTGTGTGCAGGCAGAGGGTAAGTGGAGTAGGTACAGCATCTGTATTCACTGGCATCTCTTGTCATGTGACTGACCACAGACTCAAAGGGCCGTCAATGCCATCAGGTCTTTTGTAACGTCTGTTGCAGATTATGTTACGTTGTTGTCCTGTGCGTTATAAGCTTGTGGCTGCTAAAGTCCCTCCTCTCATTCGAACCTCCTTCGTTCCTCCTCCCAGGTGTCAAGGTATCCGTCCTAATGGACCTCACAAATATTGTGGAAGACGGCAGGGTAGCCTAGTGGTTAGAGCATTGGACTAGTAATCGAAAGGTTGCAAGTTTGAATCCCCGAGCTGACGAGGTACAAATCTGTTGTTCTGCCCCTGAACAAGGCAGTTAACCCCCTGTTCCTAGGCCATCATTGATAATAAGAATTTGTTCTTAACTGACCTGCCTAGTAAAATAAGTGCCTGAACAATTTAAGAGGCCAGAGCAACATCCACATCTCCCTGCTTCATGACCCATTGCCACCTGCCTTAGAGCCAACCAAAATAATTTTCCAGAATCATATATGCGGAGCTGAGCTTATGGTTGAAGTCATTTTCCGATTCTGTGTTAGATGGGAGTCCTTTGGTAAGCCACCTTTTCAGTGGGTAAACTGGATTGCCAATGATGACCACGGGGAACTCCCACCAATCCCACCAAGAAACCGTGATTTCCAAAAGTAACATGCGAAACAAAATAAAACAGGTAATAAGTAAGCTGGTTAGCACATGAGTTCTGCTTAGGGCCTAGGGATTTTCAGGTAGGCTACCAGTCCACCCCTGCTCTTTGATCATGTCAATAGATTAAAATGTATACTTTTTTTTCATTGGCTAAAACAGGAATGTACTGCCTTTCCCAACACCCCCAGATATGGGGTGTTAAGTGCCTTGCTCAGGGGCACCACGGCAAAAGATGGGTTAGAGACCCGCAGTCTAACTAGCCTACGAAACAGTAAACACAAAGCCTGGTAATATAATACCCTATCTCCTGTGGGAAAAGTGAACTGTGGCAATGTTCCTCTGCCAAAAGTCAGAGTTGACAAGCATTCTTGTATCATGGGTCTTGCCAGGCCATCCAAAATAGGTATCTGGGAAACTGATACGTTGTATATACTTAGAAGGTTGCATAATTGTAACATTGGCTAACCTTGAAACGTCATTTTGCATATCTGTTTATCTTTGAATATTTTGTTTTATTTGATTGCTACATGACTATTTACATTTTGTCAATGTGACTAAATTAATGAGTGTGATTGATGTGTTTGTGAACATTACCAGTTATAACATTCTGACTGGCCTATCGTGTATGAAGTGAATAATAGCTGCTTACCAATGTGGGTGATCAGCAGGTGGAGTACGATTGAGTACCATGCTTTTCTGTTGTAATAATGTGCTGGGCAATAATTGGTATGTTTGTACCATCTAAAGCACAGGTACACATCGAAAAGCCTCTTCTCTGGAATCCTGCTAAGGTTCTGTCAAGTTGCATCCACGTTGGCAATTCGACGTGCTGTATGTTTTGTAAAGAATATCATTTTCTTTCCTGCAGACTAGACCACTTAATGTTGATATGCCAATACCAAAGAGAGTTGCCATGATCCGGTATTCGCAAGGAGTTGCGAGCCACCACCACACAATGACCGTGCTTTTCTTATGGCAAATGGCATTTCTACATCTGGGGTTCTGCTTTTCAGTGTAGGGGTGAAGCTGGGATGCGAGGTATTCAAATTTAGATTTACTCATCCGGAAGTATGCCATCCAATCACTTTTACCGTAATTGAGTAGGAAGCCCCTCCAAAACGCATGCCCATGGCAGCGATCCTTCATCAAAAAGTGATCTTTCAGACATCAGACCACAGTCATAGTTATGCAAAGCATCGTCCTCCCCTGATTCATCTTGTAGGTAGGAAGTTGTTTTCTCTTTGTATTAAGTTATGTCTTTCTTTTGTGCCTTAACTGCACATTATAGAGCGCTTGAAGATGATGCACTCAAGAAGGAAAACATTACTTTAAGTTGGAAATACAAAGGCAAAAAAAAACAAAAAAAACACGGAAATGATGCAACCATTTGCATCTCCATATCTTCAGTGGGTGGCATGTTTCTCAAATGTAGGAAATTATTTGACATTTGGTATCTATTTAGGCCTAAAACGAGCAGATTTTGTCAACATCAAACAGACAAAGAGATTCACTATGGCAACAACTATGCAGCCTGAGGCTGGTAGTTTTTATGGTAGTATGAAAGTAAACATGCGGTACATTCAAATGTGTTACTGATAAGGCACGAGGGGTTGTGGTATATGGCCGATGTACCATGGTTAAGGGCTGTTCTAACGTACGACGCAATGCGGAGAGCCTGGATATACAGCCCTTAGCCGTGGTATATTCACCATATACCACAAACCCCCAAGGTGCCTTATTGCTATTATAAACTGGTTACAAGGTTATTAGAGCAGTAAAAATACATGTTTTGTCTTACCCGTGGTATACGGTCTGATATACCACGGCTGTCAGCCAATCAGCATTCAGGACTCGAACCACCCAGTTTATAACATGGTTTACAGGGCATACGCTACATAGAACACCACAGATACCTTCTATGGGTTAAGATTTGGGCAGAGGTTATGGTTCTACGGCCAATGTTCACTGGTATCGGTACGTCTAAAAGCCAGGGCCGTTAAGCTTAACAGTGGCCATGGGGAGAATCGAACTAGGAGTCCATGTAAGTTCCTATTTATGGGTTGCATCTAAGTCCATGGCTACAGATGTGTCGTCTCCGTTGCCACACAATGCCAGAAGCCAACGCCACCAGCTCGACCCTCTGATTGACGCTTCAATCCAGCTCCCCTAGCTTATGTCATGAGCATGTCAAGGTGGGAAGGGTGCAAAGGGAGATCGGGGAGGCTGAGGAAGAAAACCAGCAAGTCACAGCTTTTGAAAAGAAGAAACGTCAGCTGTACACACGAGGTGCACGTAAGGAAGATTAACGCTCTCGAGAGGTAATGTGGCCTAAAGACCATCAGAGGAACGTAGGGAATGGACCCAAAGGCAGCTTCTTTCTCAGGGATACTCAGTTTGCATTACAGGTCTATAGAGCATATTTCTGCTAGAAGTCCAACCACAACAGCAGTCTGTATTGTTTTATGTCTATGATTGTTTTGCAATGTGTTTTGGAAGAGTAGCTGTTGCAGCTAATGGGGAACAAATAAATAAACGACAGACGTCATTGTTTTCAGCAGTTTCTCTTAGTAGCTATTTTGAGTCAGACAACTCCCCATACTTTAGCTATAAAACAGACTGGCCTCAATTTTTGCCCTGAAATGACCTTTATTTATGCTTTTTTTTAATGTAAGTGCTGTTTTGGTTCTGACTAAGCATTTTCCTTACATTTAGTGGCTATTAACCATATCCGATTGCTAAGTGCAAGAACCGACGAGCAGGGGAGAGCAGAGAGGGGGAGTCAGATGAATAGTGAGGTAGAGTGAAAAGGGATGCAGGGAAAGTAAATTGCTCTTAGGGGAACGTTTAAAAGCCTTCTCCTTCAAAAGCCAATGAGCATCATTCAGTGATTAATGGGAGGAAGGTGGAATGAGTGTAGTTATATGTTTATGAGCAGTTATTAGCACCTATGTTGTGTAATGTCCATGTAGTGCCTTAACCATGGCTCATGTGACATTATACATGTGCTTATAAGGCATTATGAAGAGAATATTCCTGGGAAGTAAGCTAGCTATGCTCTTCAACACCATGGCTGTGTCCCAAATGGCACCCTACTCCATATTTAGTGCACTACTTTTGACCAGGGCCCATGTAGATCATTACATAGGGAAAGGGTGCCATTTGGGGCGTAACCCATGCTTCTTCAGCCCATGAGCGTTAAACCCACTGACGCAGGCCATCCAACGAGAACATGGCAGGGAACAGACAGAGACACCGTGGCCAAGTGTTAGGACAGATGCTTTGCTGGTCTTGTTTAACAGGGTAAGAGGGAGCCACCCGCCAAAGCCCAGGAGGACCTGAGTGAAAGCATGCCGACAGGCTGCTAGGCCCTGCGGCAGAGTGGAGAACTGCGGTAAATCCCCTCTGACAGCTAGGGAGAGGAAGAGAGTGGATATGGAGAGGGGGAAGGAGTGAGAGACGGAGAGCGACAGAACATAGAAAAAGAGAGAGAAGCCGGGAGAGAGAGTGAACAATGAGGCAGAGGCGCAGGGGAGGCAAAGAAGGAGTTGGCGAGAGACCGAGACAGAGAGACAATCAGAATGAGACAGACAGAAAGACAGAGGAAGGCTTTCAACATCTGAATTTGAATTCCAAGAGCAATCTGTACCCTGTAATGTCCTCATCTCCAGTGTGATCCATGGATTTCAACAGAACCAGACTCCGTTCATTCAATCCATCTCAGAGTATGTCTGTGAACGTCAGCACATCCACCGAGCGACAACCCAATATGACAACCTAATCGAATCCTCCCTCCTCTGCACACCGCTTCTATGACAGTCTGTCTTTTATGATTTGCCAAATGCGCCTCGACTTGAAAGACGCCTCTCCTTCCACACGGAGGCCTTTGTCCTGTTGTACGTAGTATGTTTCTTTTGTGATTTTTATGTCTGGAGCCACACAATTAATGGACTATGAACAAGTGACTCATTGTCTCATTGAGTTTGTGGACGAATGTCATTAACTGTGCATCATACATGTGCATTACGAAAAATGCATAGTGACACAGAGCTAAGGAGAATAAACGACTGCCCTGAAGCAGTGGCGTGTGTGTGTGTGTGTGTGTGTGTGCGTGTGTGTATGTGTGCGTGTGTGTGTGTGTGCGTGCGTGCGTGCGTGTGTGTGTGTGTGTGCGTGTGTGTATGTGTGCGTGCGTGTGTGTGTGTGTGTGTGTGTGTGTGTGTGAGTCTTCACGAGACGCGTGGTGTGTCTTTGTGTGTACTGCCACAGCGTACAAGCGTTGGAAAAGTCCACACGTCTGAAAGCCCCGCGTCTCCGAGGTTCGCATCGAGAGAGCATAATGGTGCGCCGAGTAAGAATACATTAAATCAAAGCCCTAATTAATTAACATTTCTTACCGAGCCAAATGGATTAATTACTCGAATATTCATGATTTTTGCACAAAACACCATTCTACATCGAATTAGATTCTCTACATTAATGCCTGGCGGTTATACAGATAAGCTCACAGGGTGTGCGGTAGAGGGTCACAGCGTCATAGTTAACCCACCAATGGCAAGTGTCACCAAGTCCTAACGCACCAATGGCAAACATCCCTCGAAGCCCGTTTTCAATGGGTGACTGATCTCCTGATAGAATACCAGCCGAGTGCCACAGTGGAGCCATTGGTATAGCTGCTGCAGCCATGACAAATGACAGAGCCGGAGAAAGAGAGGGGGAGAGGAAGAAGGGAGCGAGAGAGAGACGGGTAGAGGGGGAGAGCGAAGAAGAGAGGGACATAGACACAGAGAGAGAGAGAGAGAGAGTCCTGTAGCCCCCCTTTGGGCGGACCTGTCGACTTCTAATGAGTTGGTGGCGCTGACCTGTGAAGGAAGGAGAAAATGTGGTAGTTTAGGAGGAGAAACAGCCAACCTGCGATTCCTTGTCCATTGTCTGTAACTTTAATTGAGAACATCTATTAATCATGACACTTTGCCGATAAAAGTAATTCCCCCATTCTCTCACCGACCCTCATCTGTTATGTACAGTAGGCTTAGTCTCTGAGATGGGGTTATTTGTGACGTCTGGTTGCCCACTCACTCTGAGATGACCGCACACACTGAACACACACACTGGCTCACACCATTACACTTTTTATTTTCTTCTTATTTTGGGATGCAGACACACACACAGACACACACACAGACACAGACACACACACACACCCCAACACATTCAAGCTCAGTCAGGGTGAACTGACACAGGGATGATATGTACAGAGCAGGGAATGGAATTTGGAATGTGCATTAACAGGAATCGTCCTGGCATCATCGTCAGTAAAATGCAACAGTTTGACATGAGTCCCCTGCCGAGGGGGGGAAAGAAGGAAGGAATTTATTATCAGGGAAGAGATCTACTTATGATGGCCAGCCTGACAAAGTTTTCCCCTGCTCCAATCAATCAGCGATGTCCTCCATGAGAGGGCACCGTGCAGAGACCCTCAGAGGCTTACTGTACAGATTATTCACAGGCTCTCCTCTCTTCCACTCTCTGCTCCTCCTCTCCTCCACTATCTGCTCTCCTCCACTCTCTGCTCTCCTCTTCTCCACTCTCTGCTCTACTACTCCTCTCCTATCTTCTCCTTTCCACCTCCTCTCCTCTTCCTCTCCTCCACTCTCCTCTTCCTCTGCTCTGCTCTACTCTCTTCCACTCTCTGCTCTCCTCTTCCTCTTCCTCTCCTCTCCTCCACTCCCCTATCCTCTCCTCTTCCTCTCCATTTACTCTCCTATTCCCGTCCACTCTCTGCTCTCCTCTTCCTCCCCTCTCCTCTTCCTCTCCTCTCTTCCACTCTCCTCTCCTCTCTTCCACTCTCCTCTCCTCTCCTCTCCTCTCCTCTCCTCTCCTCTGCTCTGCTCTGCTCTTCCTCCCCTCTTCCTCTTCCTCTCCTCTTCCTCTCCTCTCCTCTTCCTCTCCTCTCCAATTTCTCTCCTCCTCTCTTCCACTCTCTGCTCTCCTCTTCCTCCCCTCTCCTCTTCCTCTCCTCTCTTCCACTCTCTGCTCTCCTCTTCCTCCCATCTCCTCTTCCTCTCCTCTCTTCCACTCTCTGCTCTCCTCTTCCTCCCCTCTCCTCTTCCTCTCCTCTCTTCCACTCTCTTCTCTCCTCTTCCTCCCCTCTCCTCTTCCTCTCCTCTCTTCCAGTCTCTGCTCTTCCTCTTTCCTCTCTTCTTTTCACTTCTCATTTGTTCTTGTCTTTTATTGCCTTTTAGTATGGTGTATTTTCTTGTCTTGTACTAATCTCTCTTTTGTTCTCTTCTCTCTTTACTATTTCTCTCTCTTCACCTCTCCTCTTTTACCAACTTAACAATTGAAATAGAATGGAAAAGAAGAACTGAGAGAGACAGAGCCCGGGAAGACGGGAGGGAAGAATAGCTGGGGTTAGAGTGGGTCGAGAGATTGAGATGGAGAGAGATATACACTGAGGGTACCAAACATTAGGAACACCTTTCTAGTATTGCGTTGCAACCCCTCAATTTGTCGGGCGTGGGACTCTACAAGGTGTAGAAAGCGTTCCACAGGGATGATGGCCCATGTTGACTCCAATGCTTCCCACAGTTGTGTCAAGTTGGCTGGACGCCCTTTGGGTGGGGGACCATTCTTGATACACACGGGGAACGATGAGGTTTGAGTAGTTTCTCCAATGTGTCTTAAATGGCAACATATTCCCTCCGTAGTGCATTACTCTTGGTAGACATTTAGGCATTTCTGGTCCAAAGTCATGCACTATAGAGGTATTAGGGTGCCGTTTGTGACACAGATCCCAGCCCCCCTCCTTCTTCTCTTTCCCATTGGTGCCGCCCCCCGAAAATGGCACATTGTTAACGATGATCCCCCTGTAAATGTCGTGACAGACACACACACACACCAACTTGTCCACACACATACACACACATACACACTTTCAATTTCCAGCAGTCAAAGCATTACCAATACCAATTACCTTGGCTCTGACCACTAGTACTAATGCCAACAGCTTTTGGCAATCCTCCCTAACCCAATATCATGTACCATTCACTATGGGCATCCAGGCACAAAGCCAACCATGCTGTGTTAATACCAGTTAGCCTCTCCAATCAGGAGGGCCAGTCTGCACACTGTCTGCACACTCGGGCCACTTAAGTTTGGCCATGACCTTACTTTCTGCTTACACACATTATAATGTGACCACTCGCTTGTCCGCGCTCCAGTCCCCAGTATTCGTTGGCTCACCTCTGAGCCCTTTGCTAACTGGGCTTAATAAGTTGTGATCGGTGGAGTTGGAGGGTTGAGAGATTGGGGGTTGAGCCCCACCGTATACAGTATAGATGACATTGGAGTCAGGCAAAGGCAAGCAGGAGGCAGGAGGAGAGGCGTAGGGATACGGTAGAGTGAACTGAAGAGACCTCACCTTGGGCTGTGTGTGTAGGCCAACCTGACGCCAACTCTGTTTTTTAAACAGTGAAATTGGATCTCTCTCTCTCTCTCCCTCCCTCCATCCCTCAAGCACTCTTCTCTCACGTTCTCTCCCTCTCTCTCTCTCTCCTCCCCTCTCTCGTCTGCTCTCGCCCTCTCTGTCGACCTCTCTCGTATTCCATCCAGGAAGCTAAGACTCACTCTCTCTCTCTCACACACACACACACACACATAATCCCTTCAGTCGACGTCACCTCCACTCAAAACATTTGTTCAAATCGAGGATGTGTGTGTGTGTCTGTGCGTGTCACTTGTCTGGATCAGTGAGGTGAGCCAATGACAAGACAGCATCACAAGCTCTGCTTCACTTCAGGAAGCTGTTGTTGTTGTAACTACCAGGCAGCATTTATACTGTATTTAAAGATTCCGATTTATATACGCACATCTCCCTTTCTCCCCGTTCCCAGGAGGCACGGCAAGCACCCGTTGGGATTGTGGGTAATAGGACTCTGGGGAGCAGGGGGGCAGCCAGTGTGGCATTGGAATCTCTCACGGGAAGTGCTCTCAAAGAGAGCGAGAGTTAGTGAAGAATGCCTCTGGGGATAAGATAGGGCCGAGATTGGAAGAAAGGAAAATGACTTGTCCTGCGAGTCGTGATTCACAGCGGCGTGTTTGATACTGTCCCGTCGAGCTACAAATCTAAAGGCGAGTACACTGCCCACTTAATATTGTCTTAGGAAACAGCCACCCTACTGCCTTAGCATTTTGGAAGGGGATACAAGTCCCTATAAGGACAGTGACATGTTGGTAGAAATTGTGTGGGAAAGGGGTTTTGCATTGTCTCGTTTGGTAGACAAACCATGTTGACGATGTACTGTTTTGCTTATACATCCAGTTAACACTGTGAAGTCATCATTTGACCACGGTGGCCACTGTGACATGTCATCTTTGCTAGAATCCCCAAAACAACATTTTTGTATTTTCTTCAGGTTAATCGCACACATCACATCATCTAACATTAGAAGGGCCCTATCTAATTAAGCCTAGTGAGTCCGTGTTCGTTATTTTTTTTTAAACGGCTGAACTTTTTCTTCTTTTTTTTAAATCTAGGAATGCTGACATGTAATCGCTTCCCATACTGCCATTGTTAACTTTTCGGCCTTATCATTAAAGCAAGACTCACCTCAGTTAATTTAATTTCAGTATCAGTCAACTTTATTATCCCACGTGGAGAACATCAATTTCGTCATCACACTGTGCACAGAATTAATTCAGAGAAGATATATATATATAGTTTGAAGCTTCCTCGCAGCAGTGAAAGTGAAACTTATGTCTTCACAGTGGAAGTTATTGTCAGCTTCTGAGCTAAAGGGGTGAGGATGTGTCAGAATGGACAGACACTACAGAATGACCTTTGACCCCCAGAGAAGGAGATAGAGACCATTAGATTATCAGGGTCAATTATCTTAGCAGGACAGTGTAGGATGTCAGGAGATTCAACTCTGGAGGTGTGTGTGTGTGTGTGTGTGTGTGTGTGTGTGTGTGTGTGTGTGTGTGTGTGTGTGTGTGTGTGTGTGTGTGTGTGTGTGTGTGACAGGCAGACAGAGATATATCTGGTCTAATTATAAAAGAGTCACATTGACACACAGTTAAAGACATACGGTCTGTGTTCGTGCCAAACTGTAGGAATGAATTGCGCATATCATTGTAATATATTACTTTTAAAAAGACTGTGTGCAATAAATTCAAATGCAAATTCTTATGATCAAAAGTTATACTAAGTAAATGTCTTTCTCTACACCACAACTATTGGTCTCAATTTACATTTTTTGCTAAACAATCACCTACACTCTAAGGTCTCCTGTGTTTGTTTGTGTGTGCGTGTGCATGTGTGTGTGTGTGTGTGTGTGTGTGCCGTTGTGTGTGTGTGTGTGTGTGTGCTTGCACTTTATGTGCGAGTTTGCTTTACTGCTCATGGCAACAAGCTCTATCTTCCAACCTGGGGGCTCTTGGGTAAAATATGACCCTGCTCCATTGAAACAAAGGGGATGAAACATGGCTCCTGACAACAGAGGCAAAGTAACCAAATAAGAACGTATAACAAATCGAGCCATAAAAACGTGTTTTTTTCTTTTTCTTTGAAGATAGAATCCAGAGGCTTTGCGGAGTGAAACATAAGGAGGGTGCACATTTCTTTCCCCGCGACTTGTGATTGGTTGACACTGACTGAGGGGAGGCTTGTTAGCGCTTTGCCCGAGTACAAACGAAGAGGTTACCACCTCCACAGACGAACAAAGATGATAAAAAAGGATGAATTCATTAGAACGTGCATAAATTGCCAGTCGCGTTGAATTAACATTCATTTATGTGAAAATGACATGACTAATTTAGAGCATTGAAATGATTTCTTAATATGTGATTATCTCTGGTTCTTTTCTCCCAATGCCGCTCAGCCGTTCGACCCAGGGTCCCGATTAAATATTGATGATTTAAGACACGGCCGTGGAGGAGGGTAAAACCAATAAAGAGCACTTTCGTGTTTATTCTCCTCTCTTGCTGTGCCGGGGGTCCGTCCCTGCATGGTAAAGTGTATTTTTTTATTCATTTCATAAGGTTGTTTGTACGCCTGTTGGCCTTCGAGAATGGTACAGGGATGCAAAATGCTAAAAAAAAAAAAACATATTTTTCCCTCTCCAGTTTACCCTCTGAAATGGTCATTTAAACAAATATCTCTACTTTCCCAAAGTAATCGCAAATGATCTCATCTAAGGTAATAAAAATAATGGCTAATGAGGCTAATTTACAGCTCTTAAAAAAAACAAATGGATTAAAAAAGGTTTCCACCGAGAAATGTATTGAGTTGTTCATATTTCATTTGAACAAGGGCTCAATGTGATGTCATAAAGTCCTCCACGGGTGCATTGATTGCCTCACCGGACCATCATTAAAAGAGGCCAGAGAGTGTTGTTATGTGGGTTTCAAATGTTCCGGCCACCAATCTGCTCTCACAAGATACCCGTTAAAGAACTCTACTCAGTGTAAACGTGTTTATAGAGAATAAAAACATCACTTCTCTGAATATAATCGCTCCCACTGTCGGTAGATAAGTTCACATAACCTCTACAATCTCCTATCTCTACAATAACCTGTGCTCACAGTTGAAAGTGTCTTACCAGTGTGAATGTGTGTCTTGAGAATATAAAAACAGCACTTCCCTGAAGAGAATCGCTCCCACTCTGTGTTGGAAAGGTAACATATCTATTACAGTCAAATTGCTCCACAAGGACTTGTGGTTTGACAACTTACGATAGAATGTGTTTTATCCGGTGAAAAACCATATGTACTGAACATAAATACGAGTATAATAAAAACGTTGTATGATACTGTATCTCTGTAGCAAAGTTAGCATAACTTTCAGTCTTATAACTCTACAGTACAATGAAACCTGCACCTTTGTGGTTAGGGGAATTCAAGGCAGCACATTGCACACAGGGGAAATGTGATGTTGCGTTTCCTCTGTCTTTACTCTTGTATATTTCCTCTGCATTTGTCTAATTATTTACAATGCTTGGATTTGTGCCTTGGCTTTGACTGCGGCACCGGAATCAATGTCATTGCTGAGCAACCTCTGTGGACGCATTTTATAAATATAGAGACAGAAACAGAATCCCTTTCAGTTGCGATATGGTGGAAAAGGCCTGAACGAATGACCAACTAACTCAGAACTCTACTTAAGTCTTGAAGCAGGACATGGTCATTCTGGTCTAGTTCAGATTAATTGTCAATTGCGGTGAAATAAGTCTTGACTGTCTGAGGTTTTTAAAAACTTTTTTTAAATTGTCATTTTTCTTACAGGAGAAACATGAAAAGCATATGCAAAAACCATGGTAGCAATTGAAAGGGAACAGTTTGGAGATCAAGGGAAAAGTATTAGACCAAAGGTGAGTACACAGAAGTAGACACAAGGCTGATTCCAAACATTACGCTGTCTATTTTATGTGCGTTTTATATTTACTGTATATTTTACCGCCTTTTGTTGATAACAAAATCTGAAAATACTCTGGATACATTCAGTAACGTGATAAGACTATGTACTGGAATATGTGGGGTAGGTGCAACATAAGACAAACAAATGACAAGGGTTTGAGTGAGAGGACTTACTGGTGTCTCCAAGTGGCCACACACACACCTCTCCAAAGTCTGCACTGTTCCTAAGCAATTTCAATGCACCTTTATGACTCAAAGAAGAGGTTTTAACTATAGAGTACTTGTTTATTTTAGCTCTCCAAGCTGTGCCGTTGAGAAATTAGAACAGGCACACCTGAATTTGTTTCATTTGGAACACAAGCCTCAAAGAAGAGGTCCTCCCGCCATCACGCGATTACCATTTTTGTTTATGCGATCCAAAAACTGCAATCTGGGTCAGGGGGGCATGATTTGAAAGCTTGGTCTATTGCCAACATGACTAGCTAAGTTGTAAAATACGATCTCTCGGTGTTAGGCTTTCACAAGGTAATTCAGAGAAACAGAATTGTGGTTAGCGCATTCAGGTCAGAGCTCGAATGGAATAGCTTCAAACACATGGAAACCATGTGTTTGATACCGTTCCACCTATTCCGCTCCAGACGTTACCATGAGCTCATCCTCCCCAATTAAGGTGCCACCAACCTCCTATGATTCAGGTGCGTGTGCCGTTGCAAATTATCATCGAAATAAAAACAGGCTCATTGCGTTCAGAACTACCCAGGGTCTGACGACATGTCTTGTAACTGTGCATCAAACAGAGTGATCATAAACGTTGACACTGTGCATGACATGAGTTTTATGATTTGGAGATGTGAAGTGCACATTTGGAATCACGGGTGTTTGGATTGCTTGTATGACATCAAAGCATTTCCCTCACTCAAATCAGCTATATTCTAACCTGTACACGGGTACGATTTGTAATAATGATGTCTCTTGGACCACAACATGCACATGCTGGAATGGTAGTAATACATCTGCCATTGGGGTAAAATGAGGACCGATCTTTAAGCTTTTATTAGGAGCTTACATGTTAGTTGCTCCTTTAACGAGCAAACACTCAACACCTTTTCACTCTGTTATGCTCTGTTAAACCGTACATGTGAATAAAGATAGGCATGTTTGTTCTACATTATTCTATTTCTATCTGAAGGGTGCACAGTTCCATTAACTGTGTTTCCTGTTAAGGGGAGCATAATTGGTAGTGGTGGTTTGCATTTGCTATTGGATGGTGGACAAGTGTGTTTAATTTGTGACATTGATTGCTTTAGGTTGTCGAAACAAGGGCCAATTGTAATCACAGGTCAATTGAGCCCTTCCTTCAACCACTCCTGTCTGATTTGCTGGTCGACACATTGTCAGTGTGCTCTCATTTGGCTCAAAGGAACTACCATGTTGAGTTCCATTGAGCCAAAGGAGACCATCGCCGCGGTTCCGCGGTTCCGTGAAGAAACGTTAAATGTGTTCCAGCATTACTCAAAGCATTATGCCTTACCTAATGCATTCTCAGCGCTGTTCAATCACTCATCCCCATCATAAATCTATACTACGGATCAATGCGTTCATTTTCCTCCTGTGCACATGTTGACGTGCGCTCGCCTGAGTCCATTGACCAGTAACCAATAGTTCAATAGTTACCATACGTTCAGTTTGTACGGCTATTGTACATAGAGTTACCGTGACTATGTGGTATAAAGATGCATCTGTTGGAGTCTTGTGTCGGTGTGCAAATTGCGTCAGGTAACCTTTGGTGAGCCCAGAAGCGACTGTAAATACCAAAAGGTGAAAGCTATGCAGAGACCACTCGCTGTAGTTGATGGTACAGGAGCTGCAGTGCTGTACGTACGTATTCTAGGGAAACCTGCTGTGTGTGTGTGAGTGCTGTGAGTTCTGTGTTGCCGACAGAAAACATTTGATTGACAAGCCACTCAAAGGAGTCAATTCTGAGAAGCTCTGGGATCACTGGGGTGTTCCGACTGTTGTGTAAACAAGATATACCCTGTTCACGCTACTGAGCCAAGCTGGCCTGGTTACGCATCCACCATAGTTGCTGTAATGGACAACGTGAAAGGAAAATATCTGAGCATTACTAAAAGGGGCGAATTTGGATGTCAGTGGCAAAATGACGCATTTTCTTGGACTCCGTGTGTTGGTGTTTGGTGTTGGTGCTTGTACAAGCTAGGCGCTGGTGTGGTGGCTGACTGTACAGTATGGGATACGTTACAGTATGACGTGTTTGTGTGACTGTGCTGAGACACAAGCACAGCTTTGCAGTCTACACCGAAGACGGCCTGTGACATCAAGTCACATTCACCTCATAACATGTTCGATCTCTCTGCCAATCTGGTTGCATAGCTGTACTTTCCGCTCATGCGAACTAGCAATATACCCAGACTCCTTCACCTGTAAATATTTCATTACGACGGCCCACGCCCCAAAGAGGGCAGCAGGGGGACAGTAGCTTCCATTCATTTGAATGAATTAAAGGATGCCACTTCCATCCTCTACACCAGTGCAACTACACCCTGGGCCAGTGCAGCCGACGCTCCCCGCAGTCATTTCTTTACCTCTAGCTCCTTGAATATGAATAGCTGTAAATTTTAATAGCGTTGGCCGTGGCTGTTTCCAAATGTTATTAACCTTTTCGAAATTACCTTTGCATTTACAATTGGCAAGCGACTGCCTCGTTGGTTGGTGCTATATCTACTGTTCCTGAATCCTTCTCGTTTATCCACTCCCTTTTAAAACTTTTTCTTTCAAAATACTGGAGGAAAACCAATTCAGTGTTTGAAGGCGGCCCGCCAATGCCGTCTCACCTCATCCCGTTGTGTGGCAGTGTGTTTTTAAAAAAAAAAGCGATTATTAAAAGTGCAACAAAGCCCCAAAGGAAATCACAGCTGTCAGCGGCAGCCATTTTCTCCCCCCTCTTCTCCTCTAAATGAAAACGTCAACATGTATATAGATATCGCGCCAGCTGACGGTACGAATTAGTCCCCCCCCCCAACAGGATTGGATCCAATCTGCATAATGTATGCTGCATATCATCTGACTGACAGCACTTTGCTAAATAGATAAATAATGAATTCATTATTGATGCGCGTTTTATGTACTCTGCTGCATGTTATTATGGCTGCTGGTGGGGTAATGCGATGCGGAGAGACAATACCGCTAAGCCTTGTTGCTACTCTGACTTTAGACATTATAAAGGTACTTTGTTAGCATCTGCTCTACAATGTGTCTGCCACTGACTGGGTTGTGTTCAGTTAAAGAGGATGGCAGCCAGTGCCTCCTATCTGGGCTTTACAATGACCCTGTTCATGGACCAATCAGCATCCATCTAGATTGCTCGGCAGGAAATAGATTATCTTGGATGATCAGGTACTGTAGAATGGGCAGTATACTGTACTCACCAAGGAGCATTATTTATATGTTCACAATGGCGGAGTTACTAGAATTGTAAAATCACGTCAACGGCCATACCTTCTGCAATATTTATGCGTCTGCATATAGCACTGAATGTTATGTGACATATCGGTATCGTTGAATGACCACAGTGTATTTTATTTTGCGACTCAACAGAAAAAGGAAGACATGTGAGTTTGAGAAGTTATACACAGCCCACTTTTGTGTTGAAACAATGAGAATGAGGAGAGACTACAGTTGCTTGTTCTTCTGAGTAATAGCAACTTGCAGTCACCGTCAGTGGAGTGAAAGGGAGTTTTTGACCAAATCAAAACACATAGCTCTGACTGTATCTAAGCCCCTTAGACTGTAAGCAAAAAATATGTTTATTCTCTTTCTAATGTACTAATATCCTAACAACCAACTCACAGGAACTGTGCCGTGTGCCACAAAGTCTTTCACCGTAACCCCCTTATTCAAATCTGGGCTCGGTTGGTCGGCTGGCTGGTTACAGTAGGTTATGCAGTCCTGTGCAATTTTCTCAAAGCCGACTTGCCTTGTGCATGAGGTCGAAAAGATTGAGAAAACCTGATGTTTGGTTTCCACCTCAGCTCAGTTCAACGGTTTCCCTTGGCAAAACCCACAGAATCCAAGAGGAGGTGGATCTTGGCATCGCCCTAGATAATCAACTGTTCGTTTCTCTCAGCATTACCTCAAAGTTGGTGTTAAAACTTTTAGCGTTCCCGGTTCTTCCAGTTGCCCAGGGATGACGTAATATCATTCCCTGTGTTCAGGCACAAACTCCTTGACTTCTTTTATTTATGTTTTAACACATCACTTAGACACATAACAGTTGTCTCTACTCCAAATTAAGCGAGGCGGCTGAATGCCCCAATGCACAGAGAGAGTGAGGGAGAAAGGCAAGAGAGAGATGATCTAAAATGCATGGGATGTAGGAACACGTTTCCCCTCCTCTTTATGGACAACTGCCAGGTTGACAGTTTGTTTTAGGTTTGAGAGGTCTCTTTTTCGCTCTCTCTCTCTCTCTCTCTCTCTCTTTTATACTCTCTCTGTCTAATCTGACTCAGTCAACCGTTAACAGGCGAGATATTGTGAAATAAAGAAAAGTTGGGGATCAAAGCACAACTGTATTGAATTCAGGTTTCTGCTTTATAGAACAGCTGAAACGTTGTCATGAATATAAATAGTTTTAGTGTAGGTTAGGGACATGGATGTGGTAGATGGATGTAAGGGGATAGAGCAATGTTGTCTACTCAAAGTGAATGGGGCCAGCCTGAGATTCACTGAGTCTGTCCCCAATGGCACCCTAGCACTCTATTTCCTATGTGGTACACTACTTTCGACCACTATTGGGAATAAGGGTGACATTTGGGACACAGGCCCCCGGGGTATGGTCAGTGGAAGGACACGGGGTCAGGCAGGGGGACGGCCATAGAGCGTTGTATCTCTATGGGGGTGATGTTCAGTGACAACCATATCAGTGGGGATCCTCCCGCCTGCGCTCCACAGACAGGGCACTGAAGGGAAGTAGAGGGAGTCCTCCTCTCCGTCCATCTGTATCTCTCTGTATCTCTCTGTCCGTCTGTAGGCCCATCTCTCACCTTCACTCATTCCCCGCCCAGTCTCTCTCGCTCTCCTTCTCTCTCTCTCCTTCTCTCTCTGGCACTCTAACCATGCAAGAACTTCTAGATCCTTTTTGGCTATATCACATGAACCCAGCAGTGACATTTTAGGATCTCCGCTGACAGGTCCAAGGTCAGCCATTTATGCCTGCAATATGGGGCCATGTACGCTGATCCTGCCCACTTTTCGTCTTGGAGTGTTTTGAAGTGGACTAAGCCAGCATTCAAGTCTCTTCTCTTTTGCCAAGGTTATCCAATTGTCAATGCATCTTGTGTCGTTATTTCCCAATACATGTTCTCCACTTGAAAACACATGAAGAAAGAGACGTGGTTTTATTGAAACCTTTCTGTTTGACTGTTATATCCTCCATAGTGGTGCTGAAAGCAGACTTTTCTCCTTTTCAAGTCCTTGTCCTTTTATTCTGAAAAAGCAAACATTTCTGCAATGATGTTTGTTATGACGCATACATTCGCCATAATGACCTCCTGTTTGGAAATGGGTGAAAGTTGGCCAACAGCAGTACAATTGGGCCATGTACAGAGATATTGCCCAATTTTCATTTCGGAGTGTTTTGAATTGCAGCCATGCCATTCTTCTCAACCAGAAGATTCAACAATTTGCTGTGCAATGATGTTTGTGATGCATTCATTCACACGCTATAATCACCCATTTGGAACACAGAAAAAACAATTGCACATGTTATTTTTTTTTCTTGTTTTCTGTGTGTTTAACCCGACCCTCCACGGTAATATGAACGACACTCTCCGCGTGAAACGATGCCTCTCCCGTCATGTGTGCTTTGTATGTATGCACACGTTGTATGGAGGCATGTCAAGTCGAGTCCTGTGGTTAAGAATATGTCGTTCAGATGTATATTTTTTTCGAGGCATTTTTACAACCAGTTATTTTTGTTGAAAAAAATACAGCATAAGCAGACAGAACTTAAAAGAATGAATCATAAATGATAGGGAACAGGAAAAACAATAGAATGACTACCATCCGAATGACAAGTGGGGTACTTTGTATATGGGGACTTTTACTCTTTTTTTTCTGTCACTGCACAGGAAACAACATTGCCATCATCGTTAGGGCTGGAATTTGCCAGGGACCTCGCTATACGATATTATCACAAGACTTTGGTGCCAGTGCAATATGGATTCTCACGATTCTATATGTATTGCGATTCAGTGTTCCAAACATACTGCTCGTCATATGTCTGCTGCAGACAGACAAGAGAGAGCCATGAGTCATGCAGTCATGGAAATAAAAGTGCTGGAAACAAATGAAGATGGAGAACAAGCCATGAAGGAACAATACTGTTTTAAGCGCAAAAATAATTTTGTGATATTGTCAAAGCGATGCTATATATCATAAAAAAATATGCAACTGTATACATTTTCTCCCCCGTCACTAATCATTATGATAATCAAACAGACTATGGATTTTGTTAATTACAGATTGTGATTAAAGTGGACCCAGGCCTGATATGTCATCATCGGAAAATACTCAAAGCATTCATAGTCCGATTGCAATTATTGGCTTCTCTAATTTTCCCGTGTTCCAAAAGGCTTTTTGTCTTTTGGCTAGAAGAAAAATATCACTGGGATGCTTCATGGATTATGTATTCAATTAACATGTAGGCTTTCCTAAATAGAATCCTATTCCCTATGTAGAGCACTATTTTTGACCAGGGTCCATAGGATTCTTGTCAAAAGGGATGCACGATGTAGGGAATAGGGTGCCATTTGGAACGCAGACGTAATAACCTCCAGGCTTATATCTGTCTTAAACAATATATCAATATTGCCATTCTCTACTGAATTTTCATCAATATTACAAGTTGTACGTCGGCTTTAATGTCATCCGTCACCCTATGTTCATAAATCTTAGAAATGGGAACATGAATCATGGTAATGTGGACAATTTCAATATTTCAATAATTCAAGCCATTTCTTCTTTATGCCTTCATCAAAACGTGTTTATCGTCAGTGATGCAGCCTACTGTACCTCGTTTGTTCCCACCAAACCCCACTCTGAAGTGCTGCGGCACATATCACACACGAAGACGAAACAGAGGAATTGTTGCCGAGCTGTGTGTAGTCATATTTTTTTTCTCCTGAAGGCACCAGCAAATTAAAGTCCTTGGAACGTCTTCAGAGAAATGTTGCCTCGGTGCCAGTGTTGTGGGAAAAAATGTTGTTTTTGGAGACAGATATAAAATGAATGGGACGTGGTGCGTTGAGAAAGTATTCATTCCCCCTTCTCTTCTTCCACATTTTGTTGTGTTACAGCCTGAATTTAATAAGGATTAAATTGTATTTTTTTGTTGTCACTGGCCTATGCACAATACCCCATAATGTCAAAGTGGAATTATGTTTTCAGAAATGTTTACAATCTAAATAAAAATCAAAAGCTGAAGTGTCTTGAGTCAGTAAGTATTCAACTCCTTTGTTATGCAAACATCTCTGTACCCCACACATGCAATTATCTGTAAGGTCCCACATTCGAGCAGTGAATACAAAAACAGACACTGAATATCCCTTTGAGCATGGTAGGGTTATTAATTACACTTTGAAGTGTGTATTAATACACCCAGTCACTACAAAGATACAGGCGTCCTTCCTAACTCAGTTGCCGTAGAGGAAGGAAACCGCTCAGGGATTTCACCATTAAATCCAATGGTGACTTTAAAGTTACAGAGTTTAATGGTTGTGATACTGAGGATGGATCAACAACATTGTAGTTACTCCACAATACTAACCTAATTGACAGAGTGAAAAGAAGGAAGCCTGTAGAGAATAAAAATATTCCCAAACATACATACATGTTTGCGTCAAGGCACTGAAGTAATAGCGCAAAAGAAATTGACAAAGCAATTCACTTTTGTACTGAATACAACGTGTTATGTTTGGGGCAAATCCAATACAACACATTACTGAGTACCACTCATCTCACGGATCTCTCCATTACTGCTGCTCCTTCCATGCACCAGTTCCGGAATTCTCCGTCACCGGCTTCTAGGTGTCACTGAACTGGTTCATTACCACCAACCGCGGACTGCCTTGTCTAATTACACACACCTGGTTCCTATTTCCCCCTGATTAGTAATTGTATATATATGTGCCCTCTGTTCACCATTGTCTTGTTGGTTATTGTTACCATGTCCGTTGGTCTTGTGGGTACCTGTGTTTTGTTGTGTAGATTGTTGACAAATCCATTTTAATCCCACATTGTAACAACCAAATGTGGAAAAAGTCAAGGGGTGTGAATACTTTCTGAAGATACTGTAGATCCATGGCAACAGAGCAACATAAAAGTACAAAAGTCAGGCAAAAGCAGTGACGGTTGTGATATACAAAACAAGGCTCTGGGTTTGTTACTCTCACACTTTTCCACTTTTCATCCAACTGCTTTGTTTTATGCTGACAAAGTCAAAGCCAGATCGCTAATGATTTGACCCCTGAGTTGTTAGCGCACGTTAGCACAAAGAGCAACTTTTAAGAAGCTGCTAAGCCGGGACTAAACAGAGGATGCGTATTGGGCTCCCATAATGGAATGACACTTTAGGTTCACGAGTAACAGTTTTGTAGGCCAATAAGCCCGCACAATGCCTTGAAGCCAGTTGCAGCAGTATGCAAATGGACTCCCGATTTTTCATCCACATGGTTTTTGCATTGCCTGGAGTTTCCCAGGGCCTCTGATTCCCGAGTCAGTCCTCCTCTCAGCTCGACTGTTTGCATTTAGAAATTAAAATGTTCATGCAGTGCTGTAAGGTATGTTAACAATTATGCAAATATATATTTGGGCATCCGATAGTAAGAGTGGAATGGTTGTAAAGCGTAGGAGAGGAGGTGAATTGTGTTAAGGAATTGAAATATGCAGAGCATACAATTACAGGTATAGTAGCCAAAGATGTAATGCAAGATGAATGGTCCTAATTTGTTATCCAAATATTCAGTCTCATGCACAACATACAGACCCTGCTCACAATCCA
Organism: Oncorhynchus mykiss; assembly: GCF_013265735.2. NCBI lineage: Eukaryota > Metazoa > Chordata > Actinopteri > Salmoniformes > Salmonidae > Oncorhynchus > Oncorhynchus mykiss. The sequence continues at coordinate 55,842,008 of NC_048574.1, forward strand.
GTTATACTATACTTAAGTACGTTCGCTGGAATAAATATCGGACCAAGGCGCAGCGGATGTTGAGTTCCACATCATTTAATGAATAAAGTGAAACTTAGCAAAGACAAAAACAAATAAACAAACTAACAACGAACCGTGACTACAAAGATGCTACGTGCACTAACTCAAAACAATATCCCATAAACACAGGTGGGAAAAACAGCTACTTAAATATGATCCCCAATTAGAGACAACGATTACCAGCTGCCTCTAATTGGGAATCATACAAATCACCAACATAGAAAATAAACTAGAACACCACATAGAAATAAATAAACAAGATCACCCCCAGTCACGCCCTGACCCACTTCACCATAGAGAAACAATGGCTCTCTATGGTCAGGGCGTGACAATAAGCTGGTGTTTGGAGGATATATTAGCATGGGTGTTAGGCCCAAGACGAAGTCGATGGCCAGCAAACAGTGCCAAAAAATCCCCCAAACAATGGCTTCGAGGGCCTTATAACTTGATGATTGACATATTTTCATAAAAAAATCATTTTTTTAATTAATTATTCATACTATTTCATCCTTCCACAAGATATAGTCCTGCCACAAATCTAGAGATGCTACGGAAGCCGGCTGGCTGGTTGTTCGTTCTATAGGTTCGGTTGCCAGAGACGCGACCCAGACGTTCAGTCTTTTTGTTCTGTATCTATGGATGCGACCTCGTTGTTCGTTCTAAATGACATACTGGCTGGCAACATTATTATCCCTTACTAGCTAGCCAACTACGGCTAACTTACAGTCACGTCAAATGTCAAAAAGAATAACAAAAGTAGCTGCATTGCATTTGTTTAAGCTGTTTTCTTGTGACATTTATTTGGATACATCCATAACAATGAGCTAATCAGGCGCAATTTCGCCTGGCATAGCAAATGTGCTCTCTCGTCAGGACACTGCTGTTCAGAGGAGCTAGCCAACAGCACAGCTAACACAATGAGTTCAAACACTGAAGCTGTAAAGACTGCAAACTAGCTTCGTTTCAATGTACTTTTTTTCATTGACATTTGACATTTCTTTGTATATATCCATAAAAGTGATTTTGATTGGTTGACAAACACTGCCTGCCTTTCGGTCTCGTCTTGACCACCGCCCCCTACACGTTCATTACTATGGGACAGCTGGAGATGGAATTGTAATATTAAAACAATGTTGCAAATGTCGGAGAGACCGAGAGCAAGGTTTATACAAATCTTTGATGTTGAAAACTAAATGTTAGCCTAAAGAAATGTGAAATGCTTTTTATAGTGGAGATAAAGTTTAGAATTTGCTTGGCTGGGCTGATGAGACAGGCATTTTAACGTCATAGACTTAGCCGGTGGGAACTTGCAGAATAGACACCGTCTGGAATGTGTTTTAAACCAATCAGCATTCAGGATTAGACCCACTCGTTGTAAAATGTACTACAATGTCAGTACTTAAAGTAAGACTCACTTCTGCTTTAGTCACCTACATTGTACAGACAACCAATACACAACTGCATATATCCTTTGCATATTTCAACACGATTCTGTTAATGGACCTAGGGTAGTGTGCTTGAAATTCAAGACAGAGCACGTCACAATGGTGGCAAGTGGACGTGTTCAACTGCTATGTCCTTTAAAGTGTCCTAGTCCATCAAGTGTGAGCAGAAGAAGGGGAGTAGAAAACACTGCTTCAATGCACTTAATATAGGGCTAATCCTTAAATATTTTCACCATGCTGGTTGCGCCCAAAATGGCACCCTATTCCCTGGGCCCTGGTCAAAAGTAGTGCACTATGTAGGGAAAGGGGACCATTGGGATGCAGACCTAGCCCCCTCACTTAATAGAGATAATCAATTGGTACTGGCAGGCTCCTCTTGAGATCAATAGCTTGTTAAAATGCAAAGTGACATCTCCTGGTTATGTTGCCTGCTGTAGATTTGTTTTGTCAGTTAGTGAATCTGACAGCTTGTCAAAGTTTTGAAGGGAAAAATGTAAGGGGCTGTGGGACAAAACTGTGAGTGTGATAAGGCGCATGTAAACGTTTTATGTGATCTTATTATATATCTCTTGTTCATCTGTTTAACAAAAAAAAAGCTTTATCTATTGTTGTGTGTGTCTGTGTCTCTGTGTAAAAAGTATTATATTGTGCTGTGCCACTCTTGTAACCATCAGTAGTGTATACCAGGGCTGGCGCCAGAACGAATCAGTTGGACGGGCATTTGATTCCCATAGGCGCCCCCGTTCTTCTCAAGGGACCTATGTGCATGCACATATTTTTTAATGGGTGTTATAGTAAAGACCATAGGCGGCTCGTTAGTTTCAAGTTTGGGGAAGCTTACAATTGTCTGCCTCCCTTTCTATCTGTCTGGACTTGGAACTATCTGCTATTGAAGTGCAACATTGTATCAAATCAATGAACTGGTTCTGGCCCGAAGCTGTTGCATCAAATAGCCTATTCCCTGTCTGACTCCCTTTCTATTGGTCATGACTAGAGCTGTCCCTAGCAAACTTGCAGCATTGTATCAACTAGCCTATTCCAGGCCCTCAGAGTTTCGCACGCCATTGAGCTCGGGACAGACAGCTTTTTCAAAAGATGTTTAGCTCTTTCACACCGAGGCTTGTTGATTATCAAGGCCGGAAGAGCGTTGGAAAGATTTTTCAAATACTTTTAGGAACTAGGATATTTAAAAAAAAAACAGACTTTGTTGACTTGTGGGTGAGGTGAAGAAAAAAATGTCTGACAAGCTTATTAGTGGTGGATGTGGTGAGTTATCCCCAAACGTGCACTTTCCTCCATATTGCACGCAGCAGGCAAGGTAGGCTTACTTTAATGCGTGCTCAGGCATGCACGCTTCCCAAACATTATCAGGACAAAACTGGGTCAAACGTTTCGTGTAGCCTTCCACAAGCTTCCCACAATAAGTTGGGTGAATTTTGGCCCATTCCTTCTGACAGAGCTGGTGTAACTGAGTCAGGTTTATAGGCTTCCTTGCTAGCACACACATTTAAAGTTCTGCCCACAAATGTTCTATAGGATTGAGGTCAGGGCTTTGTGATGGCCACTCCAATACCTTGTATATGTTGTCCTTAAGCCATGTCCTTAAGCTATTTTCCATCAACTCATCTTCAAAACACTCTCCTGCAACCCGCCTCACCAATTTATATTTATAAAAAAGTATTATTTACCTCAAATCTGTAATCCTCCAAGAAGCTAGCCAGAAACTCCAAGAAGCTAGCCTGAAACTAGCCAGAAGCTAGCCAGGAGCTAGCCAGAAGCTAATCCAGAAGCTAGTTCAGAAGCTAGTTAGCTTCTTTACTGGCAAATCGTTAGTATTCAGCTAACCACGGTTTGTGGTCATCAGCTATCCTTTAGCTCGAAAATCTATCGCCAGTTTTGTACGGTGCAGCGCGGCTCGGAACGGAACATACCGGACCAATTTTTCTCCCCATGTCCCTGGATTTCAACTGCTCTCTGGACATTCATACCCGGATCTCACAGCTAGCTAGCTGCTATCCATGTGACTATCGGCTTTCGTCGATTCCGGAGCAAACATCAATTATTCCGGAGCTAGCCAGCTCCGTCAATCACTCCTGAGTTCCATCAATCACTCCTGGGCTGCAGTCACCTATTCGGACCCGTTTTACTGCCTACGCGGAGCCCCACTGGGCCTTCACAACTGGACTGCCGATGTTATCTACCCGAAGGAGATCCGGCTGGCTCCTCCGTCGCGACGTTACCTGGATGCCCATCTGCGGCCTGCTAACCGTTAGCTGTCTTACCGGCTGCTATCTGAATAGACAATTTATTTATTTTTATTATTATGTTTTCTTCTTGGGCCTACATAACTATATCTATTGTTCTTATTTTTGTTGTTGTTGTGTGATTTGGATAAATTCCCTCTACCACACGGAACCCCACTAATCTACTGACGGAAGAGGTGGCTAACAACAGACCTCCATCCTATGCTAGCTTGCTACCGATGACCTGGCTAGCTGTCTAAATCGCCGTGACCCCCAACCAACCTCTCCAGTCACTGGACCCTTTTGATCACTCGACTAAGCATGCCTCTCCTTAATGTCAATATGTCTTGTCCATTGCTGTTCTGGTTAGTGTTTATTGGCTTATTTCACTGTAGAGCCTCTAGTCCTGCTCACTATACCTTATCCAACCTATTAGTTCCACCACCCACACATGCAATGACATCTCCTGGTTTCAATTATGTTTCTAGAGACAACATCTCTCTTTTCATCACTCAATACCTAGGTTTACCTCCACTGTATTCACATCCTACCATACCTTTGTCTGTACATTATACCTTGATGCTATTTTATCGCCCCCAGAAACCTCCTTTTACTCTCTGTTCCAGACGTTCTAGACGACCAATTCTTATTGCTTTTAGCCGCACCCTTATTCTACTCCTCCTATGTTCCTCTGGTGATGTAGAGGTGAATCCAGGCCCTGCAATGCCTAGCTCCACTCCTATTCCCCAGGCGCTCTCTTTTGATGACTTCTGTAACCGTAATAGCCTTGGTTTCATGCATGTTAACATTAGAAGCCTCCTCCCTAAGTTTGTTCTATTCACTGCTATAGCACACTCTGCCAACCCGGATGTTCTAGCTGTGTCTGAATCCTGGCTTAGGAAGACCACCAAAAATTCAGAAATTTTAATTCCAAACTACAACATTTTCAGACAAGATAGAACTGCCAAAGGGGGCAGTGTTGCAATCTACTGCAAAGATAGCCTGCAGAGTTCTGTCCTACTATCCAGGTCTGTACCCAAACAATTTGAACTTCTACTTTTAAAAATCCACCTCTCTAAAAACAAGTCTCTCACCGTTGCCGCCTGCTATAGACCACCCTCTGCCCCCAGCTGTGCTCTGGACACCATATGTCAACTGATTGCCCCCCATCTATCTTCAGAGCTCGTGCTGCTAGGCGGCCTAAAATGGAACATGCTTAACACCCCAGCCATCCTACAATCTAAACTTGATGCCCTCAATCTCACACAAATTATCAATGAACCTACCAGGTACCTCCCCAAAGCCTTAAACACGGGCACCCTCATAGATATCATCCTAACCAACTTCCCCTCTAAATACACCTCTGCTGTCTTCAACCAAGATCTCAGCGATCACTGCCTCATTGCCTGCATCCGTAATGGGTCAGCGGTCAAACGACCTCCACTCATCACTGTAAAACGCTCCCTGAAACACTTCAGCGAGCAGGCCTTTCTAATCGACCTGGCCGGGGTATCCTGGAAGGATATGGATCTCATCCCGTCAGTAGAGGATGCCTGGATATTTTTTTTAAATGTCTTCCTAACCATCTTAAATAAACATGCCCCATTCAAATTTAGAACCAGGAACAGATATAGCCCTTGGTTCTCCCCAGACCTGACTGCCCTTAACCAACACAAAAACATCCTATGGCGTTCTGCATTAGCATCGAACAGCCCCAGTGATATGCAGCTGTTCAAGGAAGCTAGAAACCATTATACACAGGCAGTTAGAAAAGCCAAGGCTAGCTTTTTCAAGCAGAAATTTGCTTCCTGCAACACGAACTCAAAAAAGTTCTGGGACACTGTAAAGTCCATGGAGAATAAGAACACCTCCTCCCAGCTGCCCACTGCACTGAAGATAGGAAACACTGTCACCACTGATAAATCCACCATAATTGAGAATTTCAATAAGCATTTTTCTACGGCTGGCCATGCTTTCCACCTGGCTACTCCTACCCCGGTCAACAGCACTGCACACCCTACAGCAACTCGCCCAAGCCTTCCCCATTTCTCCTTCTCCCAAATCCATTCAGCTGATGTTCTGAAAGAGCTGCAAAATCTGGACCCCTACAAATCAGCCGGGCTAGACAATCTGGACCCTTTCTTTCTAAAATTATCTGCCAAAATTGTTGCCACCCCTATTACTAGCCTGTTCAACCTCTCTTTCGTGTCGTCTGAGATTCCCAAAGATTGGAAAGCAGCTGCCGTCATCCCCCTCTTCAAAGGGGGGGACACTCTTGACCCAAACTGCTACAGACCTATATCTATCCTACCATGCCTTTCTAAGGTCTTCGAAAGCCAAGTCAACAAACAGATTACCGACCATTTCGAATCTCACCATACCTTCTCTGCTATGCAATCTGGTTTCAGAGCTGGTCATGGGTGCACCTCAGCCACGCTCAAGGTCCTAAACGATATCTTAACCGCCATCGATAAGAAACATTACTGTGCAGCCGTATTCATTGATCTGGCCAAGGCTTTCGACTCTGTCAATCACCACATCCTCATCGGCAGACTCGACAGCCTTGGTTTCTCAAATGATTGCCTCGCCTGGTTCACCAACTACTTCTCTGATAGAGTTCAGTGTGTCAAATCGGAGGGTCTGCTGTCCGGACCTCTGGCAGTCTCTATGGGGGTGCCACAGGGTTCAATTCTTGGACCGACTCTCTTCTCTGTATACATCAATGAGGTCGCTCTTGCTGCTGGTGAGTCTCTGATCCACCTCTACGCAGACGACACCATTCTGTATACTTCCGGCCCTTCTTTGGACACTGTGTTAACAACCCTCCAGGCAAGCTTCAATGCCATACAACTCTCCTTCCGTGGCCTCCAATTGCTCTTAAATACAAGTAAAACTAAATGCATGCTCTTCAACCGATCGCTACCTGCACCTACCTGCCTGTCCAACATCACTAGTCTGGACGGCTCTGACTTAGAATACGTGGACAACTACAAATACTTAGGTGTCTGGTTAGACTGTAAACTCTCCTATCCCCATATCAAACATCTCCAATCCAAAGGTAAATCTAGAATTGGCTTCCTATTTCGCAACAAAGCATCCTTCACTCATGCTGCCAAACATACCCTTGTAAAACTGACCATCCAACCAATCCTCGACTTTGGCGATGTCATTTACAAAATAGCCTCCAATACCCTACTCAACAAATTGGATGCAGTCTATCACAGTGCAATCCGTTTTGTCACCAAAGCCCCATATAGTACCCACCATTGCGACCTGTACGCTCTCGTTGGCTGGCCCTCGCTTCATACTCGTCGCCAAACCCACTGGCTCCATGTCATCTACAAGACCCTGCTAGGTAAAGTCCCCCCTTATCTCAGCTCGCTGGTCACCATAGCATCTCCCACCTGTAGCACACGCTCTAGCAGGTATATCTCTCTAGTCACCCCCAAAACCAATTCTTTCTTTGGCTGCCTCTCCTTCCAGTTCTCTGCTGCCAATGACTGGAACGAACTACAAAAATCTCTGAAACTGGAAACACTTATCTCCCTCACTAGCTTTAAGCACCAACTGTCAGAGCAGCTCACAGATTACTGCACCTGTACATAGCCCACCTATAATTTAGCCCAAACAACTACCTCTTTCCCAACTGTATTTAATTAATTTATTTATTTTGCTCCTTTGCACCCCATTATTTTTATTTCTACTTTGCACATTCTTCCATTGCAAAACTACCATTCCAGTGTTTTACTTGCTATATTGTATTTACTTTGCCACCATGGCCTTTTTTGCCTTTACCTCCCTTCTCACCTCATTTGCTCACATTGTATATAGACTTGTTTATACTGTATGTTTGTTTTACTCCATGTGTAACTCTGTGTCGTTGTATCTGTCGAACTGCTTTGCTTTATGGCCAGGTCGCAATTGTAAATGAGAACTTGTTCTCAACTTGCCTACCTGGTTAAATAAAGGTAAAATAAAATAAATAAATAAATACATTTGGAAGGCCCATTTGAGACCAAGCTTTAACTGACTGATGTCTTGAGATGTTGCTTCAATATATCCACATAATTTGATTGCCTCATAATGTCATCTGTTTTGTGAAGTGCACCAATCACTCTTGAAGCAAAGCACCCCAACAACATGATGCTACACCCCCCGTGCTTCACAGTTGGGATGGTGTCCTTTGGCTTGCAAACCTCTCCCTTTTCCCTCCAAACAAAACAATGGTCATTATGGCCAAACAGTTCTATTTTTGTTTCATCAGACCAGAGGACATTTCTCCAAAAAGTACGATCTTTGTACCCATGTGCAGTTGCAGACCGCACTCTGTCTTTTTTATGGCGGTTTTGGAGCAGTGGCTTCTTCCTTGATTAGCGGCCTTTCAGCTTGTGTCGACATAGGACTCGTTTTACTGTGGATATAGATACATTCATACCTGTTTCCTCCAACATCTTCACAAGGTCCTTTGCTGTTGTTCTGTGATTGATTTGCACTTTTCGCACCAAAGTATGTTCATCTCTAGGAGACAGAAAGTGTTTCCTTCCTGAGCGGTATGATGGCTCCGTGGTCCCATGATGTTTATACTTGCGTACTATTGTTTGTACAGATGAATGTGGTACCTTCAGGTGTTTGGAAATTGCTCCCAAGGATGAACCGAACTTGTGGAGGTCTACAATTTATTTTCTGAGGTCTTGGCTGAATTGTTTTGATTTTCCCATGATGTTAAGCAAAGAGGCACTGAGTTTGAAGGTAGGCCTTGAAATACATCCACAGGTACACCTCCAATTGACTCAAATGATATCAATTAGCCTAACAGAAGCTTCTAAAGCCAATTTTCCAAGCTGTCAACTTAGTGTATGTAAAATTCTGACCCACTGGAATTGTGATACAGTTAATTATAGGTGAAATAATCTGTCTGTAAACAATTGTTGGAAAAATTACTTGTTTGATTTCTATTTGTAACTGTGCTATTTCACAAAATGTCTTAACCTATATACATTTTACAGACTCTGTTTGTTTTACATTGGTTATCCTTTTGTATGTAGTACCACCCTTCAGCTCCATTCCCTCCCATCTATCTTTAACACCATCCATTTTGGATTTCTATTCATCACATATTTTTCAACTGTTCTTTGTTGCTTCACAAAAGTACTGAACCTTTCTATTCTCATAGTTTCTACAGATTGTAAATTAAAGATAAACATTTTGCTAAAACAATTATTATATTATTGATTGATTGACTATGACTTTTCAAATCACCCAGTATTGCTATCTGCAGCATCAGTTCTAGGTAAATGTTGCGATTCTAGAGCCTTTCCTGGACTTGTAACCAAAAACGAGCTACATATGGACAGTACCAAAATAAATGATCTAATGACTCTGCCTCCTCACAGCTAAATCTGCAGAGCTGGGAAGATTGTAACCCCCATATACACTGCTCAAAAAAATAAAGGGAACACTAAAATAACACATCCTAGATCTGAATGAAATATTCTTACTAAATACTTTTTTCTTTACATAGTTTGGAGTCACACTCAAAATGACACTCAAAATTAAAGTGGAAAACCACACTACAGGCTGATCCAACTTTGATGTAATGTCCTTAATTATTAAAACAGGTCAAAATGAGGCTCAGTAGTGTGTGTGGCCTCCACGTGCCTGTATGACCTCCCTACAACACCTGGGCATGCTCCTGATGAGGTGGCGGATGGTCTCCTGAGGGATCTCCTCCCAGACCTGGACTAAAGCATCCGCCAACTCCTGGAGAGTCTGTGGTGCAACCTGGCGTTGGTGGATGGAGCGAGACATGATGTCCCAGATGTGCTCAATTGGATTCAGGTCTGGGGAACGGGCGGGCCAGTCCATAGCATCAATGCCTTCCTCTTGCAGGAACTGCTGACACACTCCAGCCACATGAGGTCTAGCATTGTCTTGCATTAGGAGGAACCCAGGGCCAACCGCACCAGCATATGGTCTCACAAGGGGTCTGAGGATATCATCTCGGTACCTAATGGCAGTCAGGCTACCTCTGGCGAGCACATGGAGGGCTGTGCGGCCCCCCAAAGAAATGCCACCCCACACCATGACTGACCCACCGCCAAACCGGTCATGCTGGAGGATGTTGCAGGCAGCAGAACGTTCTCCACAGCGTCTCCAGACTGCCACGTCTGTCACATGTGCTCAGTGTGAACCTGCTTTCATCTGTGAAGAGCACAGGGTGCCAGTGGCGAATTTGCCAATCTTGGTGTTCTCTGGCAAATGAAAAACGTCCTGCACGGTGTTGGGCTGTAAGTACAACCCCCACCTGTGGACGTCGGGCCCTCATACCACCCTCATGGAGTCTGTTTCTGACCGTTTGAGCAGACACATGCACATTTGTGGCCTGCTGGAGGTCATTTTGCAGGGCTCTGGCAGTGCTCCGCCTGCTCCTTGCACAAAGGTGGAGGTAGCGGTCCTGCTGCTGGGTTGTTTCCCTCCTCCACATCTCCTGATGTACTGGCCTGTCTCCTGGTAGCGCCTCCATGCTCTGGACACTACGCTGACAGACACAGCAAACCTTCTTGCCACAGCTCGCATTGAAGTGCCATCCTGGATGAGCTGCACTACCTGAGCCACTTGTGTGGGTTGTAGACTCCGTCTCATGCTACCACTAGAGTGAAAGCACCGCCAGCATTCAAAAGTGACCAAAACGAAGGGAGAAGGGGTCTGTGGTCATCACCTGCAGAACCACTCCTTTATTGGGGGTGTCTTGCTAATTGCCTGTAATTTCCACCTGTTGTCTATTCCATTTGCACAACAGCATGTGAAATTTATTGTCAATCAGTGTTGTTTCCTAAGTGGACAGTTTGATTTCACAGAAGTGTGATTGACTTGGAGTTACATTGTGTTGTTTAAGTGTTCCCTTTATTTTTTTGAGCAGTGTATATAACATTCTATTGTTTTCAAGAATTTTGTATAATTGAACCTTTTTGGGATAGGGGGCAGCATTTTCACTTTTGGATGAATAGCGTGCCCAGAGTGAACTGCCTCCTACTCTGTCCCAGATGCTAATATATGCATATTATTAGTAGTATTGGATAGAAAACACTCTGAAATTTCTAAAACTGTTTGAATGATGTCCGTGAGTATAACAGAACTCATATGGCAGATGAAAACCTGAGAAAAATCCAACCAGGAAGTGGGACATCTGAGGTTTGTTGTTTTTCAACTCATTGCCTCATTGCCCCGAATATACAGTGTCAGTTTACTCTGGGCACGGTTTTCATCCAGAAGTGAAAATGCTTCCCCCTATCCCAAACAGAGTTTAAGCCACGGATGACTGATTCCTTAATATTATTGTTGGATCTCATTTTAACAGCTAACATTTTGATGGCAATAATAAACAGATATGCCGATAGTGGACAATCTTGTTTTTGTCACACCTTGATCAGTTTCACCTGTCCTCGTTATTGTCTCCACCCCCTCCAGCTGTTGCTTGTTTTCCCCAGTGTATTTATCCCTGTGTTTCCTGTCCCTCTGTGCCAGTTCGTGTTGCATGTTTCCAAGTCAAGCAGCATTTTTCCCCCGTTCTCCTGCTTTTTGCATTCTCCTTTGTCTAGTCCTCCTGGTTTTGACCCTTTGACTCTTTCTGGACTTGTACCCGCCTGCCTGACCATTCTGCCTGCCTTGACCACCAGCCTGTCTGCCACTCTGTACCTCCTGGACTCTGAACTGGTTTTGACCTTTTTGCCTGTCCATGACCATTCTCTTGCCTACCCTTTTGGATTTATAAACATTGTAAGACTCCAACCATCTGCCTCCTGTGTCTGTGTCTGCAGGGACATTTGTGGTCATCTGGAGGGATTAATGGCAGAAGTGAGAAAGGTATTTGAATCTCCGGTTTCTGGGAGAAAGGCGTCAAAACTCCCGTAGTGTGGCAGACTATGCGGTGGACTATCGCACGTTGGCCGCCGAGAGTGCCTGGAAACCAGAGTCTCTTTTCGATTATTTTCTGCACGTATTTTTCTTAGGAGGTTAAGGATGAGCTAGCTGCTCGGAAACTGCGGGTGGACCTCGACTCCCTTATCGCCTTAACCATTCAAATTGATGAACGACCTAAGGGAATGCAAGAGTGAGAGGAGGTCTGGTCTCGGGTACACTCGTGCACACGATATGTAGAGTTTACCTCCTATGGAATCCGGAAGTTTCCGAAGGTAGCTCTTCCGAAAGGAGTCGAAGCCACCTGATCTCTCTTGTGAATCTACGACGGGTGAGTTGGATACTCCTGAGCCTATGCAGTTGGGAAGAACTAGGCTATCAGTTTGGGAGCGCTCACGGAGGATGAATAATAACTGTTGTCTGTACTGTGGAGGGGCAGGACATGGGCTACCTGCCCTATTAGGAAACCCCTGTCTCTAGTGGGTACCAGTACTATGGGAGTTCCCTAATTCCTTCACCCGCACACCCCTTTTTGCTCTTGTGCTATGGGGAGACCAATCGAAGTCTCTCCGAGAGAGCTTGGTATTCCCACTCAGCCTCTCTCTGTGCCCATTGATGCTAGGGCACTGGATGGCTGCTCTATAGGGGAAGTCACCCATAGTACTGTGCCCGTTCAATTACGGGTTTGAGACAATACAGTTCCTCCTCATTGCATCTCCCCGTGTTTTGGGATTTTCCTGGCTTCAAAAGCACAATCAGATGATTGATTGGACCACAAGCTCCATCCTGGGTTGGAGCCCATTTTGCCATTCCCACTGCCTTCCAGCAGCACAGCCTTCCTCGAGTCATCTTCCTCAGGATGTTAGCAAGACTGTGGCTGTTTCTGCTATCCCCACAGAATACCATGACCTCCTGGAAGTGTTCAGTAAGGCACGTGCTTCTTCCCTTCCCCCGCACCGTCCTTATAATTGTGCCATTGATCTTCTCCCAGGCGCTACACCACCTCGGGTCAATTGTATTCTCTGTCTGGACCAGCGCAGGGTTTTTCTTTGTGGAGAAGGACAAAACCCTGCGTCCGTGCATTGACTACCGGGGACTTACTGTCAAGAATAGTTACCCCTACCTCTCCTCTCCTCAGTGTTTGAACCTCTCCAGGGGGCCACACATTTTTTTCCAAGTTGGACCTTCGAAATGCCTACCACCTGTTTCGGATACGCGAGGGGGCATTATGAGTACATTATGAGTACCAGGTCATGCCATTTGGACTCACCGACGTTGTTTTCCAGGCTTTGGTCAATGATGTGCTTCGGGACATGCTAAACCGGTTTGTGCTCGTGTATCTTGACGATGATTTTTCCCCGATCTGCACAAGAACACGTTCCTCATGTCAAACAGGTCTTTCAGCGACTCTTGGCGAGCCAACTATTCGTGAAAGCTGAGAAGTGTGAGTTCCACCGCTCTACCATCACCTTTCTGGGATGTGTCATTGCTGAGGGCAATGTTCAGATGGATCCTGGAAAGGTGAAAGCAGTGCTGGATTGGCATTGACCAACGTCTAGGATGCAGTTGTCTTGATAGTTTTACTCCTCTTGACAGTTTAAAACTTTCTGAGATGTAGCCAATGTTTACTATTTTACACCTAGGGTTACTATATATAACTTTAATGCACTTTCTAAGAGATTCTCCAACATGTAAATATTCTAGGCATATATATACTGTAACTCCAGTCGTACTTTTCAAAAGCCTTTTCAAATCAGCTATGAAAACCAGGCCTGCTTTCCCCAATATTTCATAGTATTCCATTGTTTCCAGTACTTGTCTTATATTATCTCCAATGTATCTTCCACGTAAAAAACCTGTCTGATTAGGATGAATAATATCTGACAATACCTTTTTAATTCTATGTGTCAAGCGTTTAGCTAGAATTTTTGTATCACAACACTGAGGTGTAAGAGGCCTCCATTTATTTTAATGTTTATATATATTATTTATACCATTTGGATCCTGTTTCAGTAATACTGAAATCAGACCTTCTTATTGCTTGTCTGATTATCTACCGTTTATATAGGAGTGGTTAAGACATGCTAATAATGGTTCTCTGAGTATATAACAACAGTTTGGTATACCTCCACTGGTATGCCATCCAGCCCTGGAGTTATCCTGGACTTAGACTTTAATTCCATCAAGAAGTTCCTCAATTGTAATTTGGCCTTCACATTAATCTTTCTGTACAGATGTTCATTTTACATTATTAATAGGAAAAAAATCCCTACAATTAGCTTCGGTTAGTGGAAATTGAGGAGACCGAAATGAAAACATATTCTTAAAGTACTTTACTTCCTCTTTCAAAATATCGTAGGGTGAATCATGCATGACTCCATCATTTGGAACAAGTTTCAATACATTTTTTTTTGGTAGCATTTATATGTTGAAGAATGAAAAAGAATTTGGTGCATTTTCCCCCATATTCCACCCAGTACACTTTATTTTCTATAATACATTACACTGGATCTTTCTTTAATAAGTTCCTCTATTTGTTTTTGTTTTTCCTCTAACTTCCTCTCAGCCTCTATGGTACAGTTTTTATTGCTTTCTATCTGTACTCTTAGTCCTTCAATTTCCTTTGTTAATATGGACTCTTTTGATCCAAGTGTATTTTGTTTTATAGATGAGTACTGCATTGCATGGCCTCTAAAGGCACATTTAAAAGTGTCCCATACAATAAGGGGATCTGCTGTACCTATGTTATGTCAGAAAAAGTCAGGTATAAATTATTCTGTCCTAGTTATTAACAAGTTATCATCCAGTAGGCTTTGATTAAATTTCCAATATCCTCGCCCACGTCGAAATTCTGTAAGAGTAATATATATGCCAATTATGTGATGATCCGAACGCATTCTGTCCCCTATCAACACTTTTTAAACTTTTGGTGCCAGAGAGAATGACATAAGAGCGTAATCAAGACGACTAGCTTGATTAAGCCTCCGCCATGTATATCTCATTAGTTCAGGGTATTTACGCCTCCATATACCCACTAATTTCAATATATCCATTAAATTCATGATTTCATTAAGTGCCCGAGGGTGATAGTTTGTAGTGTGATTTCCTTTACGCTACATAGACGTATTTAAAACCCTATTAAAATCTCCCACCATAATAATAGAGCCCAGTGTTGCTTGTGGAGTTGATAAATTATTATTATATATATCTTCAAAGAAGCTCAGATCTTCATTATTTGGACCATTTCTCAGAACAAGAAAAGACTGATGCGTTTCAGAAGAAAGTTCTTTGTTTCTGGCCATTTTGAGCCTGTAATCGAACCCACAAATGCTGATGCTCCAGATACTCAACGAGTCTGAAGAAGGCTAGTTTTATTGCTTCTTTAATCAGAACAACAGTTTTCAGCTGTGCTAACATAATTGCAAAATGTTTTTCTAATGATCAATTAGCCTTGTAAAATGATCAACTTGGATTAGCTAACACCGGACCATTGGAACACAGAAGTGATGGTTTCTGATAATGGGCCTCTGTACACCTATGTAGATATTCCATAAAAAATCTGGCGTTTCCTGTTACAATAGTCATTTACAACATTAACAATGTCTACACTGTATTTCTGATCAATTGTATGTTATTTTAATGGACAAAAAATGTACTTTTCTTTCAAAAACAGGGACATTTGTGACCCCAAACTTTAGCACGGTAGTGTGTATTAAAAAAATCATCATCAAATTAATATTTGTAGTAATGTAGGCAATTTATGTAAGCAATTATTATTTTATCAAACAATTATTGTGATTCATTCTATATTGTCCCTAACATCTTTTACTCCATCGCAAGTCGTGGGATACACACACACACACACACACACACACACACACACACACACACACACACACACACACACACACACACACTCAAACCCTTTCCCACAAAACAACCATAGACTCCGATTCTCAATATCCTAGAGCCTAACTCAATCATTTGCAAATAAATTCATAAAAATCCTACAATGTGATTTTCTGGATTTCTTTTCTCATTTTGTCTGTCATAGTTGAAGTGTACCTATGATGAAAATTACAGGCCTCTCTTATCTTTTTAAGTGGGAAAACTTGCACAATTGGTGGCTGACTAAATACTTTTTTGCCCCACTGTAAGTATTTGATACATCAGAAAAGCAGAACTTAATATTTGGTACAGAAACCTTTGTTTGCAATTACAGAGATCATACGTTTCCTGTAGTTTTTGACCACGTTTGCACACACTGCAGCAGGGATTTTGGCCCACTCCTCCATACAGACCTTCTCCAGATCCTTCAGGTTTCGGGGCTGTCACTGGGCAATACGGACTTTCAGCTCCCTCCAAAGATGTTCTATTGGGTTCAGGTCTGGAGACTGGCTAGGCCACTCCAGGACCTTGAGATGCTTCTTACGGAGCCACTCCTTAGTTGCCCTGGCTGTGTGTTTCGGGTCGTTGTCATGCTGGAAGACCCAGCCACGACCCATCTTCAATGCTCTTACTGAGGGAAGGAGGTTGTTGGCCAAGATCTTGCGATACATGGCCCCATCCATCCTCCCGTCAATACGGTGCAGTCGTCCTGTCTCCTTTACAGAAAAAAATCCCCAAAGAATTATGTTTCCTCCTCCATGCTTCACTGTTGGGATGTTGTTCATGGGGTTGTACTCATCCTTCTTCTTCCTCCAAACACGGCGAGTGGTGTAGACCAAAAAGCTCTATTTCTGTCTCATCAGACCACATGACCTTCTCCCATTCCTCCTCTGGATCATCCAGATGGTCACTGGCAAACTTCAGACATGCCTGGACATGCGCTGGCTTGAGCAGGGGGACCTTGCGGGCACTGCATGATTTTAATCCATGATGGCGTAGTGTGTTACTAATGGTTTTCTTTGAGACTGTGGTCCCATCTCTCTTCAGGTCATTGACCAGGTCCTGCTGTGTAGTTTTGGGCTGATCCCTCACCTTCCTCATGATCATTGATGCCCCACAAGGTGAGATCTTGCATGGATCCCCAGACTGAGGGTGATTGACCGTCATCTTGAACTCCTTCCATTTTATAATAATTGCGCCAACAGTTGTTGCCTTCTCACCAAGCTGCTTGCCTATTGTCCTGTAGCCCATCCCAGCCTTGTGCAGGTCTACAATTTTATCCCTGATGTCCATTACACAACTCTCTGGTCTTGGCCATTGTGGAGAGGTTGGAGTCTGTTTGATTGAGTGTGTGGACAGGTGTCTTTTATACAGGTAACGAGTTCAAACAGGTGCAGTTAATACAGGTAATGAGTGGAGAACAGGAGGGATTCTTAAAGAAAAACGAACAGGTCTGTGAGAGCCGGAAATCTTACTGGTTGGTAGGTGATCAAATACTTATGTCATGCAATAAAATGCAAATGAATTACTTAAAAATCATACAATGTGATTTTCTGTATTTTTGTTTTAGATTCCGTCTCTCACAGTTGAAGTGTACCTATGATAAAAAATTACAGACCTCTACATGCTTTGTAAGTTGGAAACCTGAAAAATCGACAGTGTATCAAATACTTGTTCTCCCCACTGTATGTAGTTTGTATGTGAAAATGAATTATGCTACACATACAGCACATTCAGTTGTTCTGAACTCACCTCACTCGCACAAAAGAGGGAGGCTCACTCTGCTGGTGAAAGAACATGCACAGATCAGATACACTGCTGGAAAGCCCAAATCCTAATCATTTGAAAGATTGCTCAGAAAACCAGGTGTTTTAATTGGTGTATGCTTACTTCGATTTTGATCTTACGCCGACTATCGCATAATCTGCCTACTGCCATAATCCATTTAATATTGAATTATCAGTGTGCATGTAAACATACCCATTATCTTCAGACATATTTTAAATGCTTTTCTCTGACGGCCACAACTCAATAATCAGCTAGGCCTATTGGCAAGCGCGCTGCCCAAATTGCAGGCTTCCCAAATAGGCATAGGCTTGCGCACTTGTGATTTGAAACAATGCACAGCAAAAATAACGTAAGAAGCTAATGATCCTCTGTAGCTAAATCATGCTCTCCGGTGAAGAATTTTTTATTATTTTATTTAGAAAGGAATAATTATATCATTTTCGCAAAACATCATCGCACTGTACACTCGCCAACTTTCTTTTTCCAATTCACAAGTGGCTGAAACCATAGATCTATACACTGTTGAAGTCGGAAATTTACATACACTTAGGTTGGAGTCATTAAAACTTGTTTTTCAACCACTCCACACATTTCTTGTTAACAAACTATAGTTTTGGCAAGTCAGTTAGGACATCTACTTTGTGCATGACACAAGTAATTTTTCCTACAATTGTTTACAGAAAGATTATTTCAATTATCATTCACTGTATCACAATTCTAGTGGGTCAGAAGTTGATATACACCAACTTGACTGTGCCTTTAAACAGCTTTGAAAATTCCAGAAAATGATGTCATGGCTTTAGAAGCTTCTGATAGGCTAATTGACATAATTTTAGTCAATTGGAGGTGTACCTGTGGGGATATTTCAAGGCCTACCTTCAAACTCAGTGCCTCTTTGCTTAACATCATGGGAAAATCAAAATAATTCAGCCAAAACCTCAGAAAATAAATTGTAGACCTCCACAAGTTTGGTTCATCCTTGGGAGCAATTTCCAAACGCCTGAAGGTACAACATTCATCTGTACAAACAATAGTACGCAAGTATCAACACCATGGGACCACGCAGCCATCATACCGCTCAGGAAGGAAACACTTTCTGTCTCCTAGAAATGAATGTACTTTGGTGCGAAAAGTGCAAATCAATCACAGAACAACAGCAAAGGACCTTGTGAAGATGCAGGAGGAAACAGGTACGAATGTATTTATATCCAGAGTAAAACTGAAAGGCCGCTAATCAAAACCGCCATAAAAAGCCAGGCACGCTTTGCAACTGCACATGGGGACATAGATCGTACTTTTTGGAGAAATGTCCCCTGGTCTGATAAAACGATATAGAACTGTTTGACCATAATGACCATCATTTTGTTTGGAAGAAATAATGGGAAGGCTTGCAAGCCGAAGAACACCATCCCAACCATGAAGCATGGGGGTGGCAGCATCATATTGTGGGGGTGCTTTGCTGCAGGAGGGACTGGTGCATTTCACATTATAGATGGCATTATGAGGTGGACAATTATGTGGATATATTGAAGCAACATCTCAAGACATCAGTTAAAGAAGTTAAAGCTTGGTCGCAAATGGGTCTTCCAAATGGACAATGACCCCAAACATACTTCCAAAGTTGTGGAAAAATGGCTTTAGGACAACAAAGTCAAGGTATTGGAGTGGCCATCACAAAGCCCTGACCTTAATCCTATAGAAAATGTGTGGGCAGAACTGAAAAAGTGTGTGCGAGCAAGGAGACCTACTACAAACCTGACTCAGTTACATCAGCTCTGTCAGGGGAAATGGGCCAAAATTCATCAACTTATTGTGGGAAGCTTGTGGAAGGCTACCCGAAATGTTTGACCCAAGTTAAACAATTTAAAGGCAATGCTACCAAATTGTATATGTAAACTTCTGACACACGGGGACGGGAAATAAATAAAAGCTTAAATAAATCGTTCTCTCCACCTCTCTACTATTATTCTGACA
The DNA here is from genome assembly GCF_013265735.2 of Oncorhynchus mykiss. Classification (NCBI taxonomy): domain Eukaryota; kingdom Metazoa; phylum Chordata; class Actinopteri; order Salmoniformes; family Salmonidae; genus Oncorhynchus; species Oncorhynchus mykiss. The sequence goes on from NC_048574.1 coordinate 55,861,323, forward strand.
TTTTACATTCTTAAAATAAAGTGGTGATCCTAACTGACCTAAGACATTACATTTTTACTAGGATTCAATGTCAGGATTTGTGAAAAACTGAGTTTAAATGTATTTGGCGTATGTAATCTTCCAACTTCAACTGTACACTGAGTGGACAGAACATTAAGAACACCTTCCCAATATTGAATTCAACACCCTTTTGCCCTCAGAACAGCCTTAATTCATTGGGGCATGGACTGTACAAGGTGTCGAAAGCAACATGCCAGCATCCACAGGGATGCTGGCATGTTGACTCAATGCTTCCCATAGTTGTGTCCAGTTGGCCAGATGTCCTTTGGGTAGTGGACCATTATTCATACACACGGGAAACTGTTGAGTGTGAAAAACCAAGCAAAGTTGCAGTTCTTGACACAAACCAGTGCACCTGGCACCTACTACCAATCCCATTCAAAGGCACTTAAATTGTTTGTCTTGCCCATTCTCCCTCTGAATAGCACACATAAAAAATCCAATACTTTAAAATTCTTCTTTAACCTGTCTCCTCCCCTTTAACAAGTGGCGTCAATAAGGGGTCATACCCTTCACCTGGATTCACCTGGTCAGTATACAATATGTCATGGAAAGAGCAGGTGTTCATAATGTTTTGTCAACTCAGTGTATAATGACAAGATGCTAATGTCTCCTCCCTAACAGTGGGAATCGTTGTCCCAATGGCAGGAAGGCAGGCGACAAGCTTAGGTCTGCATATTATGTCCTTAGAAACGCATTGGGCTTATTCTGGACAGATTTTGGCGAGAGTGAGCTCTCTTGCTTCGCCTTGTCCTCTCTGCTGAAACTAGGCCTATCTGACTGGAGGAAGCATCCGAGCGAGTGAAACAGCCCATGTATCTGATACTGTCTGGCCATATTTAGTATGACATACTCTTTTTGACAAGACAGCATCAGATACATGGCCTCCACATACTGAGACAGAGGGGCATCGGATGCTTTATCTGAGATTGATGCGTCTTTTTGGTTGCGTGCGTCTCCGTCAAAAAATTATCAATATTTCTATATTTTATTTGGATGGACAAGGAGGTACGGTAGGGCGGGCCAGTCCCCCTAAGGCCCACCCATAACTGTGGTCATGGTGCATATTGGTAATTAGTGATATCACGATACCAACATTCTACTAACCAAATAGGCTATACCATGGGGGAAAATGTCAGTGGCCTAGCATCCTGTTTGTCCCGTCCCCCGGACTCTTTGTCTAGTTTCTAAATGCTATGCGTACAGTATGTCCTATGCAAAAATCATGCCACTGATATTCGCACTTGTAGTCAATATGACACACATTGAATTAACTTCACACGTTTCACTGTATAGGCCTAATATAACACTGAATAGAATGGCTGATTTGCTCATATTTGGTGAGGCCTACGTGTGATTTGACTGGAGGAACGCGAGGATGAAATATAGATGCATAATGATCTGCATGTCATTGTGGCGGCGAGGGAAAAGCACTGCATGAAACCTTTGTTACACTTCAACTAATTCACAGACACACTCACACGCTCCCTCCCTCACACAATCTCGCTCTCTCATGAACACACACACACTGCCCCTCAACTTTAAAACGTTGGGCACCAAACAGTGCACATACTTGGTTACATCCCCGTGAGTGAGAATTTCTCTTTTGCCATGATAATCCATCCACCTGACAGGTGTGGCATATCAAGACGCTGATTAAACAGCTTGCACTAAGGAGCATAACAGGCCTCTTTAACATGTGCTGTTCTGTGAAACAACACAATGTCACCAATTTCTCAAGTATTGCGGGAGCGTGTAATTAATTGGCATGCTGACTCGGGAACGTCCACCGGAAATGTTGCAGGAGAAATTCATGTTAATTTCTCTACCATAAGTGTCCGACAACATCGTTTTAGAGGTTTTGGCAGTAAGTCCAACCGGCCTCACAACCGCAGGACAGGTGTAACCACGCCAGCCCAGGATCTCCACAACCAGTTTCTTCACCTGCAGGATCGTTTGAGACCAGCCACCACCAAGACAGCTGCTGAAACTGTGGGTTTGAAAAACCAAAGTATATCTTCACAAACTGCCATAAACGGTCTCAGGGAAGCTCATCTGCGTGCTCAGTGCACATTGTCCGCACCAGGGTCTTGACCTGACTGCAGTTTGGCATCGTAACCGACTTCAGTGGGCAAATGCTCACCTTCGACGGCCACTGGCACGTTGGAGAAGTATGCTTTTCACGGATGAATCCCGGATACAACTGTACAAGGCAGATGCCAGCGTGTATGGAGTCTGTGGGCGAGCGGTTTGCTGGCGTCAACATTGTGAACAGACTGCCCCATGGTGGAGGTGGGGTTATGGTGTGGCAGGCAAAAGCTATGGACAATGAACACAATTGTATTTGATCAATTTTATCAATGGCAATTTAAATGCTCTTGATCAACATATACAACAGCGTGTTCCAGTTCCCGCCAATATCCAGCAACTTTGCACAGCCATTGGCGAGGAGTGGAACAACATTCCACGGGCCACAATCAACAGCCTGATGAACTCTTTGCGAATGGGATTTGTCGCGCTGACTGGTTTTCTGATCCCCGCCCCTACCTTTTATTTTAAAGGTATCTGTGACCAACAGATGCATACCTGTATTCCCATTCATGTGAAAACCATAGATTAGGGCCAAATTAATGTATTGACTGTTGCGTTTATATTAATTTGGGCTTACATTAGCCCTATAAGGGAAAGTGGGATACCTAGACAGTTCCTACCTTTTAAGCAGATCTCATGAGTAGCAGACACTTTTCCTTACTTCCTGTGCAAATACATTTTGCCAAGACCTACTGTCAAGTGAGCAGATTGTTATCTAGCTAGGTGACATGACTGAACAACATTGTTTGTTAACAAACCAACAGTTAGCGACCCAGGATTAGTTTAAAACAACCCAGGACATGGTTTGTGAAATTATATAAAATGCTTGCTTGAAGTCGTGCGGGAATAGGAAAAGGTAGCTCTGGTGCTATTTGGACTGTACATGCCTTTTTCTTTGCTGTAAATGCCCGTGCTCCACATGATCCTCTCTGTAAGTCAGTCAGGCTGCGTAACAGTGAACTTGCAAATGTGAAGTCTACTCAGACTGGCCTGCGCTCTTGGTTATAACAGGCGCTGCTCCAGTGTAGCAAATGGTAAACGATAGAAGACTCATCAGGGTCTGTATCGCTGCTCGCCATCACGGCTAAAGCTATATTTTTAAAAAACTGATGGAAAGATGGATGCTCCGGGAAGAGAGGACGGAGAGAAGCAGGTGAGTGATGGCTGGAAGTGGATGCTACTGGCTGATCACAGCTCCCACACGTGAGATGCGGTGAATGTGAAGTGGACATTATAGGACTGGCACGTACAAGTGACTAGTTGCTGTTAATTTATAACCATGTTATAACAGGCGGCCTGCTAGTTCTTTAGATTGGCAGGGGCCCGAAGAATGTGATTGTATCATGTGAAACGGCACTACAGTATTCTAACATGTTGGAGTCATAAGTATCATGGCGTTTTGGTACAGTGATATCACCATGATGCTGGTGTACCCTGTGTACAACTTTTGAAAGCAGGCATTTCTGGATTAGAAAAGTAAAGGTCTTAACTACTTTAGTTCAGAAGCAAGAAAAGGGAAAATATTGATACACTGTACCTTAACAAAGGGTGAAGTACAAAGTAGGATAACCAGCCCAGACAGACAATGAGCCGTACGCTTAGGTGCTCGCTCGCTTCCAAAAAAACTAGCCCCAGCAAAATAAAGACTCAACAGAGCCGGTACAACTACTCATAGACAAAGGTTTGGGAGAAGCCATTCAGGTCTTGTCAAGGTTGCTAGCAGCACGCGAATGCGGCTTTAGCTACAGCATTTTGCTCTCCAAACCTGAAAAATACCTGGATACGCATATCTATGGCTTTTCACCTTGTCAGCCTCGCTCTCACTATGGAACAATAGGCAAAACACTTGGTTCATAGCTGAACTCTATATACAACCTACTCCAAAGAGAGGGATTATCTGCATGGAGAAGCTTACTGATTCTCTAACTAAGGCTTTTCTCTGAGACAGAGGAGGACAAATACCCCTTGAAATTCCAGAACACTGGAACTCCTCACCTGGACTGATAATCTTTGAGTAAAGTCCCCTATTTCAACTCCATGTTAAGCCTCAACGGTATGTTCTCAGTAGAACAAACAAGACTCAGTATGTCCCAAATGGAACCCCGTTTCCCTATCGGGAAAGTGGTGCACTATATAGGGAATAGGGTGCCATTTGAGACACTCCGCACTCTTTGTAGTATTCTGAAATCTCCCTACAGTTAAACGTCTGAATTTTGGGGGGGAAATTATTGTTATTTATCTTTGTGTAACATAATATTATTCAATTTAATCAATGTACATGCAAAACCACAGATAATAAAAACAATCCCAAAACATCTACCTGCAATAGAGCATGCTGTGAAATTTGGTAATGATGGGTGTAGATTTGATGGGAATGTTTTACTCTCCACAGAGTTAAACGCAAACAATCAGGCTCTCACACTCAACAGTGGTTATTAATACCAACACTGGGGTTCTAATGCATTCAGTTGTACAACGGACTAGGTATTACCATTTCCCTTTTACACCAATGAGTGGGAATTTCACACGTACATTGTTCATTTAACACCTGAATCAACAGAAGTGTTGCACTGAAAAATCCACACTAGGTAACACTGGCCAATTTGCTGTGTGTTACAGATGGTTCAGAATCTAATAATACAACTGCTTGACTGGCAATTGTGCCTCTTTCTTTATCCTCCCCGCAGTGTGCATTGTAGCTATAGCTTGAATACATTTCCAGACAGTATAGTAGCTAAAGGCATTCAAGTCGCCATCTGAAATGGAATAGGCAGTGCACCAGAGTGCCCCATGGGACCTATTCAATCCCAGGCAGCTCAATGGCAGCTGGCAGGTATAGGAGCACTAGCAGTGTGGCTCATTACAACACACAGGCCTAGCGTCTGGGGGTAGCTGTGGTACAAGCGCCCTGACAAGAGACTGAGATTCACTAAACTGTAGTCTGGGCTGTGTTAAGGGGCTCAGAACGAAGTGCGATCCTCTGCAGGCATGGGTTCAAATTGTATTCGTTTTCATTCAAAATGCATATTGAGTCTGCCTGGCTTCAGGTAGTATTTGTTTTCTTCCAAAAAAACATGGGCATTTGAATGAGCCCGTCCGGAATGTCAGATGGGATTGGTTGCACTTTTGGGAAAATACCATTGGCTCCATTGCACCAGACAACCATTGTCTTCTCCCCATAGGATAAATCCTATACCTCATAACCACTCGCTCAAATTTTACAGTACATACATATCCACTTGCGCCACAGAGCTTAGAAATTCCATTCTCCGAGTCCATATTCACGTAATAAAACAAAATTCACCTCGACCACACCCAAGTTTTTGCTGTGAGCCAATGGGGTAACTTCGGTAACCACAGGCTATTTTCCCCACAGGCTTGTGGAGCCGCAACGGTCTATCTAATACTGACTGGGACTATAAGACACTGATCAAATATGTACAGAAATAGTCGGTCTGAAGTGTGACAGCAGTGGGCAGAACTTGAAGGCTATAATGTTATTTTTACATGCAAAGTCTACAGTAGTGGCAGGCTCCTCTAGGGAGGCGTGGTGAGGCTAAGCCCAAGGCGGAACACCGTTTTGGGAATCACCACCACGTTCCCCGAAACATGGCTACCCAATCTCATCCATCATTCTAGTATAGTGGTGTGACCCATATAGACTGATCCGAATGCTCGGGAGAAACCTCATTCAAAACCTATAGGACTTTTAGTATCCATCTATTTAGTATCTATGCATATATCATTAGTATCTATGTATTTATCCTATTTAGCATTAAAATCTATCTATTTATCCTGCTACTGGTCACTATTACTCCTGTTTACATGTTGATATTAACAGTTAATATTTTACCAATAGTATTCACATATATATTCCTGGTACCAGTCACTTTTCAGCCCTGCTATATTGATCATTATTATTATTGTTTATCCCACTACCAGTCACTTTCTCCTAATCCCTGTCTACATGTGCATATCTACTTGATTCATCAAGTATCCCTGCACCCTGTACATTTGTTACTGGCGCTGGCCCTGTATATAGATTACACCCTCCTGTATTTGTTTTCTAGTTGTACTATTTTGATATTGAATACTGCGTTGTTGGGAAGGGCTGCCAAGTCACGCATTTCACTGTACTTGCGCATGTGGCAAATAAAACTTGACATTTTACAAGAAACCCTCATTCAAAACCTGTAGGAAATTTGAGCAGGGTAGGTGCAACAGTACTAGCTTGCCGTTTCTCATTGAATTAGGATTTTGTGCCACTGTTGATGCATTGCTAGATATATCTGAGGTAGTTCTACGTCTAGCCAAATTCGCACTCCGATCATTTGAATCTCGTAATTTGAGTTGTGTTGTCCGCCTAGATTACCAATGCGCCGAGACAAGTGCTTCTCCTATAACTTCCCGTAGCACTTGCGATAATTGAAGTATCCCTCAGTCTATAGCACATTCCAATGTGATATTTCATTCCGAAACAAGTATTCCCTCATGTTATCAGAACCGAGCAATAGTTTCACCCCAGTCCAATCTAAAAAACATTCCAATATTTCTCCACTCCATTCCCCCTCCAACCACCACCGTCCTCCTAAAACATTCAATCCCCCAAAAAATATGAAAACAATGAGATAGTGGTACCCCAAGAGATAGAGCCCGAATGATAACAACACAACACGACAAGGACAATGTACCCCGAGGCGAACGAAAACAAACCCTGCCGTGCACTTCTTTTTCTTCTCGGTGACATTCCTCAAATTAATGATTAAACAGTGCAATTCTTCGGGAATAAAATGGAGCGTAGAAATGTGTATGGGTTTTTGCGCTCAATGCTTCCCAAGCCAGCCAAGGGCCATATTTATGCCGGATTGCCATACTTTCCCTAATAGGCATCACACAGCATTTGTCTCTGTATAATCGATTTGAATGCTTCTCTCCCTCTGATTATCTTTGTTCGTGCAGACGATGATAAAGACTCAATGGCCAAACAAGCCTTGCGGGAAATTACAAAAAAAAAAACACAAACTAGTTGACTTGGTTATGATACGAAATGGAAGATTTCTGTTTTGAAAATGTAACATTTGTGTAAGTTGATGAGTTGATCGAGAAAATGTTCTCGTTCTAATTTCCAGCAACATCCTAGGGGAGAGTTTTAATGGAACTATGGTTTTAGGGGAGAGTGGGGTAAATTGAGACAGTTTTTACATTCATCACTCCATCAAGGGAAATATAGTATTATTTATAGCAAAGATATCTACATATATTTGTTGTATATTTTGTGTATCCCCGGAAATATTCATAATTCATGTAAACATTGCAGTTTTGAAAACATAGCTTTTACAAAAAAAGTGGTCTCTTGGCACAACTTACCGCGGCTATGGTTAAGTTGACAGGGTAAGTGAAACCGCGTACAAACGTCGGTACTGAATTAAATATTACCACTACCTTTTTAAAATAATGTCTATCTTTATTTCCCAAACACAATTACAATAAATGTTTTGTCTTTTAATCATTTTAATCATCGTCTTTTAAAGGGCAACTCCGCCACTTTTCAACCTGATTCGTGATCTCCAGCACCAAACCACTGTCTACACATGTGAAAACGGCATATTTCTACGTTTTGCAGAAGAAAACAAATTACAGTAAAAGTTCTACCCAATGACATCAAAAGATTAAACATTTTAAAAGCAGTGATTTTCAAAGACTATGAGATACTCGGTGATGTGGGAAGAAAATACCCTCTGGCAAGAAACTCATTTTAGGTTTTGAAAATCCCAGTTTTTCTTACTTTTAATCCTACACTGTGATGAGAAGAATTTTTAGGACCTTTCTTTTTGACCACATATCACAGAAGCACACCGTTTTCACGTATGTAGACACTGGTTTGGTGCTGGAGATAATGAATAAGAGGTTGAAAGGTGGTGTCATATACTTTCTTTTTTACCCTTCCAAAGATTTATGCCTCAGCCTGGGAAGAAAACACTTAAATTTGCTCAACTTGCCATTGGCTCAACCATTGGCTCAATTTACCCCATGGCCATTGGCTCAACTTACCCCATGGCCATTGGCTCAACTTACCCCATGGCCATTGGCTCAACTTACCCCATGGCCATTGGCTCAACTTACCCTATGGCCATTGGCTCAACTTACCCCATGGCCATTGGCTCAACCATTGGCTCAACTTACCCCATGGCCATTGGCTCAACTTACCCCATGGCCATTGGCTCAACTTACCAAGGCAAACATTTTGACTATATTATCTCAAACTGCTACAGCTGCTCACCATTTTTTCCATGTGGTTTCTTCTTTCACAGACTCCATGAAATAATGACCTCTTCCTAAATATTTGGTCAACTTATACAGTTTGTGTATGGTTTCTTAGAAACAAGGGTGGCTCAACTTACCCCTTTGGCTCAATTTACTCCACTCTCCTCTAATGAGCCATTAGGAAATAGTGATGATTTCTACAGTAAATTAAAGTTCCCAAAGAACTTGAAAAGCACTTCAAGAGCAGAGCTGTTAATGATCAAAGAGAATCAGGACAACATTTAGACATCTCATCCAAAGGACTACTCTGATTCATACCTATCGAAGGCAGAACAACAGTTTGTCTGTCCATGAGACTTTTCTCTTCACATTATATTTTTCTGAATAGTTGTCCTCAGTCGCTGTCCAGTGTGTATATTAAATTATTGGATACATGTAGCCTCTTAGCACTGTTAGATAGCTTTTAGCTTGCCTCTTAGCTAGCTACTATAGCTAGCCCGAGGAGAGTTGCTTGGAGACAGGTATTAGTATGTGTTAACCGTCTTGACATTAGCCTGCCTCTGAGCTAGCTACTATAGCTATTTGTCGGAGAGTGGCTTGCTTGGAGACATGAGGCGTTAGTATGGGTTAGATATCCTGACAAGAGCCATGGATCATTTCTCTGCATATTGCATGTGTAGCAGCCATCCCCTGCCTAATTATATTATTCTAATTGGTACTTGTGGTGGAGGAAAACCTCAGAAACAAGTTGTGGCGGATTGATGCCTCCGTTTCCCTCGCTTCTGCATATTGTCTACCATCGTCGCCACATGTAGGCCTTCCGAACCCTCTCCAGGAAATTGCATTTCCAATGAGTTTATCAGATAAGTAATTTTTCAGTCTTTCGAGCCTCGTGGCAAAATACATTATTTTCTTCTGAAGAATACATTATTGGTACATACCAGAGGTAAAATGGAGATGCCGCTATGCCTAAAAGGAGGGAACATTTTTGTACACTAACCAAAACCGCTTTTGGTACTTTGATTAGAGATGCAATGAATGAAAGCAGTCACATAGTGCCCATATCAAACTTTTGTTCATCATTGACACATTTAATGACAAGCACTCATTCAACACAATATGAGAGAAAATAGGCATAATTGATGTTACTCTTTATTTGGCTGTCAGTCCATTTTCTAGAGACTGAATGAGACTGTGCCTTCAGAAAGTATCATACCCCTTGATTTATTCTACATTCTGTTGTTTTACAGCCTGAATTCAAAATGGACTACAGACATTTTTTTTCTACACACAATACCCCATAATGTTTATCATTTCTAGACAGCCATTTTCAAATCTTACCATAGATTTTCAAACCAATTTAAGTCAAAACTGTAACTAAGCCACTCAGGAACAGTCAATGTCGTCTTGGTATTGCAACTTCAGTGTATATTTGGCTTTGTGTTTTAGGTTATTGTCCTGCTGAAAGGTGAATTTGTCTCCCCAGGTTTTCCTCTAGGATTTTGCCAGTGCTAAACTCTATTTTGTTTATTTTTATCCCCCAAAAAACTCAAGTCCTTGCCGCTGAAAAGCATACCTAAAACATGATGCAGCCACCACCATGCTTTAAAACATGACGATTGATTGCAAACAGGATGCATATGGAATATTTGTATCCATTACAGACTTCCTTCTTTTCACTCTGTCATTTAGGTTAGTATTGTGGATGAACTACAATGTTGTTGATCCATCCTCAGTTTTCTCCTATCACAGTCATTAAACTCTGTATCTGTTTATAAGTCACCATTGGCCTCGCGGTAAAATCCCTGTGAGGTTTCCTTCCTCTCTGGCAACTGAATTAGGAAGGACGCCTGTATCTTTGTGTGTATTGATGCACTACTGGGTTCGTTGATACAGTATCCAAAGTGTAATGCAGAACTTCACCATGCTAAAAGCTATATTAAATGTCTGTTTTTTATTATTTTTTACTCATTTACCAATAGGTGCCCTTCTATGTGGGGCATTGGTAAACCTCCCTGGTCTTTGTGGTTAAATCTGTGTTTGAAATTCACTGCTCGACTGAGGGACCTTACATATGTGTGGGGTGTAATGCAACAAAATTGGTAAAAAGTCAAGGGGAGTGAATACTTTCTGAAGGCATATAAGCTATACTGACTTAATGTCACTGGAGATCTAGCTCTATATACTGCAGTTTCCTGGAGGGATGATAATGGAGCCTCCTTTATTGGCCAATCTTTGAATACCTGTGCTCCGGGCATCCGTGTGGTCCTTGTGACCTTCATTTTGTTGGTCTTTTTTGATCAGAAGAGTGTGAAGGGCACAGAGAGGGCATAGCGAGGGCACTCTTGTTGCTCATGTCCATTCCTGCCTTGCATCCATAGCTCACCTCCTTGCTTTGAAACCCTTGTTGGCTTTCGTAGGCCAGTAGTAGATCAAAGGAGGAACAGAATAATTTGTCCACCGGGCACTTTTTTGCTTTTTCGGACGAGATCTAAGCTGTTTTTATCTACAAACAAAAAAACAACAAAGGTATCCACCCAGTAAAAAAAAGAGAAAGGGAGAGAACAGAAAACAAGAAAAAAAGAGATGGATGGGATCTATCTTTTATCAGGCGTTTCAGAGGCTCTAAACGTCCATGTCAACCAAGGGATGTTTAGATCGGTCCATTAAGACTCACAGAGGGGTAATTATGCTTTGGATATTCTATATTTTTTTTTAGCAGACATTCTTATCCAGAGCGACTTACAGGGGCAATAAGGCCCTTGATCAAGGGTACATCAAGGGTACATCGACAGATTTTTCACCTCAGGGATTCAAACCAGGGATTTTTCGGTTACTGGCCTAATGCTCTTAACCGCTAGGCTACCTGCCACACATAAGCAATGCATGGGCATCTAACACATGTTTGGATAATGCTGTGATGAGTTTACTTTTTAAAATCTGTTTCACACAAAAACAATATATTTCTTCCTATTTTTCGGATTTTTTCAGACTTTATGCGAGGTCCACACTTTTGTGATCATTTCCAAACGGATGATTATTATTCGATCACGCTGGGTGAAGATGAGTCGTATAAATGATCGTCATTTAGCGACATTAGCGGTCACATTAGACTTCCATATCAACTGTGCTTCACTGATCACTCATTATCCCCCCATTTATCTCTTAACGCCACTTTTATTTATTCGCACCTAGATTACACAAACCGCCTTGGAGCATGTTACAAGTCTCTATGAATATTAATCGTATTAATGGACATCTCCATGGCAAAGTATTTGGGGCGGCAGGGTAGCCTAGTGGTTAGAGCGTTGGACTAGTAGCCAGAAGGTTGCAAAGCTCAAACCCCTGACCTGACAAGGTACAAATCTGTACCCTGAACAGGAAGTTAACCCAATGTTCCTAGGCTGTAATTGAAAATAAGAATTTGTTCTTAACTGACTTGCCTAGTTAAATAAAGGTAAAAAAAAAGTTTGTCTTTACTTATTCTTGAACTTTCACAGAACAGCTGTCAAAATTTAAACTTGAGTTGGAGATGCTGTTTGCCGCCAAGTTGCACTTTTGTACATGTTAATAAAGACAGCTACTGTATACAGTATATTGTAAGGCTATAATACACTGTAGCTGCCTGAGAGCCAGATTCCTTCACATCCCATTCACATCACATATCCGACTCTCTCTCTTTCTCTTTCTCTCTCTCTCTGTCTCTCATCTCGCTCCCTCTTTTCTCTCTCGGGTTCACTTGCAACACTTTTCTTTTCATTCCTCATTTTGCAATTATCATTCAGAGAAGAGGGCGAGGATGAAACATCTTGTTGGTTGGTCTGCCAGCTCTTTCAGTTCCCAATGAGATAATTCAGCAGGGGGATTTCACTCTGCATGTGTTGTGTTGTGTGTGTGTGTGTTGCGTTGTGTGTGTGTGTGTGTGTGTGTGTGTGTCTTGTGTTCTCTGTGAACTGTTGTGTCAGTTCAGGGGCCGTTCCCCTGTCTAAACGTCATGTTATCAGTGCAGACTCCCACAAGCAGACTTCTATTACACACTCCAACATCACAGTGGCTTTTTACCGCCATCGCCACAAGACTTTATAGCCTTTATAAATGGCCCATCAACTGAAACTAGGAGATTCAACTGGGGTTGAATCCCTGAGATTATAACTGAGATTCAACTGGGAGTATAGCTGAGTATAACTGGGAATACATAGCTCCAACTCTCAGCACAACATCTCTCAATGCAATGCAATATCAATGCATCATTTAAAAGTCTGATTTGCATGCCTTTACACTCATCTTTACACTCATGTTAAAGCATGTTCAATTCCAGGCAGATCATTATTTTTCGTGAAGGGTTTGTCAGTGATGAACGGCTAACCGGGGAGGGTATTTTGCTCTCGGTCAATTACGATCTGCCATGAATTTGTAGACGGGCAGATTGTAGCTGTGTTGACTCCTCTCATCTCCCAGACATACAAATTGATCACTAATCCATGATTTATGACCCTGGCGCTGGTTAATTCATTGGTTAATTTGTTAAACTCCCCCGTCTAGGGAGGTTTAGACGAGGAAAGCCTCCTGATCCAGTGGAGTCTGTGGAGGTTGGAGACTTCAAGAAGATGGTGCAATGGGAGCTAGACTACAGTTAGACTACGTCCCAAACGGAACCCTATCTCCTACATGGTGCACTACCTTTGACCAGGGCCCGTAGGGCTTTGCATCGAGAATAGGGTGCCATTTGGGACAAAGCCTTAAAAGGGCCCGCTCATCCTCTGACTCACTTTGATCCAGTCATCCACCCCAGTAACCGAGCCGCCTCTTCATTGTGTGTGTGTGTCTGTGTGTTGATGTGTATGTGTGCGTGCCTGCGTGTGTGCGTTTTGTGTGTGAGTGTCTATGTGTGTGTGTGTGTGTGTGTGTGTGTGTGTGTGTGAGTGTGTGTTAGCAATCGAAAATCATTTGACATTATTGACCGAGCACTCCTCTTCTTACTCCGCCTCTTTACAGGGTGTGCCGGCGCATCAGTGAGCAAGGTTTACCCTCGCCAAAAGCACACAGCGGAGACTCTGAGACAACCGTGCTGACTTACCCAGTATAAGGTAGCCCACTAAGATTCAATCTGTCCCCCAACCCCACATACAATAAAAACCCAGGATCACGTCTAAGGCCTCTCATACCGGCTTTGAACATTTCTCCAGTGCTTTGAAACTCCATTATTATTTTTTAGACATACAGATACAGATTACTTTAAAAGACAATGTATATACACGGTGGAAGCTGGTCGGAGCCGCTCAAAAGAAAGCCATGTAAGAAAAATAATAGTTTTGTCTTCCCAGTACTCTTATTGACAGTATTGTACATGCAATGCCGATGTTACATGAAAGTGCGTTCTGCTTTTGACGTGTCTTTGTGTTGGGAGGCGCCGGCTCGGTCTTAAAGTTTCTCCTTCGGTGTCTGGTTGAACATGCTTTGGGTACTCGGGGCAGAATGTCTCGATGACGTCATCAGGACGGCAGATAGCCTAGAGGATAGAGAGGCGAACCAGTAGACAGAAGATCACCGGTTCAGGTATTGCACTGGGTAGTAAAAGGGGGCTACAGGTATCAGGTCCCATTCCATTGTGCCCTCGAGTTAAGGACTCAGCCCAAAAATGTGTGTTGTCTGATTGGGTTGGGATGAGAGCATGAGACAAATGTCACTTTTTATAGATTGTCAAATAAAGTACCATTCCATTAAAAAAAAGTACCTTTTATATTCCATTCAACTAAAGTCACATTCTACTCTGTATGAGGCGTTTAAGAATAGAACCCCCTCAAATTGATCCATCTCTACTTCCTGTTGTGTATCTAACTGCCTTGGTTTGCTCTAAATTCTACAGATAGAGCCAGAACTTCTACTATGCAAACATCCCACCTAATCCCCTTCATGTAATTTCTCTGCGCTCTGCCCCACTCTGCCACCGATCTGCTCATGTCCGACCTTTAATAATTCACATAGATCCCTAGCCTGCTAGCCCAGAGCTCGTGCATTATGAAGGTTATACCGCCACGCTGGTCAGCACTGAGCCGGGTTAGGTGGCGGTTCGTTAGCATTCATTAAGTGAGCCTCACAGACCGCATGTCATTATATACATGAGAGGAGGAGGTGAGGCGAGGGGGGAAGAGTGGTTGGGGGAGGGATTGAGGAGGGTAGGGTAGGAAGGTAGGGGAGAGGAGAGTAGAGGGTAGGGGAGCGGGAGGAAAGAGCAGGAGTGATAGAGGAGACGAGACGAGAATAAGGAAAGGGAGAGGAGAGGAGGGGGGAAGAGAGGAGAGGCTGTGAAGAGGAGAAGGGGGAGAGGAACAAGGAGGAATGGAGAGAACGCCAGCCTTATGATGCTGCCTGGCACCTTGAATTTATGGCGGCGGCCATTAGGAAAGGCATGATTGGGTGCTAAACTGACCGATCACTCAGCAGCACCCACATCCAAGAGGTTTACTGATGCATGTGTGTGCCATCTCTTTCTTGTTCATCCCCCCCCCCCTCTCTCTTGGTCTCTTTTTCTTTCACAGTCGCTATCTTTGCCTCTCTCAATCTGTCAATTACGTTCACAGTATTTGCACACACAGGCACACGTTAACTCTCTCTTTCATACGCCCTCTTTTCTCTCTCACATGCTCCTTCACACAATCTTTAACTCATTCCAATATATTACCACACTCTTCCTTGCTCACACACACACAGCCAGTCTGACAGCTTGGTCCTGTGATGCGGAAAGTGATGAGGCTCTGTGGTGGCGGAGAGAGAGAGAGAGAGAGAGGGAGAGAAAGAGTGAGGGGGGAGGGAGGGAGAGTAGGTGGGAAAAGAGAGAGAGAAAGGGAGCGTGAGAGAGTGGTCATGTATGAATACAAGTACTTGCATTTGAAATAGCAGGCATTTTGGGTTTGCGAAAAAATAAAGTGTTATAGTATGTGAAATGTTGTGTGCTTTTCATCTATAGAATTCGCTGCAAACTATTGAGGAAGATAATCGTATTTCTGACAACAGTTGATAATCAGCTGAGGGGATACGCTGTACCAAAATGAACAAATGGCTGGAATCAACGCTATTGCGCATTAGATGACGCAGTAAGATTAGTCTAGTATGCTGTATTTGTTACTTTCTGCATTCGTTTTTAGAACAGTATGTTCTAAATAGTATGTAGTATGATTAGTACACAGTGTGCAGTTTAAGTCAGTAGTAGGCAAGGCAGATTTCAGACACTGCCAGAGAGAGTAGGTAGGGGGGTGAGAGAGATGGGGAGAGAAGGTGGAACAGAGAGCGAGAGAGATCGAGAGGGAGAGAGAGAGATCGAGGGGGAGAGAGAGAGATCGAGGGGGAGAGAGAGAGATCGAGGGGGAGAGAGAGAGATCGAGGGGGAGAGAGAGAGAGATCGAGGGGGAGAGAGAGAGATCGAGGGGGAGAGAGAGAGATCGAGGGTGAGAGAGAGAGATCGAGGGTGAGAGAGAGAGATCGAGGGGGAGAAAGAGAGGAACAGAGAGAGTGGAACAGAAGCAGGAGAGAAAAACAGGAGCAACTTGCATATGTGGACATTATCTCTCTCCAACATCGGAGGACATATCGGTCAGTCACATGATCCGCATTTGGATGAAATGAAATCCGCATGAAATTACAAAGTAGCCATTTGGCCGAACATATCACACTCCCAGAATAATGGTCCTTTTGCATTGCGGACAACGACAATGTGCGTATGCAGACCATTTTTTTTTAAACACTCGGAAAACCCAACCCGCCTGCAAACCAACAGACGTCAACAGAAATATATGTATCGCCATAAATAATCTTTAGCTAATGCTTCGCCAAACACTCCCTCCCTCCCTCCCTCGCTATCCTCTCCTTCCATCCACCTCAGCCGACCAATTTCCTAAGCCATCGATCGGTGGTCAATTCCAGCTGGAGAGAGAGGCAACTCTGCTTCCCGATGGATTTTCACGTCACCGCCGATGACTAACTGCAAATAGCCAATCGCCAATCATGTCCCACTTTCCGCATGACCTTTCCATAACACTCACACCTAGTGCTCTAATGCAGGAATGTGCTTTCTCCACCAAGAGGGATACACAAACCGTCAAGCTTATTTGGTGTGAATTGAAGATGGAGTTCGAGTGTTTCTCGGCCTGTTTGGGCCAATTTATTTGCTTAATGCATTTAGCATGTTTCAATGGCCTAGGGACTTCAAGCAAGGAGGAACCCCAAAAGCACCATAGGACTCTTATTGAATGATGAATCTTTGTTTTGTCTTTAGCATGTGTTAGATTGGTGGGCATGAGGACGGGGATACATTTCGAAAAAATATTGTATGTTTGTGCTCGTGAGTGATTGTACTGGGTTTGCGTTAGTTGGGGGTGCCTAAGGGTGCTGGATGGACACTGCCAGAATTAATAAGAAAGAAAAATATTGATGTTGGGTCTCAACCCACTATTTTAAGGGCACAAGTCTGTACAGTAGTTTGAACCCTGGTGAGGTACACTCACACACACACACACTCTCTCTCTATGGTACGTGGGAAGGAATTACCATTTCAATCTCACACCTTAAATCATCTCGAGTCCCTCTGCCTCAATAAATCTTTAATCTCATGCGCTCTCTCCTTCATAACGCAGGTTACCTATTTTATTCCTCTAGTCCTCCGTGAGGCAGGTTGGCTCAAGCTGTCACTTATTTTCCTCTACTTTTTCTCTCACTCAGTCCATTCTCAGGTTCCCACCAATGATGCCTCAATTCCATTCCCTCTTCTATATTTCTTTCCTTTTTTGTTCTTCTTTCTCACGCCCCCCCCCCCCCCCCCCCCCCCCCCCCTCACTTCAATTTTATCTTGCCGAACAGGGATTGACAACTCTGCCAGGGAAATACATTCTGATGGCCCTCTCAGGGATATAATTTGTTTTCCATTCAATGTGGTGTTGTTGATCGCATTAGCGACCCACAGTACTTACACTTCTCGGCCCGTATTCAAAAGATTCAAAAGATGGCTCAGAGTGGCTCAGAGTAGAAGTGCTGATCTAGGATCATTTTGGACTTTGAAATCATCACGAAACATAATGCCAGGGGTCCTAGATCTGTCTGTTTTTATTATGATTTAAAAGGCAGAACTGATCCTAGATCAGCACTTCAAAATGCTTTGTGAACATGGTCTATGTTTCCTTCAGCACCTTAATGAATTCTCAGACGTTATTGAGCCTGTACAGCTTCATTGAAAAGACTGACCACTCTCTTTATTTCATTAAGAATTAACTCACCTACTCCCCTGCCTCATTAAAGAGTGAAATGAGAGGATGCTTTATTTAAAGATGGAGATATGCTAATGATGGTGAGTCAGGATGAGGAGAGGAAAGGAGGGAGAAGAGGAGAGGAGGTGAGTCAGAGAGAGGAGTAAGGTCAATTACAGATGAGCTCTCCTCTCACACCTGGCTCATCAGGGCTGTGCCACAGGCACAGTGAGTGTGTGTGTGTGTGTGTGTGTGTGTGTGTGTGTGTGTGTGTGTGTGTGTGTGTGTGTGTGTGCGTGTGTGTGTGTGTGTGTGTGTGTGTGCGCGTGTGTGCGCGTGCGTGCGTGCGTGCGTGCGCGTCAGAGAGTATCGCATTACTTTTTAAATTTGCATTTGTGTCAGAGATTTTTGAAAGTTTTTTTCATTTAAATGTGTGTGTGAGAGGGAGTGTGTGCATGCATGGGCTCTGGCAGCTGTGGTGTACATGGCTGACTTCAGCGCCTGCCTTGCCTTGCCTCTGTAATGGACCAGCTTTCACCATGGACTCAGACAGCTGTTCCTCTCAAAACAAATCATTCCGTTATGAACCCCTCCAAGGAAAGCCATAACATCTTAGATAGAGTTGTTTTATCAATTTGTTCTTGTGTCTGCTGCAATTTGCTCAAACTTAGGGGCAAAGAGACACACTCGAACAAGGAGGATTGGGAGATTTGCGAAACGATACAGGCAATTGAAATGATTAGGGTGTTTTCTCAAGAAAACATGCCGTTTTTCAATTAGTTAGGGCTAAGAACCTTACGTCATCTTCAATATTGATCCAACATACTTTGCTAATAAACCAAAAGTTTAAATTGAAGGGACCTTTTATTAAGCCCCATTGAGTCCCGTCCACATCCAACCAGTGTATTCACCAGGTTAAACAAGGGATGCATTCAGTTGATTGAGCCTTTTGATACATTGCTACAGTAGATGGTTTGTACTGAATGGCATGTTTCCCCAAAACGGAGTGCACCTTTGTTTACCAGACTCAAGGTATGTTTGCTCCTGTTTAATGGGTGTGGTTTTCTGCATTGTTGGGAATGGCCTGTAAGTAAGCATTTCACTGTTGGTCTACACTTGTTGTTTATGAAGCATGTGACAAATACAATTGTATTTTATTTGGTGGGGTGTGACCTTGTCAATATGGGGGTTACCTGTTGAAATGGGAAAACGTGTCCAGTACACCATACACAATCGCCCTCCAAGCCCCCATTATCATAACATTCTTCAACTGGTTGTTCGGAACTGCACTGTTTCCGTTGATTTAAAAGTTGCACATCGCTGTGCTCTATAGAACTCAGCCCAGGTCTGTGAGTGTGAATGGGAGGCAGTGACTTTTCCTTCAGGCATAGTCTTCAAGCAGGAGGGGCAAGTCTTTAGGGTGTCTGTGTGCCTCATCAAGATACCAATCAGACCCCATCCTGAGACACTGAACGCAGCAGCAACATTCATGGAAACGTTATCACAATGTTATCGCACCTCGGCAATGTCACCCCATTGTATTTTACACTACATGATTATTCAACGTGATTTCCAATGATGAACTATGATGATTTGCGGCTATGTTGTGGAACGGCAAGATCGGTGGGGTAGTAACGATAACTTTTGTTCACTTTATGTGTTGTTGCGCATCATATCGCGATATAGACAGTTCTGAGGTGCCTTGTGTGAATATATAGTCTTGGCTCTGAGAAGAGATGCCTATCTCCAGATGTTTGTGTTTGAACAGACATCGTCTGTATGTGTGTGCGTTTGTGTGTGTATGCACACATCTATCTGTCTGTGTGTGTGCCTGAGCGAGTGTAAAGCATCCATTTAATAAATCCAGCTTTTCATTTTGATTCAGGTCATCAGGTGGTAGACAATGAGAGAGATTTATGCGTCATAGAAGATACATTACTGTCACCATTGGAGGTCTTCACGGGTCCAAAAAGTTGGACCTGAAATGCATACATTTCCCTCCAGACCCGATATGCGTACATTTATAGAGACACGTTCCTGACGGACCCGAGGACAACTAGACCCATTCCGTATAGACCTGGCTGGATCCAGACCTGGTCCAATCTGAGTGAGGGAAGCAGCAGAAAAGTCCTTTTGTAAGCTACTTTATTATCCGGAGCTGATAAAGCACGAGAGGAGGGAGAGAGAGGTGCAGGCGGGGGAGGGCCCGTACTGTTAGTGAGTGACACTGGGAACAGGGAGGAGGGAGGGAGAGACGAGAAAGCAACCAACCAAGCTGACTCGCGCTAAAGTAGACTAATACCTGCCATAGCTAGGCTATTATAATAAAATATGACTACTGTGGCGCAGCGGTCTAAGGCACTGTAACTCCGTGCTTGAGGCATCACTACAGACACCCTGGTTCAATCCCAGGCTGTATCACAACTGGCCGTGATTGAGCAGAACACAATTGGCCCAGCGTCGCCGGGTTTGGCCGGAGTAGGCCGTCATTGTAAATAAGAATTTGTTCTTAACTGACTTGAGACAGATCTTCCTAAGGTTGGGGAGTGGCAATCTTTACCAAGGATCACCTTCAGTGCTCAGTTGTTTCCATCAAGTCTCTCCCCTAACAATTTGATTTGCTGGTTTTAAGCACTAAACTTTCAAATAGCTCTTTGTTGAATGTTGCTGGGTGCTATCGTCCTCTATCAGCACCGGCCTGTACCCTACCTGCCCTAAGCTCTCTCCTGGCCCCTTACACTAAGCCTGAATTTGTCCTGCTAGGTGACCTAAACTGGGACTTGCTTAAACCACCTGACCAAGTCCTAAAGCAATGGGACTCCCTAAATCTTTCTCAGATTATGACCAATCCAACAAGGTATGACTCCAAACACCCAGAAAAGGCTACTCTCCCTGATGTTATCCTCACAAATAATCCTGATAGGTATCAGTCTGGTGTTTTCTGTAATGACCTTAATGATCACTGTTTTACAGCCTGTGTTTATAATGGCTGCCTAGTGAAACGACCTGTCCTCATTTGTCATAGGTGCTTGCTAAAAAACTATAATGAGCAAGCCTTCCTGAACTGGCCTCTGTGAAATGGTATAGAATCAGCTTGATCCCTGTTAAAGACCCTTGAACCTTCTTTTTTGATATTTTCAGTGGTATTGTTAACAAACACGCCCCCATAAAGAAAATGAGAATTAAAAACAGGTTCAAATCAAATCAAATCAAATCAAATTTTATTTGTCACATACACATGGTTAGCAGATGTTAATGCGAGTGTAGCGAAATGCTTGTGCTTCTAGTTCCGACAATGCAGTAATAACCAACAAGTAATCTAACTAACAATTCCAAAACTACTGTCTTATACACAGTGTAAGGGGATAAAGAATATGTACATAAGGATATATGAATGAGTGATGGTACAGAGCAGCATAGGCAAGATACAGTAGATGATATCGAGTACAGTATATACATATGAGATGAGTATGTAAACAAAGTGGCATAGTTAAAGTGGCTAGTGATACATGTATTACATAAGGATGCAGTCGATGATATAGAGTACAGTATATACGTATGCATATGAGATGAATAATGTAGGGTAAGTAACATTATATAAGGTAGCGTTGTTTAAAGTGGCTAGTGATATATTTACATCATTTCCTATCAATTCCCATTATTAAAGTGGCTGGAGTGAGTCAGTGTCATTGTCAGTGTGTTGGCAGCAGCCACTCAATGTTAGTGGTGGCTGTTTAACAGTCTGATGGCCTTGAGATAGAAGCTGTTTTTCAGTCTCTCGGTCCCAGCTTTGATGCACCTGTACTGACCTCACCTTCTGGATGATAGCGGGGTGAACAGGCAGTGGCTCGGGTGGTTGATGTCCTTGATGATCTTTATGGGCTTCCTGTAACATCGGGTGGTGTAGGTGTCCTGGAGGGCAGGTAGTTTGCCCCCGGTGATGCGTTGTGCAGACCTCACTACCCTCTGGAGAGCCTTACGGTTGAGGGCGGAGCAGTTGCCGTACCAGGCGGTGATACAGCCCGACAGGATGCTCTCGATTGTGCATCTGTAGAAGTTTGTGAGTGCTTTTGGTGACAAGCCGAATTTCTTCAGCCTCCTGAGGTTGAAGAGGCGCTGCTGCGCCTTCTTCACGATGTTGTCTGTGTGAGTGGACCAATTCAGTTTGTCTGTGATGTGTATGCCGAGGAACTTAAAACTTGCTACCCTCTCCACTACTGTTCCATCGATGTGGATCGGGGGGTGTTCCCTCTGCTGCTTCCTGAAGTCCACAATCATCTCCTTAGTTTTGTTGACGTTGAGTGTGAGGTTATTTTCCTGACACCACACTCCGAGGGCCCTCACCTCCTCCCTGTAGGCCGTCTCGTCGTTGTTGGTAATCAAGCCTACCACTGTTGTGTCGTCCGCAAACTTGATGATTGAGTTGGAGGCGTGCGTGGCCACGCAGTCGTGGGTAAACAGGGAGTACAGGAGAGGGCTCAGAACGCACCCTTGTGGGGCCCCAGTGTTGAGGATCAGCGGGGAGGAGATGTTGTTGCCTACCCTCACCACCTGGGGGCGGCCCGTCAGGAAGTCCAGTACCCAGTTGCACAGGGCAGGGTCGAGACCCAGGGTCTCGAGCTTGATGACGAGCTTGGAGGGTACTATGGTGTTGAATGCCGAGCTGTAGTCGATGAACAGCATTCTCACATAGGTATTCCTCTTGTCCAGATGGGTTAGGGCAGTGTGCAGTGTGGTTGAGATTGCATTGTCTGTGGACCTATTTGGGCAGTAAGCAAATTGGAGTGGGTCTAGGGTGTCAGGTAGGGTGGAGGTGATATGGTCCTTGACAAGTCTCTCAAAGCACTTCATGATGACGGATGTGAGTGCTACGGGGCGGTAGTCGTTTAGCTCAGTTACCTTAGCTTTCTTGGGAACAGGAACAATGGTGGCCCTCTTGAAGCATGTGGGAACAGCAGACTGGTATAGGGATTGATTGAATATGTCCGTAAACACACAGGCCAGCTGGTCTGCGCATGCTCTGAGGGCGCGGCTGGGGATGACGTCTGGGCCTGCAGCCTTGCGAGGGTTAACACGTTTAAATGTTTTACTCACCTCGGCTGCAGTGAAGGAGAGACCGCATGTTTTCATTGCAGGCCGTGTCAGTGGCACTGTATTGTCCTCAAAGCGGGCAAAAAAGTTATTTAGTCTGCCTGGGAGCAAGACATCCTGGTCCGTGACTGGGCTGGATTTCTTCCTGTAGTCCGTGATTGACTGTAGACCCTGCCACATGCCTCTTGTGTCTGAGCCGTTGAATTGAGATTCTACTTTGTCTCTGTACTGACGCTTAGCTTGTTTGATAGCCTTGCGGAGGGAATAGCTGCACTGTTTGTATTCGGTCATGTTACCAGACACCTTGCCCTGATTAAAAGCAGTGGTTTGCGCTTTCAGTTCCACACGAATGCTGCCATCAATCCACGGTTTCTGGTTAGGGAATGTTTTAATCGTTGCTATGGGAACGACATCTTCAACGCACGTTCTAATGAACTCGCACACCGAATCAGCGTATTCATCAATATTGTTATCTGCCGCAATACGAAACATGTCCCAGTCCACGTGATGGAAGCAGTCTTGGAGTGTGGAGTCAGCTTGGTCGGACCAGCGTTGGACGGACCTCAGCGTGGGAGCCTCTTGTTTTAGTTTATGTCTGTAGGCAGGGATCAACAAAATTGAGTCGTGGTCAGCTTTTCCGAAAGGGGGGCGGGGCAGGGCCTTATATGCGTCGCGGAAGTTAGAGTAACAATGATCCAAGGTCTTTCCACCCCTGGTTGCGCAATCGATATGCTGATAAAATTTAGGGAGTCTTGTTTTCAGATTAGCCTTGTTAAAATCCCCAGCTACAATGAATGCAGCCTCCGGATAAATCGTTTCCAGTTTGCAGAGAGTTAAATAAAGTTTGTTCAGAGCCATCGATGTGTCTGCTTGGGGGGGGGGGGGGGGGGGGATGTATACGGCTGTGATTATAATCGAAGATAATTCTCTTGGTAGATAATGCGGTCTACATTTGATTGTGAGGAATTCTAAATCAGGTGAACAGAAGGATTTGAGTTCCTGTATGTTTCTTTCATCACACCATGTCACGTTAGCCATAAGGCATACGCCCCCGCCCCTCTTCTTACCAGAAAGATGTTTGTTTCTGTCTGCGCGATGCGTGGAGAAACCCGTTGGCTGCACCGCCTCGGATAGCGTCTCTCCAGTGAGCCATGTTTCCGTGAAGCAAAGAACGTTGCAGTCTCTGATGTCCCTCTGGAATGCTACCCTTGCTCGGATTTCATCAACCTTGTTGTCAAGAGACTGGACATTGGCAAGAAGTATGCTAGGGAGTGGTGCACGGTTTGCCCGTCTCCGGAGTCTGACCAGAAGACCGCCTCGTTTCCCTCTTTTTCGGAATCGTTTTTTTTGGGTCGCTGCATGGAATCCACTCCGTTGTCCTGTTTGTAAGGCAGAACACAGGATCCGCGTCGCGAAAAACATATTCTTGGTCGTACTGATGGTGAGTTGACGCTGATCTTATATTCAGTAGTTCTTCTGGGTCAGATGGTTTAGACCCTTTCTTCTTTAAGGTTGCTGCCCCTATCATTGCCAAGCCTATCTCCAAACTTTTTAACCTGTCTCTCCTTTCTGGGGAGGATCCCGTTGCTTGGAAGGCAGCCACAGTTCATCCTTTATTTAAAGGGGAGATCAAGCTGATCCTAACTGTTATAGGCCTATTTCTATTTTGCCCAGTTTATCAAACGTTTTGGAAAAACTTGTCAATAATCAACTGACTGGCTTTCTTGATGTCTATAGTATTCTCTCGTTATGCAATCTGGTTTCCCCTCAGGTTATCTTGTCTGCGAGTAAGGCTACTTTTCTGAATTTCCGCCTGTCTGACGTTCCCAAAGTAAACTGCCTGTTACTCAGGCCCAGAAGCTAGGATATGCATTAGAGTTCGACCGATTAATCGGAATGGTCGATTAATTAGGGCCGATTTCAAGTTTTCATAACAATTGGAAATCTGTATATTTTTTTTTTACACCTTTATTTAATCTTTATTTAACTAGGCAAGTCAGTTAAGAACACGTTCTTATTTTCAATGACGGCCTGGGAACGGTGGGTTTAACTGCCTCGTTCAGCGGCAGAAAGACAGATTTTCACCTTGTCAGCTCGGGGGATCCAATCTTGCAACCTTAAAGTTAACTAGTCCAACGCAATAACGACCTGCCTCTCTCTCGTTGCACTCCACAAGGAGATTGCCTGTTACGCAAATGCAGTAAGCCAAGGTAAGTTGCTAGCTAGCATTAAACTTATCTTATAAAAAACATCAATCATCATAATCAATCATAATCAATCATAAGTTCACCAGTTAACTACACATGGTTGATGATATTACTAGATATTATCTAGCGTGTCCTGTGTTGCATATAATCTGACTGAGCATACAAGCATACAAGTATCTAAGTATCTGTAACAGTAACAGTTATTCAAACAGCACTTTTGTTTGTTTTGCCAGCAGCTCTTCGTTGTGCGTCAAGCATTGCGCTGTTTATGACTTCAAACCTATCAATTCCCGAGATGAGGCTGGTGTGACCGAAGTGAATTGGCTGGCTAGTTAGCGCGCGCTTCACTCGCGCTGAGCATTGGGGTGGTTTTTTCCCTTGCTCTGCATGGGTAATGCTGCTTCGATGTGGTGGCTGTTGTCGTTGTGTTGCTGGTTCGAGCCCAGGGAGGAGCGAGGAGAGGGACGGAAGCTATACTGTTACACCGGCAATACTAAAGTGCCTATAAGAACATTCAATAGTCAAAGGTTAATGAAATACAAATGGTATAGAGGGAAATAGTCCTATAATAACTACAACCTAAACCTTCTTACCAGGGAATATTGAAGACTCATGTTAAAAGGAGCCAGCAGCTTTCATATGTTCTCATGTTCTGAGCAAGGAACTGAAACATTAGCTTTCTTACGTAGCACATATTGCACTTTTACGTTCTTCTCCAACACTTTGTTTTTGCATTATTTAAACCAAATTGAACATGTTTCATTACCTATTTGAGGCTAAATTGATTTTATTGATGTATTATATTAAGTTAAAATAAGTGTTAATTCAGTATTGTTGTAATTGTCATTATTACAAAAAATATATATTTTTAAATCGGCCGATTAATCAGTATCGGCTTTTTTGGTCCTCCAATAATCGGTATCGGTATCGGCATTGAAAAATCATAATCGGTCGACCTCTAATATGCATATTGATAGAATTCGATAGAAAACATTCTGAAGTTTCTAAAACTGTAAAAATAATGTCTGTGAGTATAACATAACTGATATATCAGGCGAAAACCCGAGGGAAATCAATCTGGAATTATATTTTTTGAGCTTGGAATGACTTCCAACGCAATGCTATTGAAAGATCTAATTTCCGCCTACCAGATAGTAATTCCTATGCCTTCCACTAGATGTCAACTGTCTTTATACAAGGTTTTAAGGTTTTAGGCTTGTTTTTTTAAATGAAGAAGTATTTGTTGTCGTTCCAAGTTGAGTGCCAGGGCAAAAGTAGTCTTTGCGCGCGTGAACGTGGGCACGCTCTTCATTCTTTTCCTTTGCTATTGAACATACTATTCTCTGTCTGAAATATTATCGTTTAGATTTTAGATATTAGACAACCTGAGGATAAATAAAAAACATTGTTTGACTCGTTTGGACGAATCATGTTTTTGGAATCATGCATGTTGAAGGACTGGATTATTGAATTCAATGGTACCAACTAAACAGCGTTTTTGGGATATAAAGAAGGACTTTATCAAACAAAACGACCATTCATTGTGTATCTGGGACGTTTGGGATTGCAACCAGAGGAAGATCTTCAAAAGTAAGTGATTTATTTTATCGCTATTTATGATTTTGTGTCGCCAGTGCTGGTTTGAAAGATATGTTGACATGGGGCGCCGTCCTCAGACAATTGAATGCTATGCTTTCGCCGTAAAGCATTTTTAAATCGGTCCTCAATGATATCACCAATGCCCTTGATTCTAAGCGATATTGTGCTGCTATTTTTATTGACTTGGCCAAAGCTTTTGATATGGTAGGCCATTCCATTCTTGTGGGCAGGCTAAGAAGTATTGGTGTCTCTGAGGGGTCTTTGGCCTGGTTTGCTAACTACCTCTCTCAAAGAGTGCAGTGTATAAAGTCAGAAAATCTGCTGTCTCAGTCACAGCCTGTCACCAAGGGAGTACCCAAAGGCTCAATCCTAGGCCCCACGCTCTTCTCAATTTACATCAACAACATAGCTCAGGCAGTAGGAAGCTTTCTCATCCATTTATATGCAGATTATACAGTCTTATACTCAGCTGGCCCCTCCCTGGAGTGTCCAACAAGCTTTCTCTACCCTTAACCTTGTTCTGAAAACAAAGGTCATGTGGTTTGGTAAGACAAATGTCCCTCTTCCCACAGGTGTTATAACTACCTCTGAGGGTTTAGAGCTTGAGGTAGTCATCTCATACAAGTACTTGGGAGTATGGCTAGACGGTGCACTGTCCTTCTCTCAGCACATATCAAAGTTGCAGGCTAAAGTTAAATCTAGACTTGGTTTCCTCTATCGTATTTGCTCCTCTTTCACCCCAGCTGCCCAACTAACCCTAATTCAGATGACCATCCTACACATACTAGATTACGGAGACATCATTTATTGATCGGCAGGTAAGGGTGCTCTCGAGCAGCTAGATGTTCTTTACCATTCAGCCATCAGATTTGACACCAATGCTCCTTATATGACACATCACTGCACTCTATACTCCTCTGTAAACTAGTCATCTCTGTATACCCGTCGCAAGACCTACTGGTTGATGTTTATTTATAAAACCCTCCGAGACCTCACTCCCCACTATCTGAGATATCTACTGCAGCCCTCATCTTCCACATACAACACCCGTTCTGCCAGTCACATTCTGTTAAAGGTTCCCAAAGCACACACATTCCTGGGTCACTCCTCTTTTCAGTTCGCTGCAGCTAGCGACTGGAATGACTGGAACGACTGGAACGAACAAACACTCAAACTGGACAGGTTTATCTCAATCTCTTCATTCAAAGACTCAATCATGGACACTCTTACTGACAGTCGTAGCTGCTTTGTGGGATGTATTGTTGTCTCTACCTTCTTGACCTTCTTATTTATTTAATTATAATCCCAGGCCACCATCCCCGCAGGAGGCCTTTTACCTTTTGGAAGGCTGTCATTGTAAATAAGAATTTTTGTTCTTAACTGACTTGCCTTGTTAAATAAAATAAAAAATAAATAAATGCAGTACCTTAGACCGCTGCGCCACTCGGGAGCCCGAGAACCCTATCACCATGTAATCACTACAGGAACGGCAGCTAGGGCTCGGGCAGGCGGCAGTGGCCGCGAGAGCACGCCATTAAAATGCACTGGGTGAGTTCAGTTGTGGAATCAGTCATAGAATCACATGGAAGGCGTCCATCTTGCTTCCGTCCACCTTTTGTATGCATTATGTGGGTTGCTTATGCATGTATGCGCATCTGTGTTTTATAATATATATAATATGCTGTGCTGTGTGTGCGGGTGTACGCCAGACTTGTTTTGCTGAATCTGTTGGTGTTTGCATGCATAAAGTGCACCTGTGTTTGTGCTACAGTGTATTGTACTATTCCAAGGTATTACCAGGCTGTCTTGGGCATGAAACAAAACAAGGTTACGTGATGTAGCGTGTGACGGAGCAGCAGTACACAACAGTAAACGGTACACTCTACAATGAGCCACTAAGCTGCTTCTCCACAACGGAAATGAACTGCAGTGCCGTAATGAAAGTTTAATGATGTATTTCTGCTACATGGATAGAGAAAAGAGACAGAAAAAAAAAGTCATTACAGAGTCTTCGAGAATAATTGAACTTCTACTTTCTTCCATTTTGGCAGACTATTTCCACTCGGAGGGAAAATAATGATCTAGCATGCTTTATTACATATTACAGGTCTTCTTATTACACGCATTTAGATGCACGCACGCACACACAGACTCTCTGTCTTCATCTGAGCAAGACAAAGGCGCAAACTGCTTCAACCAAAAGACTCCTGACGTCATTACTTCATTGTCCCCACTGTGGTGCAAACTATTACACAATATTGATGGGAAAGCTATCGAGGTTAACGTTTTCGAGTGATGAGCAGTGTTGGCCTTAAGTTTGGTGCAAAATCAAATCAAATCAAATGTTATTTGTCACATGCGCCGAATACAACAGGTATTATTATTGTAAAATGCTTACTTACAAGACCTTAACCAACAATGCAGTTCTCAGATATTTACTGAATAAACTAAAGTTAAAAAATATACATATATGAAAAATACATAAATAACACAATAAAATAACAATAATGAAGCTATATACACTGAAAACACATAGAAGTGTCACAGTAGCTCAGAGTAATACTACTTAGATGGAGGAGGATGGAGAACCTGGGTAGACACAGGTTTCCAGGAGAACCTTACCCAGGGACAAGGTCTGATGATAGGGCAGAGAAAGATTTTAGAGTTGAGCGACATTGTTTTGTGATATTATGTTTTATTTTGTAGTAGAACTGTCATACTGTACTGAACTGTTAACCGGTGAGCTATCCCGGGACTGTTTTTCAGTCTCACAAAACACACACGCACACACAGGCACTCACGCATACAGGTACACAAGCATGCATGGTAGCACTCACTCACCACGCACACACGCACACAAACACACACACACACTTACTATTCTTACTTACAAACTCAAACGCAAAAATAGTTTCTTCATAATACTACAATATTCCACTGCAACTTAATAGCATATTTTCATTCTCCACAGACAGAAAACTAATATACATTTCAGGAGTTTAACATATTTCTTACATTTTCCTGAGCTGCACATTTCCACAGGGGCTTGTGGGTATTTGTCAAATAACTTATTGAGTCTGCCTGCCTACATGGCGTTATCAAAGCTGGGCCGAGTGTTAGAATAAATGTTAAAAGACGACGACGACGACAGGGAGAACACAATGCAACCTGACGCTGATGTGACATCAAACAAACATTTGTATTGTTGTTCAGATGCTGAATACAGACCGAAACACATTTGCTCCTGTTACACCTGACGACTAGGAGTGACACGTTTAGCCTTTTATTAACCCCGTACACTTGTGGGAATTGGCCTGCATGGATAGGGCTACATTTAAATGTTTCTAAAAGAAGAAACTTAGAAAGCATATGCATAGCCATGGTAGCAATCAAAAGGGAACAGTTTGGAGATTATGGGGAAATGATTAGACTAAAGGTGAGGACAAAACCGTTAGTCTGACACTGAATCCAAACAATACACTGAATCCAAACAATACACTGAATCCAAACAATAAACTGAATCCAAACAATACACTGCATCCAAACAATACACTGCATCCAAACAATACACTGAATCCAAACAATACACTGCATTCAAACAATACACTGAATCCAAACAATACACTGAATCCAAACAATACACTGAATCCAAACAATACACTGCATCCAAACAATACACTGCATCCAAACAATACACTGCATCCAAACAATACACTGCATCCAAACAATACACTGCATCCAAACAATACACTGCATCCAAACAATACACTGCATCCAAACATTACACTGAATCCAAACAATACACTGAATCCAAACAATACACTGCATCCAAACAATACACTGAATCCAAACAATACACTGAATCCAAAACAATACACCGAATCCAAACAATACACCGAATCCAAACAATACACTGTATCCAAACAATACACTGCATGCAAACAATACACTGCATCCAAACAATACACTGCATCCAAACAATACACTGAATCCAAACATTGCACTGAATCCAAACAATACACTGAATCCAAACAATGCACTGCATCCAAACAATACACTGAATCCAAACAATCCTGTTTGTCGAACATCTCATTGCAAAATCAATTCATATGGAGTTGGTCCTCCTTTGCTG
Source organism: Oncorhynchus mykiss (assembly GCF_013265735.2). Classification (NCBI taxonomy): domain Eukaryota; kingdom Metazoa; phylum Chordata; class Actinopteri; order Salmoniformes; family Salmonidae; genus Oncorhynchus; species Oncorhynchus mykiss. The sequence continues at coordinate 55,892,003 of NC_048574.1, forward strand.
ATATACTGTAACAGCCTCCACGCTTATGGGAAGGCTTTCCACTAGATATTGGAACATTGCTGCAGGGACTTGCATCCATTCAGCCACAAGAGCATTAGTGAGGTCGGGCACTGACGTTGAGCGATTAGCCCTGGCTCGCTCTGGTGTTCCAATTTATCCGAAAGGTGTTCGATGGGGTTGAGGTCAGGGCTCTGTGCAGGCCAGTCGAGTTATTCCACCACAAAATCGACAAATAATTTCTGTATGGACCTCGCTTTGTGTACGGGGGCATTGTCATGCTGAAACAAGAAAGGGCAAAACTGTTGCCACAAAGTTGGAAGCACAGAATCGTCAAGAATGTCATTGTGTCCTGTAGCGTTAAGATTTCCCTTCACTTGAATTAACGGGCTTAGACCGTACCAACAGCCAGAGACCATTATTTCTCCTCCAACAAACATTACACTTGGCACTATGCATTCGGGCAGGTAGCTTTCTCCTGGCATCCACCAAACCCAGATTCGTCCTGCCAGTAAGGCCATTCTACTGCCAATGTTTGTCTATGGAGATTGCATAGCTGTATGCTTGATTTTATACACCTGTCAGCAATGGGTGTGGCTGAAATAGCCAAATCCACTGATTTGAAGGGATGTCCACAAGCTATTGTATACAGTATATAATGTCGCTAGCTAGTTAAAAAATACAATCTCACAGTGTTAGGCTTTCACAAGGCAATACAGAAAAAGCAGATTGTAATTTGGTGAGCATAGAATAGAGTCACGAGTGCATTCAGACGGGTGTTCTCCCCCCCCAAAAAAATTCACAATACGACAACCCAGGGTTATGACAACATGTCATGATTTAACTGTAGATCAAGCATAGTTATCATAAACATTGACACCATATATTACATTAGTTTTTTAATATGGAAATGTGAAGTGCACGTTTGGACTGAAGGGTGTTTGCCTTGCTTGTTTTGTCATGTACTGTCATGTTGTGTCTTGTCTCTGTCCTTTCCCTTCACCCTGTCTCCCTCTGCTGGTCGTTGTTAGGTTACCTTTTCTCCCCCGCTTTCCCCCAGCTGTTCCTTGTCTCCTCTTGACTACCTCGTCACCCCTTCTCCCACCTGTTCCCCTTTTCCCTCTGATTAGTCCCCTATATCTCTCTCTGTTTTTGTTCCTGTCCTTGTCGGATTCTTGTTTGTTGTGTTTCATGCCTGAACCAGACTGTCGTCATGTTTGCTGTAACCTTGTCTTGTCCTGTCGGAATCTGCCGGTCCGTCTGAGCCTACCTATGTTTGGTAATTAAAGAAGCTCGGTTTAAGTTAATTCGCTTTTGGGTCCTCATTCACGCACCGTAACAGAAGAATCCGACCAAGAATGGACCCAGCGACTTCGGATCCTCTCCACTCAGCCGTCGGGATCCAGGGAGCGATGCTAGGCAGACACGAGCAGGAAGTGTCTGCTGCTCGACATGCCGTTGAGACCCTGGCCACCCAAGTCTCCAACCTCACAGAACAGGTTCACCATCTCCGCCTCGATCCACCGGCCACTTCCAGGGCTTTCGAATCTCCGGAGCCCAGAATCAATAACCCGCCGTGTTACTCTGGGGAGCCCACTGAATGCCGCTCGTTCCTCACCCAGTGTGATATTGTGTTTTCTCTCCAGCCCAACACTTACTCCAGGAGCACTGCTCGTGTCGCCTACGTCATATCTCTCCTTATTGGACGGGCTCGTGAGTGGGGCACGGCAATCTGGGAGGCAAGGGCTGAGTGTACTAACCAGTATCAGGACTTTAAGGAGGAGATGATACGGGTTTTTGATCGATCTGTTTTTGGGGAGGAGGCTTCCAGGGCCCTGTCTTCCCTATGTCAAGGCAATCGATCCATAACAGACTACTCTATTGAGTTTCGCACTCTTGCTGTCTCCAGTGGCTGGAACGAGCCGGCCTTGCTCGCTCGTCTTCTGGAGGGTCTCCGCGCAGAGGTAAAGGATGAGATTCTCTCCCGGGAGGTTCCTTCCAGCGTGGATTCCTTGATTGAACTCGCTATTCGCATTGAGCGACGGGTTGATCTTCGTCACCGAGCTCGTGGAAAGGAGCTCGCGCTCTCCGTCGCCCCCCTCTCCGCATCACTACCATCTTCCTCTGCCGGCTCGGGTGCTGAGCCCATGCAGCTGGGAGGTATCCGCATCTCGACTAAGGAGAGGGAACGGAGAATCACCAACCGCCTCTGTCTCTATTGCGGTTCCGCTGGTCATTTTGTCACTTCATGTCCAGTAAAAGGCCAGAGCTCGTCAGTAAGCGGAGGGCTACTGGTGAGCGCTACTACTCCTGTCTCTCCTTCAAGATCCTGCACTACCTTGTCGGTCCATCTACGCTGGACCGGTTCGTCAGCTTCCTGCAGTGCCTTAATAGACTCTGGGGCGGAGGGCTGTTTTATGGACGAGACCTGGGCTCGGGAACATGACATTCCTCTCAGACAGTTAAAGGAGCCCACGGCCTTGTTCGCCCTGGATGGTAGTCCTCTCCCCAGGATTCAGCGTGAGACGCTACCTTTAACCCTCACTGTTTCTGGTAATCATAGTGAAACCATTTCTTTTTTAATTTTTCGTTCACCTTTTACACCTGTTGTTTTGGGCCATCCCTGGCTAGTTTGTCATAATCCTTCCATTAATTGGTCTAGTAATTCTATCCTCTCCTGGAACGTCTCTTGTCATGTGAAATGTTTAATGTCTGCTATCCCTCCTGTTTCCTCTGTCTCTTCTTCACAGGAGGAGCCTGGTGATTTGACAGGGGTGCCGGAGGAATATCACGATCTGCGCACGGTGTTCAGTCGGTCCAGGGCCACCTCTCTTCCTCCACACCGGTCGTATGATTGTAGTATTGATCTCCTTCCGGGAACCACCCCCCCCCGGGGTAGACTATACTCTCTGTCGGCTCCCGAACGTAAGGCTCTCGAAGATTATTTGTCTGTAGCTCTTGACGCCGGTACCATAGTCCCCTCCTCCTCTCCCGCCGGAGCAGGGTTTTTTTTTGTCAGGAAGAAGGACGGGTCTCTGCGCCCCTGCATAGATTATCGAGGGCTGAATGACATAACAGTGAAGAATCGTTATCCGCTTCCTCTTATGTCTTCAGCCTTCGAGATCCTGCAGGGAGCCAGGTTTTTCACTAAGTTGGACCTTCGTAACGCTTACCATCTCGTGCGCATCAGGGAGGGGGACGAGTGGAAGACGGCGTTTAACACTCCGTTAGGGCACTTTGAATACCGGGTTCTTCCTTTCGGCCTCGCTAACGCTCCAGCTGTCTTTCAGGCATTAGTCAATGATGTCCTGAGAGACATGCTGAACATCTTTGTTTTCGTTTACCTTGACGATATCCTGATTTTTTCACCGTCACTCCAGATTCATGTTCAGCACGTTCGACGTGTCCTCCAGCGCCTTTTAGAGAATTGTCTTTTTGTGAAGGCTGAGAAGTGCACTTTTCATGCCTCCTCCGTCACATTTCTCGGTTCTGTTATTTCCGCTGAAGGCATTAAGATGGATCCCGCTAAGGTCCAAGCTGTCATTGATTGGCCCGTCCCTAAGTCACGCGTCGAGCTGCAGCGCTTTCTCGGCTTCGCGAACTTCTATCGTCGTTTCATCCGTAATTTCGGTCAGGTGGCAGCTCCTCTCACAGCCCTTACTTCTGTCAAGACGTGCTTTAAGTGGTCCGTTTCCGCCCAGGGAGCTTTTGATCTCCTCAAGAATCGTTTTACATCCGCTCCTATCCTTGTTACACCTGACGTCTCTAGACAGTTCGTTGTCGAGGTTGACGCGTCAGAGGTGGGCGTGGGAGCCATTCTTTCTCAGCGCTCCCTCTCTGACGACAAGGTCCACCCATGCGCGTATTTTTCTCATCGCCTGTCGCCGTCGGAACGTAACTATGATGTGGGTAACCGCGAACTGCTCGCCATCCGGTTAGCCCTAGGCGAATGGCGACAGTGGTTGGAGGGGGCGACCGTTCCTTTTGTCGTTTGGACTGACCATAGGAACCTTGAGTACATCCGTTCTGCCAAATGACTTAATGCGCGTCAGGCGCGTTGGGCGCTGTTTTTCGCTCGTTTCGAGTTCGTGATTTCTTATCGTCCGGGCTCTAAGAACACCAAGCCTGATGCTTTGTCTCGTCTCTTCAGTTCTTCAGTAGCCTCCACTGACCCCGAGGGGATTCTCCCTGAGGGGCGTGTTGTCGGGTTGACTGTCTGGGGAATTGAGAGGCAGGTAAAACAAGCGCTCACTCACACTCCGTCGCCGCGCGCTTGTCCTAGGAACCTTCTTTTCGTTCCCGTTCCTACTCGTCTGGCCGTTCTTCAGTGGGCTCACTCTGCCAAGTTAGCCGGCCACCCTGGCGTTCGGGGTACGCTTGCTTCCATTCGCCAGCGTTTTTGGTGGCCCACCCGGGAGCATGACACGCGTCGTTTCGTGGCTGCTTGTTCGGTCTGCGCGCAGACTAAGTCCGGTAACTCTCCTCCTGCCGGCCGTCTCAGGCCGCTTCCTATTCCCTCTCGACCGTGGTCTCACATCGCCTTAGATTTTGTCACCGGACTGCCTTCGTCAGCGGGGAAGACTGTTATTCTTACGGTTGTCGATAGGTTCTCTAAGGCGGCTCATTTCATTCCCCTTGCTAAGCTTCCTTCTGCTAAAGAGACGGCACAAATCATCATCGAGAATGTTTTCAGAATTCATGGCCTTCCGTCAGACGTCGTTTCGGACAGAGGTCCGCAATTCACGTCTCAATTTTGGAGGGAGTTTTGCCGTTTGATTGGGGCTTCCGTCAGTCTCTCTTCCGGCTTTCACCCCCAGTCTAACGGTCAAGCAGAACGGGCCAATCAGACTATTGGTCGCATCTTACGCAGTCTTTCTTTTCGCAACCCTGCGTCTTGGTCAGAACAGCTCCCCTGGGCAGAATACGCCCACAACTCGCTTCCTTCGTCTGCGACCGGGCTATCTCCTTTTCAGAGTAGCCTCGGGTACCAGCCTCCGCTGTTCTCATCTCAGTTCGCCGAGTCCAGCGTCCCCTCCGCTCAGGCTTTTGTCCAACGTTGCGAGCGCACCTGGAAGAGGGTCAGGTCTGCACTTTGCCGTTATAGGACGCAGACTGTGAGGGCTGCTAATAAGCGTAGAACTAAGAGTCCTAGATATTGTCGCGGTCAGAGAGTTTGGCTCTCCACTCAGAACCTTCCCCTTAAGACGGCTTCTCGCAAGTTGACCCCGCGGTTCATTGGTCCGTTCCGTATTTCTCGGGTCATTAATCCTGTCGCAGTTCGACTTCTTCTTCCGCGATACCTTCGTCGCGTCCACCCGGTCTTCCATGTCTCCTGCATCAAGCCCGTCCTTCGCGCCCCCGCTCGTCTTCCCCCCCCCCCCCCATCCTTGTCGAGGGCGCACCCATCTACAGGGTCCGTAGAATTTTGGACATGCGCCCTCGGGGCCGTGGTCACCAGTACCTCGTAGATTGGGAGGGGTACGGTCCTGAGGAGAGGAGTTGGGTTCCCTCTCGGGACGTGCTGGACCGTGCGCTGATCGAGGATTTCCTCCGTTGCCGCCAGGTTTCCTCCTCGAGTGCGCCAGGAGGCGCTCGGTGAGTGGGGGGGTACTGTCATGTACTGTCATGTTGTGTCTTGTCTCTGTCCTTTCCCTTCACCCTGTCTCCCTCTGCTGGTCGTTGTTAGGTTACCTTTTCTCCCCCGCTTTCCCCCAGCTGTTCCTTGTCTCCTCTTGACTACCTCGTCACCCCTTCTCCCACCTGTTCCCCTTTTCCCTCTGATTAGTCCCCTATATCTCTCTCTGTTTTTGTTCCTGTCCGGTCGGATTCTTGTTTGTTGTGTTTCATGCCTGAACCAGACTGTCGTCATGTTTGCTGTAACCTTGTCTTGTCCTGTCGGAATCTGCCGGTCCGTCTGAGCCTACCTATGTTTGGTAATTAAAGAAGCTCTGTTTAAGTTAATTCGCTTTTGGGTCCTCATTCACGCACCGTAACATGTTTGACATCAAAGTGGTATTTATTATATTCCTCAACGTTTCATCTATCAAAATACATCGAGTCCTCTTTATTCACAGTATTTCCCTCAATTGGACAATAAAACATTTGCAAAAGTTGCTCAATTAGCAGGTGGGATGGGGGCAACTTCTTGTCATGTGCAGTGTTCAAGTTTAGAACAGCTGTCAGTCCAAACCAATAGTAGGCTGTGAAGTTGAGACCTTGAGGATCCTCAGAAGGGGAGGACCATTAAAAAAGTAATCCTTTATAGGTAAAATTATACTAAATATATTCACATAACTGATTTGAACACACTGTTTTCCATTGAAGGTCAACAGTAGCCTCAACAGCACTCTCTGGGGTAGCACCATGGTGTAGCCGGCGGACGGCTATTTTTCATCCTCCTCTGAGTACACTGACTTCAACACAAAACTTAGGAGGCTCGTGGTTGTCAACCCCTTCCACAGACTTCCACAGTAAATATGATGACTTCCAGAGGATATCCTCCAACCTATGACCTCTTGCAGCATGAACTGACATGTTGTCCACCCAATCAAAGGATCAGAGAAGGAATCGAGTACTGAAAGCATAAGCTACAGAAAGGTAGCACTGCAGTGCATCAAATGTGGGGAGTATTAGACTCAGAGAGAAAGAAAATAGATTAAGAGTTTTGAACAAATTGATTTCTTAAAAAAATATAAAGAGAAGCAGCAGAGAGAGCTATATTTTGTTGTATTTTATTTTATTTAAAAAATATATATATATTTCTTAGCAAATGTAGGCTACTTTCCTGAAAGGAAAGCGAAAGGGGGAATACCTAGTCAGTTGTAAAACTGAATGCCTTCAACTGAAATGTGTCTTCCGCTTTTAACCCAACCCCTCTGAATCAGAGTGTCACGACTTCCGCCAAAGTTGGTTCCTCTCCTTGTTCGGGCGGCGCTCGGCGGTCGGCGTCGCCGGTCTTCTAGTCATCATCGATCCAATTTTCATTTTACATTTGTTTTGTCTTGTCTTCCCCCACACCTGGTTTCAAATCAATCATTACATGTTGTGTATTTAACCCTCTGTTCCCCTCATGTCCTTGTCCGGAATTGTTTTTTGTAAGTGCATGTGCACGTTTATCTGGTGTGCGACGGGTTTTGTACCCATTGATTGTTTGTTCTGTTTCCGGTGTTTTTTTATTATTAAACTGCTCTGTTGTAAACGCAGATTTTGCTCTCCTGTCGTCAGTACACACTCCTTACATAGAGAGGTGCGGGCGTCTGCCATAATCAACATCCACGTCTTCGACGACCGGGGGTTAACTGCGTTGCTCAGGGGCAGAACCACACAGTTTTACCTTGTCTGCTCAGGGATTCAATCCAGCAACCTTTTGGTTACTGTCCCAATGCTCTAATGAAATAGAGAGGAATGCTATTTTTGTTAGGTAGCTGGCTAAGGCTTTCCAACACTGGAGCTTTTCCAAGTCAAGGTAAACTTTCAGTTGAATAAATGTATTGCCACCAGGGCCTGCTGGTGTACCTGCTAAACTGCTTTCTGTACACTGTATTGTGTGGTTGTAGTGGGTTTACTAACATGTTAGTTCTAGTAGCTATGTTGGCTATGACGTTAGCTAATTTGGTGACAACTATGTAGGCTGTGTGAAGCGGTTAGCGGTTAGCGGTTATGGTATGAAGCTTTGGCTTGGAAAGTTTTTTTTGCCTGGTCAGGGACAGATGGTTGTTTTGTGCACAGAAGTCCACAAGTGATGGGAAAAGGTGAGAGGAGAAGGAATTTTACAACGAGCAAAGTGATGATGCTGCTATGAAAGTGAACTGTGTGTGTGATCAGAGGTGTATTCATTACGTCGATTCTGTTGAAAAACATTTCTCAAACAGAAGCGAATGGAACAGGTGTAAACCTATCTAAATTTGTTCAATAGAAACTCTTGTTTGCAACTGTTTGGACTAATAATTACACCCTAGATCAGCTAGATGCAGGCAAGAGTGTGCAAGGCATAATATAATGTGTCACTGTCTGTCACCTTGATTACTAACATTTGTCTCCTGACCTATGCACCTCTACGTTATAAACTTTAATTCGTAGGCTGGGTTGTAGCAACCTCATGATGGGTATAGGGGAAATTTGAGTATCATGTAGTAGCCTAAACCTATCAATGTTATATTGAGCTGGGTGATTGGAGTATGAATAAGTCATCCAATATGCTGTATTAGAAATAAGAATCGTCCTCCCTAATCTTAAACAGCAACGACAGCCACTGACACACACACACACACATCTACACACACACGCAGCATGCACACACACACACGCACATGCACACAAACACAGATGTGTTCATGAATTTCAAATAGATTCCACTTTTCCTGCACACCACAATCTGAGACAGTGGCATCTGTATGTTTCCCAGGTGATGTAAACACTTTAAAGCTTTTAACATGAGTTAGGTACACAATGTGTCTGCCATGCAGTACACGCGTGTTGTTTTTCAAGGTAAAAGGAGGCAGCAAAATGACTTTCAATTTGCTGTTTTATTGCTTTTTGCAATGTAGGCCTACCTCTAACATTTTAGAGCTTGTTATAGTGTGTGTACGTGCATGTGTGCATGCTTGATTTCGCCCGAGTCACTGTTAATCGCGAGCCCGTCATTCTGCCTTAACACCAGCGCCAGCGCACTTGGCACTTACACTGTCATGTCACGGTGTGCGCCTCAAAGCATATCACAGTCCAACCCATCTTTTCCTCTCAGCCAAGATCAAAAGAGACTTCATAACTTCGCCAAAGCCCAGAAGTTCCTCTCTTTTTTCCCCCAGCTATTGTTATGTTTATGTCCATCATTCAGGAAGACCGTTGGTCAGAGGCAATCCTTTACCCTGAGGACGTAAACAGTCAGGGGCATTGCGGTTTGCAGCAGGTATAACTAGCATTACGTTTTTCTCCTCTGCTGCAAGCCCCAAATACACTCAGACTAGTGGAGTCTGGTGAGGGGAGGACAGGCTCATAATAATGACTGGAATGTAATACACTGAGTCAGACTAGTGGAGTCTGGTGAGGGAAGGACAGACTCATAATAATGACTGGAATGTAATACACTGAATGGTATCAAACATATGGTTTCCTATGTGTTTGACATATTTTTTTTTATTCCATTCCAGCCATTACTATGAGCCTGTCCTCTGATTTAAAGTGCAACCAGCCACCACTGGGGCAGACCCAGGTAAAACAGGGGTTGGTAGTCTGGTCTATTTGGGGCTTAGGTGTCACATTTGCGACCAAGTTCGTCCCGACTTAATTTAATGTCTATTGCCAACAGGCAAAATGGTTGAAATTCCGTCGTTAAAATAAAAAAACTGTTACCCAGTGTTGCCTGCTGACTTTGAAGGAGAGCTTCGCTAATTACTAGAACAATCTACCAGTGTTTTTTTTTCCATACCACATGCTTTTGAAAGCTCTCTAGGACTTCCTGTGGCTGTTAAGGTTTGATGACGTCTGGATGTATGCTAGTCTAGTGAAGCACAGTTTGTACCATAACCTAAACCTGTGTTCTGTTTTCCCCATCTCCCCAAGGAGTTGAAACGACAACGGTGTTAGTGTGTGTGTTAACCATGTCCTGGCATTACACTCACAAATTCACATCTCCCCTCCCCCCTCTAAGAGGGGGTTCTCTCAAGTGTATTTAACACCACAAATCACACTAGGGGTCCGGCTTCCTACTCTGCAACCATGCCGCTGTCGCTAAAGAGATGCTATCTCTCGCTCTATCTCCCTCTCTCTCTTTCTCTCTGTCAATAACTGAAACTGGGTCTGGGACAGACTGTTGACCCCTAACCTTAAGGGTCAATTAGTTAGGGGGACAGGGGACTGCTCACACATCTGTGAAATAGAGGGAGTCTGAGAGACTCGTACCACACACCTGGGTCTCAGACTGTTTCTGTATCAAGTCTCTAAATAGATGGAGACAATTCAATCTCAGTGATGTCTTGATTTAGACACATTTGTAACTTTTACACAACTTCTTCCGGAAAGGGTTAGGGTTATGGTTAAAAGTGCCACCAGCCACCAACAGTGTGCAAAGCGGTCATCACGGCAACAGGTGGCTACTTTGAAGACTCTCAAGTGTCAAATATATTTAGATTTGTTTAACACTTTTTTGGTTACTACATGATTCCATATGTGTTATTTCATAGTTTTGATGTCTTCACAATTATTCTACAATTTAGAAAATAGTAAAAATAAAGAAAAACCCTGGAATGAGTAGGTGTGTCCAAAATTTGGACTGTTACTGTATATATTTTAATTTAACATGATGCCCAGAAATGAACAGTGTACAAACACATCTTCACATTGTAGCCATTAATCAGGTCCTTGTTCACTTACTGTGCATTAAAGAAGCATACAGCTACAATTATTCAGACCACTTGACATTTCCACACTTTGTTACATTAAAGTTTTATTCTAAAATTGATTTTTTTTAAATCCTAATCAATCTACACACAGTAATCCATAATGAGAAAGCATAAAATGATCCTTTTTTAGCTAATTTATTCAAAAATACAAAACTGAAATATCACATTTACATAAGTAAATACATAAGTATTTTGCTTCAACAAAGAGTACTTTGTTGAAGCATCTTTGGCAGCGAATACAGCATCGAGTCTTCTTGGGTATGAAGCTACAATCAATCAATCAATTAAATGTATTTATAAAGCCCTTCGTACATCAGCTGATGTTACAAAGTGCTGGACAGAAAACCAGCCAAAAACCCCAAACAGTAAGCAATGCAGATGTAGAAGCACGATGGCTAGGGAAAAACTCCCTAGAAAGGCAGGAACCTAGGAAGAAACCTAGAGAGGAACCAGTCTCTGAGAGGTGGCCAGTCCTCTTCTGGCTGTGCCAGGTGGAGATTATAACATGGCCAAGATGTTCAAATGATCATAGATGACCAGCAGGGTCAGATAATAATATTCACAGTGGTTGTATAGGGTGCAACAGGTCAGCACTTCAGGAGTAAATATTAGTTGGCTTTTCATAGCCGCTCATTCAGAGTTAGAGACAGCAGGTGCGGTAGAGAGAGAGTCGAAAACAGCAGATCCGGGACAAGTTGGCTGGTCCGGTGAACAGGTCAAGGTTCCATAGCCGCAGGCTGCCAGCTTGGCACATCCGTATTTGGGGAGTTTCTCCCATTCTTCTCTGCAGATCCTCTCAAGCTTAGTCAGGTTGGATGGGGAGCTTTGCTGCACATCTATTTTCAGGTCTCTCCAGAGATGTTCCATCGGGTTCAAGTCCGGCTCTGGCTGGGCCACTCGAGGACATTCAGAGACTTGTCCTGAAACCACTCCTGAGTTGTCTTGGCTGTGTGTTTAGAGTTGTTGTTCTGTTGGAAGGTGAACCTTCGACCCAGTCTGAGGTCCTGAGCGCTCTGGAGCAGGTTTTCATCAAGGATCTCTCTGTACTTTGCTCCATTAATCTTTGCCTCAATACTGCTTCTGAAAAACATCCCCACAGCATGATGCTGCCATCACCATGCTTCACAGTACAGACATGACGCTTGGCATTCAGGCCAAAGAGTTCAATCAGACCAGAGAATCTTGTTTCTCATGGTCTGAGAGTCTTTAGGCGCCTTTTGGCCAAATCGAAGCGGCCTGTCATGTTCCTTTTACTAAGGAGTGGCTTCTGTCTGTCCACTCTACCATAAAGGCCTGATTGGTGGAGTGTTGCAGAGATGGTTGTCCTTCCACAGAGGAACTCTAGAGCTCTGTCAGAGTGACCATCAGGTTTTTGTTTACCTCCCTGACAAAGGCCGTTCTCCCCTGATTGCTCAGTTTGGCCGGGCGGCCAGCTCTAAGAAGAGTCTTGGTGGTTCCAAACTTCTTTCATTTAAGAATGATGGAGGCCACTGTGTTCTTGGGGACCTTCAATGCTGCAGAAATGTTTTTGTACCCTTCCCCAGATCTGTGCCTCGACACAATTCTGTCTTTGAGCTCTACGGAAAACTCCTTCGACCTCATGGCTTGGTTTTTGGTCTGACATGCACTGTCAACTGTGGGACCTTATATAGACAGCTGTGTGCCTTTCCAAATGTTGTCCAATCAATTGAATTTACCACAGGTGGACTCCAATCAAGTTGAAGAAACATCTCAAGGATGATCAATGGAAACAGGATGCATCTGAGCTCAATTTTTTTAAGTTGTATACTTTTGCAAAAATGTCTAAAAACCTGTTTTCACTTTGTCATTATGGGGTATTCTGTGTAGATTTCTCAGGATTTTTACATTTTATTTATTCAATTTTAGAATAAGGCTGTAAAGTTTAAAAAAATATGAAAAAAGTCAATGGGTCTGAATACTGTACATGCCTTATATACTTAGTTAAACGTTTGGAAGATAATCAAACAAGAAGAGATGCAATGAAATAAAGAAATGTCTATAGTCATGTCTGATGTGATCAATCAATCTCCATCGAACTTCGCTATATAGTTGCTAGGCTTTTTGATAAGAAGTTCAACTCTTGATCTTCTTGTTCTTTGCAAAGAACAAGAAGATCAAGAGTTGAATGTTATTTTCTGTCATTTACAAATTCATCATCTATCTACTTTGTACTTGTACTTGGAAAGGAGGACCTCTTACCCTCGTTCAGTTTTGATTATCCTTAATAACAGCATACCTGCACCAGTTCCTGTTTAACCATACTAAGAAGCATCACCGAATGCTATTACTATTCATTATTATTTCTACTCTGCAGTGGATCAAAGTCCTTCTCTACCACTCAAGGGTTGCTGAACTCAGTTTTTTTTGTTTTTTTTTGCACATGATAACCGCTTATAATATTAACAAAAATGCGTTTTCTCCCTTTTCTTCTCAATAACGCACCAGTATTTCTTTCAGCCTTCGGTCATGTAAGCACAGACGCAGAGGTTTGCTATTATTTTATGGTTAGAACATTCATTACGCCCTCGCCTATGTGTGTTACGTTATTTCTCATTTAAGAACATTGTGAAAAACAACCTGGAGCAGAGAAAGCAATGCAATTGATCGGATGGGGCTGTTGTAGAAAGTACAGGGGTATATATCCGTGCTTTTTTTTTTTTGGCTCAGGTCAGGGAATCTCAAGACAGACGTTTACATAACAAGTGAATATTTCTTCTTCCCTTTGTCAGGCCTTGGCACTGTCTGTGAGGAAGGTGTGTTTATAATTCTACACTGGCAGTGTGATCACACACACACACACACACACACACACACACACACACACACACACACACACACACACACGCGCACACACACTGTTGCTTGACTGCAGCGTTAATAGGCTTTGCTGTCTGCCTTTAGCCAGGGAGCAGACAATAGGATGAGTTCTGAGCCACGCACAGCCACGTTCACATCCAAACCTTTAATTGACCCCTCCAATGACAATGGCGATTGTAATTTCTACCACTGGGGGAGTGAACCTCCCTCCTCTTTCTAAAGAGCCTTATCCCTCTCACTCCCTTGCCTTCTCTCTTTCTCTCTTAATTCATATTCCTCTGTTCATGTCTCTCTCTGGTTCTCTTATCTCTCACACACTGGTGTCTCTCTCCCTTTCTCTTAATTTCTCTCTCTTCTCCCTCTCTTTCTCTCTCTCTGTCCCTTTCCCACCCCCCCTCTTTTCTTAACACAACACAGCAGAGGACAAAGGGAGAGAAAGGGAAGGGATGATAAGATACGATATACTTTGTCAATTTACACGGACATTCGTTTTGTGAAGCCAGCATGTAAATACACAAAAAAATACACGATAATACATTAAATATGAAAAACACTGGCAAGATAATTATTAACACACACAAATTCAGTCTCTGCGGTCAATACTCTGACCATGTATTGGGCCTACATCTGTCCTATATCCCACTGTTCAGCATTCTGATGGCCATCGGAATTAATCTTGTCCTGCTCCTATTCTTGCTGAACGATGGGACCTTATATCTCCTTCCGGGGAGGGGGGGGGGGGGGGGCAGCAGCTCAAAATATTGGGCAAGATTGTGTGTGGGGTCCTCTAGGATGTGCTTTGCCTTCATAAAGGGAAAGGGAGAAGGGTGGAGACAGGACAGACACCCAGTCAGAGGTGGCGGCCAGCTAGGTCTCACTTCCAGATAATAGCAATCTGTAGCAGGCCAGTGCTCCGGTTCACTCTCACCTTACACGCACTGCTGGTATCGGAGAATAGACAGGAACGGGAAAAAAATACAAAAAGAAAGCTTTACAGGGGTTTTATCTATTATTTTGGGGTAGTTGTAAACGCTTGCATTTGAGAGACTCTCACGTTACTGGTGAAGATATGAGTTGCGCTGAAACCTTTGCTTGTTCGTGTACAGTATCGTCTTTGATGTTATAAATGACTGCCCGTTACAAGTTATTTAGGTTACAAGCCACTGCTACTCTTTGCACTGCAAGTGAGTGTGTGTGTGTGTCTTTCTGGGTGTGTTGTTCAGGTTACCATTCAAGATGGGCCTTTCAATTATCTTTGTGTGGCAGTAGCTGTGAGTTTGTGTGCGTGCATGTCCAACGTCTTTGTCTCTGTAATTTTAAAACCAGGAGACAGAAGGAACGAGGCGGAACGAGGGTGGAAAGTTTTCCTTCTGTTCACGTAAATCTGCTTCAGCAGCATGAGAGAATTATTGATCTCTTAGTGGCTTGTTCTTTACACCTCGCTGTTTTTCTCTCATTCCATCGTCCTCCTCCGTTCCCTTACTTATTTATATAGTTTATTCCTCTTTGTTTTACTATTGCGCAGCGGCTATCTCTCTCTCTCTCTCTCTCTCTCTCTCTCTCTCTCTCTCTCTCTCTCTCTCTCTCCCTCTCTCTCTCCCTCTCTCTCTCTCTCTCTCTCTCTCTCTGGGTTTTTACAGAACCTAGGAGCTCTTCTTTAAGTAATAAGCCTCTTTTGTTTATGGCTGTCGTTACCTGTCTGCCGCTATCCCGAGGGCAGGATTTGTGACCAGGGGCGTGAGTATGTTTAATACCCATGTCTCTCCTTTGTGTTATATGTCCCCTCCCCCCTTGCGAGCGAGAGAGGATGCTTCTTTATGGTCTACGTCTGGAGTGTCATCGCGCCCGTCTTGACTGTGTTTGTTTAAATCCTACCATATGTCTTGTTCACTGCACTTTGGCACCCTTTCCATATCCCTATCTCTACCGCTCTCCCTCTCTGTTTCTCTTCTACAAACACCCTGGTTTCATCTCCCCATACAGCTTACAGTCACGCACGTCGTCCATAACGTGGGCCAGACTGAACGATTTCTAACTCTAGCCCTCCCTGGGAGTAGTTATTGTCTCCATTGTCTGGCCGGGACGATATTCTATAGCCAGCCTCTGAAGTATATTACAAGCTAAACTGCCTATGACACTCAGATACTCACGGAACATATTTTACTCACTGTATACTGGTGCTCTCGAGTGGCGCAGTGGTCTAAGGCATTGCATCTCAGTGCTAGAGGTGTCATTACAGACCCTCAATTCCAGGCTGTATCACAACCGGCCGTGATGGGGAGTCCCATAAGCCGGCGAACAATTAGCCCAGCATCATACGGGTTGTTCTTAACTGACTTGCCTAGTTAAATAAATAAAGGTTAAATAAATACAAAATATACTTGAGAAGAAATTAAGAAAAATACAGCAATGGTGAGCTTTGAAATAATGAATTATTTGTTATCATTATTATTATTTTGTAATAACAACTTTTGGAGCTTTTTTTGTCAGCTCGGCTTAGATCCAAAGATATCAGCATAGTCCTCAGCAGGCATTGTCACTTTGTCTAGTCGTATTCTGTGCTGTAACTGCCTACACACACCATATAACTATGATAGTATCTCATCACAATGACCAGAAAAAGGCTTTCTGAATTCCACCCGAACCTTCCACCCCCCCCCCCCCCCACTAAACAGAACCTGATCTCCGCAGGACCCTGCCATCCCATTTTCATCGAGAGAGCTAATTGGAAAGAGGGAGTGCAACCTTCTTTACGTAAAAAGCACCATTTGTTTATGGCTGTTGTTACCTGTCTGCCGCTGTCCCGGGGTGAGGATTTGTGACTGGGGGCGCGGGTAGTTTTAATACCCATGTTTCTCCATTGTGTTGTGTTTTTCCCCTTGCGAGAGAGAGGACACTTCTTTATGGTCTACGTCTGGAGTGTCAACACTCCCGTCTTGACTGTGTTTAAATCCCCCATATGTCTAGTTCAATGCTCTCACTCACCCTTTCAATATCCCCATTGCCCTCGCTCTACTTCTCCTATTCTCACGGTCTGTCTTTGTCGGTCTCGCTCTTTCTCTCTCTCTCTTTCTCTCTTTATACACAAACAAACACCTTGGTTTCATCTCCCCACTTGTCTGTTGTTTGCGTACAGCTTGCAGCCACGCACGTCGTCACTGACGGGGGCCAGACTGAAAGATTTCTAACTCTAGCCCTCTCTGGGAGTAGTTGCTGTCTCCATTGTCTGGCCTGTCTGAAGTGTATTATAAGCTAAACTGTTTTATAAAACTCAAATACTTAGAGGTTAGCTTAGAGGTTAGCTTAGAGGTTAGCTTAGAGGTTAGCTTACTCACTGTATACTTGAGAAGAAAAGGAGAAAGAATACTTTTGAAATGATTTTATCAACAACTTTTATTGCTTTTTTTGACAGCTCGGTTTCGATCCAGAGCCTCAGCAGATTTGTGTATAATAGTCTTTTGTGGTCCTCAGCATGGATTGTGACTTTGTGGTATTCTGTGCTGTAACTGCCGACATACACACCCACAGTTGATGATAGTATCTCATCACAAGAACAAAAAAAAACTATTTTCGCAGATTTTCACCTCAACTTTTACCCCCCACTAAATAGAACCCGATCTCCGCAGGACCCTGCCATCCCATTTTCATCGAGAGAGCTAATTGGTCCCTCGGAAACATGGGGCGCAACCTACCATGCTGACCCCCCTATATAGAAATATAACGGTTCCGAAACAGTTCAGTCTTGCTATCCACTTTGGCATTGCTAATTCCGTGCCGGATCCTCTCGGTTTTGACACTTAACATTTCCAATAACCTTTTCCTCCCCGTAGGTGAGAGAGCAGTGCACAGGGGCGATGATAGACAGCTCTGGAATTACATTTCCATAATGTTAGTCACCGACGCCAACAATGATTATGTTCTTGGGGGCCTATTGTTCATTCAAAGTCATTTTATGGTTTACCTCTTTATTTACCGTTAGGAAATGGCAGTTTTGAGTGCATTTGGTTGAGACAGCGCTACTACATAATTAGGTGGCAGCTTCCTGTTTGGCGTTGCCAGGAAGGGGCGTGGCTAGTTCTAGCCCTCTCATGGGCTGCGTCCCAGATGGCACCTTATTCCCGTTTTCTACTTTAGACCAGGGTCAATAGACAACTGAGACATCACACGACCGGCCCTCCCGCCGATAGTTGAAGCGAGGGCTCAACACAAGGGTGACACGTGAATAGCTAAGTAGATGTTTTCAATTTGGGTGACGTGTACATCAATTGATTGCACTTCACATCAACAACGATTTCTTGAACGATGAGAGAAAGGCACTTGAAGTCAGTAACCCTATAGGTTAGTCAACTTTTCACTTACTTGTTCATGTGTGTTTGTTAGCGTGCGGGCGTGTGTGTGTGTGTGCGTGCGTATATGAGAGCTTGCATGTGTGATATTGTGCGTGCGCGCAGGATATTTGGAGTGTTAATGTCTTGATTAAAACACACTCACCTCTCTCTTTGTCACAACTTCCACAGCAATTTTTGAGGCCGCTGACAGAGAATTCCATTTTGTCCAGACTCAATGCAATGCGAGTACTGCCTGTGTGATGAAGAGTTTACGCAAGGCCACGGAGCTTATTGAAATGCTGACACTTATTGATTTTCCTCTCTGTCTGCAGCTATGTTGTGTTTGAGTCTTTCCATCTCTTCTCTTTCTGTCTCTCTCGCTCTCTCTCTCTCTCTCTTTCTGTCTCTCTCGCTCTCTCTCTCTCTTTCTCTCTCTGCTTTCTCTCTCTTTCTCTCTCTCTACATCTTTCTTCTCTCTTAGAAGACACATCCTATCTCACACACACACACACACACACACACACACACACACACACACACACACACACACACACACACACACACACACCCTATATGTCTCTCTCTCTCTCTCTCTCTCTCTCTCTCTCTCTCTCTCTCTCTCTCTCTCTCTCTCTTTCTCTCTCTCTACATCTTTCTTTTCTCTTAGAAGACACATCCTATCCACACTTCATATCTTCCGGTGCCGGTATGTGGCCATATGATATAACCGTGCACGACGCTATAGCACCAGACGGCAATTGGCAACTACACCAGTTCCAGGGTTGAGGTTAAGTTCCTTTTCTTGAAAAAAAAAAAAAAAAAAAACATTTTTTTTTAAATACACGAGATACATACATAGTATACTTACACCAACTTAAATCCTTGTCTTGTTCACTGCACTTTGACACCCTTTCCATATCCCTCTAATCACACAAACAACAACTACAGCTCATCTACCCAGATAGAAAAGTATTGGTTGCCCATGTTATTTCAATATTTCAATAATAAATCATTACATTATTCCATTGTGTTAATGATGGCGTATTTGTATTCATTATTTATTTATTCATTTATATTTATTTCATAGTATAGTTTCTTCTTCTTTTTGTTTGGTTTACTCAATTTGCCAATCAATCGGTTATGCAGCCAGACTTGTTTGACATTCCTTTTGCCGCATCCCTCTCAACCATAACATTTTTTAAATTCCTCATCAATGCGCAGTGATTTAACAGTTTTTACAGTCATTTTCTTAATGGCCGCATCCTTATTAGTAACTGGAGTAAGCTATTTCAGACATGTGTCAAGTGCAGCGTCTGGTTGCTCCTCATTACACACCACAGAGCAGCAAATATTCTTTACATCATCAACATAGGAATCGCAACAACAAAAAATACCTATTGTAGGACTTCTTATAAACAATATTAGGCCCAGCCTTTGGAACATTGGTTATCCTAGATATGGCCACCATACTGTGACCGCTGCTGGATTAGGATACTACTTTACAGCATATTTTTTTGCAGCATTAGTAAACATGTGTTCAATACATGTGGATGATTTCATACCTGTGCTGTTTGTAAATACCCTGGTAGGTTGATTGATAACCTGAACCAGGTTGCAGACACTGGTCACAGATTGAAACTTTTTCTTGAGTGGCCAGCTTGACGAAAGACATATTTAGGTGACCCCCAAAAATGTATACCTCATTTCACACATCCAGACACTGTTTGTTAGCACTTGGTGGTCTATAACAGCTTCCCACCAGAATGGGCTTTATGTGAGGCAGATTAACCTGTAGCCATATTACCTCACCAGTATTTGGCATGAGATCCTCTCTAAGCTTTACTGGAATGTTGCTCTGAATATGCAACACCAACCCCGTTAGCATTGCTGTAGACGTTATAACCATGTATTGCTACCCCTATATCATCAAAGGTATTATCTATCATATGAACATCCTTTTCTGACTCAAATAAGATTCCCTCAAGGTTGCTCTGATGTGCAAATGAGTTAAAATCAATATTTAGTGAAATGTAATTTTTAAGTTGCTTGTATTTGAAAATACAGTCCCTTCGGAAAGTATTCAGACCCCTTCACTTTTTCCAAATTTTGTTAACTTAGTCTTATTCTAAAATTGATTCAATAAAAGTTTTTCCTTTTCAATCTAAACACAATACACCATAATAAAAAATAAGTATTCAGCCCCAATAGAAACGCCTTATTTACATAAGTATTCAGTCCCTGAATACTCAGACCTTTTCCATATTTTTATTATTCTTATTCTAGAATTGATTAAATAAAGGTACAAATTGTGAGAAATATACACAGAATACCCCATAATGACCAAGCGAAAACAGGTTTTTAGACATTTTTGCAAAAGTAGAAAATGTAAGTATTCAAATTGAGCTCAGGTGATTCCTGTTTCTATTGAACATCCTTGAAATGTTTCTACAACTTGATTTTAGAATCTATAAACGCCTTTAAATTAAATTGTGCAACAGTGGACTTCCTTGTTGCCGGCTCTCCAAGTTTAATGAGCTGCCGTTAATTATTTAACTGTTCCAATCCCTACAGCTCGTTGAATTATAGTTTACACTGTGTATGTGTGTGTGTATTTACTCACCCTCGAACAGACCATCACCTGAATAACAAGTGTTACAGGAAGTAGATGACACTTACACGGCTCCTGAAAGTTATTTAGGTTACAAGCCACTGCTACTCTTTGCACTGCAAGTGAGTGTGTGTGTTGTTCAGGTTGCCATTCAAGATGGGCCTTTCAATTAGCTTTGTGTGGCAGTAGCTGTGAGTTTGTGTGCGTGCATGTGTGTGCATGTCCAATGTCTTTGTAATTCTCTCTCTCTCTCTCTCTCTCTCTCTCTCTCTCTCTCTCTCTGTCTCTCTCTCTCTCTCTCTGTCTCTCTCTCTCTCTCTCTCTCTCTCTCTCTAAGAGTGGCGGTGGATGATAGACCTTCTCAATATGTAGTGCTTTGTTGTAGGGGTCTTTGAAACGTTGGAGAGGGGGGAAGAAGGCTATCTGAGTTTTTCTCTAGATGATGCACCTTAGTGTGTGTGTGTGTGTGTGTGTGGGGGGGGGGGGGGGGGGGGGGGTGCATTCACATGTGTGAGTAGATGCCTGTACCGTGTGGAATGTGCCTGCATTCACCCCTCTGGAGAGTCTGTGGTATTTGTATTTTATTACGGCTCCCCATTAGCTGCTGCTAAGAAAGCAGCTTCTCTTCCTGTTGTCCAAATACATTACAGCACATCACAACAACAAAAACAGTAGATCATGTAACATTATGACACCACTACACACAGTTGAAGTCGGAAGATTACATACACTTAGGTTGGAGTCATTAAAACTCGTTTTTCAACCACTCCACAAATGTCAAGTTAACAAACTATAGTTTTGGCAAGTCAGTTAGGACATCTACTTATGCATGGCACAAGTCATTTTTCTAACAATTGTTTACAGACAGATTATTTAACGTATAATTCATTGTATCACAATTTCAGTGTGTCAGAAGATTACATACACTAAGTTGACTGTGCCTTTAAACAGCTTGGAAAATTCCAGAAAATGATGTCATGGCTTTAGAAGATTCTGATAGGCTAATTGACATAATTTGAGTCAATTGGAGGTGTACCTGTGGATATATTTCAAGGCCTACCTTCAAACTCAGTGCCTCTTTGCTTGACATCATGGGAAAATCAAAAGAAATATCAGCAAAAACCTCAGAAAAGAATTGCAGACCTCCACAAGTCTGGTTCATCCTTGGGAGCAATTTCCAAACATCTGAAGGTACTACGTTCATCTGTACAAACAATAGTACGCAAGTATAAACACCATGGGACCATGCAGCCATCATACCGCTCAAGAAGGAGATGCGTTCTGTCTCCTAGACATGAACGTACTTTGGTGCTTTGGCAATGCTACCAAATACTAACTGAGTGTAGGTAAACTTCTGACCCACTGGGAATGTGATAAAAGAAATTAAAGTTGAAATAAATCATTCTCTCTACTATTATTCTGAAATTTCACACTTAAAATAAAGTGGTGACCTAAAGCAGGGAGTGTTTACCAGGATTAAATGTCAGGAATTGTGAAAAACTGTGTTTAAATGTATTTGGCTAAGGTGTATGTAAACTTCCGACTTCAACTGTATCTCCAATACAACATTTTATAACACAATCATACAACAATATTACAATGTACGTGTGTGTTTCTTTGTTTCTTCACAGTCCGTGTTGTTCCATAAGCTGTAGTTGGATCCGTTTTTTAAAATCTGATTTTGCTGCTTGACTGAGTTACATGATGTGGTATAGAGTTCCATGTAGTCATGACTCTGTGTGGGCCTGAGTGTCTATTCTGGACCTGGGGACTGTGAACAGACCCCTGTTGACATGTCTTGTGTGGTATGCATGGGTGTCTGAGCTGTGTGTAACTGTTTGGACAGACAGCTCGGTTCTTTCAACATGTCAATACAGTACCTCAAACAAAAACAAGTAGTCATGCAGCGCATGTCCGTCAACTAGGCTCCGTGGCAGCCACCAGGCAGTCAACAGGCAGTCAACAGGCAGACCCGGGAGCAAACACTGAGGATAAGCCAGAGGGCCTGAGGGGGATTAGATCCCCTGGTGGAACTACCGGTGGCTAAATAGGCTGTTATTGATCAAACAGGGAGAAGGAATGAGAGCGAGGGGTGAGGAGAGTGACCACCTTTAGCCCCTGGGGGACCATGGAATTCTCCCAGGACCAAGCACAGACTGCAGTTTCGGTTCGGTGAGCTACGTGTGACAGGCTCTGAATGAGAAAGATTAGGGCAGTGTTGTATTGAAGGGTGGAGGGAGAGAAAGTCGGTGGAATGAAAAGTTACTTTGGAGTCTCCTCACAACACACACCACACATACACAGATACACACATGTACTGTACAGTAACCTGAGATGACAACTCTGAGAGACTTTTTCTATATTTTGATGTGGATATAGACAGCTGAAAGCTTTAATTAAAATTATAACATGCTCCGTAATCTACAGATGGCATCACACTCCATAATTAACACTAGAAGTGCAAATTGAGTCATTTTGAATCAATTTGAACTTCAAGTGGAAATATCTCTGCAATGTTTTAACTCATGCTCCACTTTGTCCTTTACATTGACTAAATAAGTATGTTTAACACACATAGGTTGTTAGAAATTTGATAACACAAACAGAATTAGTGTTTTAAGCAGTTTAACACCCCCCCCCCTGTGAATGTTACTTAGCTGTGAATGTTACATGGCTCAAAATGTTACTTAGCTCTGAATGTTACTTAGCTCTGAATGTTACTTAGCTCTGAATGTTACTTAGCTGTGAATGTTACATGGCTCAAAATGTTACTTAGCTCTGAATGTTACTTAGCTGTGAATGTTACATGGCTCAAAATGTTACTTTGCTCAAAATGTTACTTAGCTATGAATGTTACTTAGCTCTGAGTGTTACTTAGCTCTGAATGTTACTTAGCTGTGAATGTTACTTAGCTCTGAATGTTACATAGCTCTGAATGTTACTTAGCTGTGAATGTTACATAGCTCGAACTGTTACTTGGCTCTGAATGTTACTTAGCTGTGAATGTTACATAGCTCGAAACATTACTTAACTCTGAATGTTACTTAGATCTGAATGTTACTTAGATCTGAATGTTACAAAGCTGTGAAAGTTACTTAACTTGTGAATGTTACTTAGGTCTGAATGTAACTTAGATCTGAATGTTATTTAGCTCTGAATGTTACTGAGCTATGATTGTTACTGAGCTATGATTGTTACTTAGCTCTGAATGTTACTTAGCTCTGAATGTTGCTTAGCTGTAATTTAGTTAGATCTGAAATGTACTTAAATTCAAATTTTTCTTAGATCTGAATGTTTCTTAGATCTGAGTGTTACTTAGATGTGAATGTTTCTTCAATCTGAATGTTACTTAGATCACATTTTTTCTCAGATTTAATTGTTTCTTAGATCTGAATGTTACTAAGATCTGAATGTTACTTAGCTCTGAATGTTACATAGCTCGGAATGTTGCTTAGATCTGAATGTAACTTAGCTCTTAATGTACAGTGCCTTGTGAAAGTATTCGGCCCCCTTGAACTTTGCGACCTTTTGCCACATTTCAGGCTTCAAACATAAAGATATAAATATATATATATATATTTTTGTATTTTTTTGTGAAGAATCAACAACAAGTGGGACACAATCATGAAGTGGAACGACATTTATTGGATATTTCAAACTTTTTTAACAAATCAAAAACTGAAAAATTGGGCGTGCAAAATTATTCAGCCCCTTTACTTTCAGTGCAGCAAACTCTCTCCAGAAGTTCAGTGAGGATCTCTGAATGATCCAATGTTGACCTAAATGACTAATGATGATAAATACAATCCACCTGTGTGGGAAGATGGATGGAGCCAAATACAGGACCATTCTGGAAGAAAACCTGATGGAGTCTGCAAAAGACCTGAGACTGGGACGGAGATTTGTCTTCCAACAAGACAATGATCCAAAACATAAAGCAAAATCTACAATGGAATGGTTCAAAAATAAACATATCCAGGTGTTAGAATGGCCAAGTCAAAGTCCAGACCTGAATCCAATCGAGAATCTGTGGAAAGAACTGAAAACTGCTGTTCACAAATGCTCTCCATCCAACCTCACTGAGCTCGAGCTGTTTTGCAAGGAGGAATGGGAAAAAATGTCAGTCTCTCGATGTGCAAAACTGATAGAGACATACCCCAAGCGACTTACAGCTGTAATCGCAGCAAAAGGTGGCGCTAAAAAGTATTAACTTAAGGGGGCTGAATAATTTTGCACGCAAATTTTTCAGTTTTTGATTTGTTAAAAAAGTTTGAAATATCCAATAAATGTCGTTCCACTTCATGATTGTGTCCCACTTGTTGTTGATTCTTCACAAAAAAATACAGTTTTATATCTTTATGTTTGAAGCCTGAAATGTGGCAAAAGGTCGCAAAGTTCAAGGGGGCCGAATACTTTCGCAAGGCACTGTAGCTTAGCTCTTAATGTAACTTAGCTGTGAATGTTACTTAGTTCTAAATGATACTTAGATTTGAATGTTACTTAGATCTGCATGTTTTTTAGATCTGAATGTTACTTAGCTGTGAATGTTACTTAGATCTAAATGTTACTTACCTCTGAATGTTACTTCACTCTGAATGTTACTTAGCTCTGAATGTTACAGGGTCTGCATGTTTCTTGGATCTGAATGTTAAGTAGCTCTGAATGTTTCTTAGATCTGAAAGTGAATTAGCTCTGAATGTTACTTAGCTCTGAATGTTACATAATTCTGATTGTTGCTTAGATCTGAATGTTTCTTAGCTCTGAACATTACTTAGATCTGAATGTTACTTAGCTCTGAATGTTCCTTAGATCTGAATGTTCCTTAGCTCTGAATGTTCCTTAGATCTGAATGTTACTTAGCTCTGAATGTTACTTAGCTCTGAATGTTACTTAGCTCTGAATGTTACTTTGCTTCAAATTTTTCTTAGCCCTGAATGTTACCTATCTCTGAATGTTACTTAGATCACATTTTTTCTCAGATTTAGTTGTTTCTTAGCTGTGAATTTGACTTCGGTCTGAATGTTACTTTGGTCTGAATGTTACTTAGATCTGAATGTTACATAGCTCTGAATGTTACTTGGATATGAACGTTTATTAGCTATGAATGTTACATAGATCTGAATGTTACATAGCTTTGAATGTTACATAGCTCTGAATCCTACTTAGATCTGAATGTTACTTAGCTCTGAATGTTACTCAGCTCTGAATGTTACTTAGATCTGAATGTTAAGTAGCTCTGAATGTTACTTTGCTCTGAACGTTACTTAGATATGAATGTTGCTTAGATCGGAATGTTACTTAGCTCTGAATGTTACATAGATCTGAATGTTACTTAGGTCTGAATGTTACTTAGGTCTGAATGTTAGTTAGCTCTGAATGTTACTTGGATATGAAAGTTTCTTAGCTCTGAATGTTACATAGATCTGAATGTTACTTAGGTCTGAATGTTAGTTAGCTCTGAATGTTACTTGGATATGAAAGTTTCTTAGCTGTGAATGTTACTTATATCTGAATGTTACTTAGCTATGAATGTTTCATAGCTCTGAATGCTACTCAGATCTGAATGCTACTTAGATTGGAATGTTACTTAGATCTGAATGTTACTTATCTCAATGTCACATAGCTCTGAATGTTACTTTGCTCAAAATGTTACTTTGCTCAAAAAGTTACTTTGCTCAAAATGTTACTTAGCTCTGAATGTTTCATAGTTTTGAATGCTACTTAGATTTGAATGTTACTTAGATCGGAATGTTACTTAGATCTGAATGTTACTTAGATCTGAATGTTACTTAGATCTGAATGTTAATTAGATTTGAATGTTACTTAGATCTGAATGTTACTTAGATCTGAATGTTACTTAGATTTGAATGTTACTTAGATCTGAATGTTACTTAGATCTGAATGTTACTTAGATCTGAATGTTACTTAGATCTGATTGTTACTTAGATCTGAATGTTACTTAGATCTGAATGTTAATTAGATCTTAATGTTACTTAGATCTGAATGTTAATTAGATCTTAATGTTACTTAGATCTGAATGTTAATTAGATCTGAATGTTACTTAGATTTGAATGTTACTTAGATCTGAATGTTACTTAGATCTGAATGTTACTTAGATCTGAATGTTTCTTAGATCTGAATAGTATGTGGTATCCCAGGAGGTCTACGCCGGGGGATGTTAATAGAGCGGAGGTACGTTAGGAGACGTTGGCTTCCTCTGCTGGGAATACGGGAGCTGGGAACCCCTACACGGACTGCTCCAAGTGGACGTAATTAGGGGAAAGTGCCAACCAGCCGTGGAGGCCAAATAGAAGGAGCACTGTGGCACACCCCGAGAGAGAACGGCGAGAGACCGACACCAAGCAAAAGTAGAGGAGAAGGACCACGCCATACCTAAGTGATTTTCTTTGATGTTTGTCTGTCTTAGTAAAGTTGTTTTTTTGCAGAGTAAAACCTCCCTGTCTCTTTTTTCAATCTCTGCACGCTCAACCCAACACCCCACGGTTTACCACAGTTACTTAGATCTGAATGTTACTTTGCTCTGAATGTTACTTTGCTCTGTATGTTGCTTAGCTCTGAATGTTGCTTAGCTCTGAATGTTTGTTACGTTCCCCAGTTTCTGTGTTTGTGTGTGTTTCAGGAAATGGTTCCCTGGATTCCAAGCAGCTGATATGTTGGCCCCATTGCAGATTTGTTCTCTGACCCCACCCTCTCGTCAGGGGATACAGCTGTCTGCAATTACAGACTCCTTCTGCAGCTCCAAAATCCAGTGTTCCTTTGTTAGGATAGAGAGCATATTTGTATGTGCTGTGTTGGTTGTTTTTCTGGTAAATTTGTTGTAAAGTATTTTGGTAGCCGGTCCTGCAGAGATATGTGTTTGGTGTAGTACCTAGTGTTTTTGGTTTATTCATATTGTTCACTGAGTTTGCTGATTTTTTTTTCCCCAATGGGGAAGGGGAAGGCACCTTGGGAGTGCTTTAGGGCAAGAAACCTGCGAGCATACATAACCAGTAGTATTTACTGTCTTTTCACGCTAGGTAAGACCTGGGTAGACCATTTTGGTTAATGTGGCATTCAGAATATGTAGGTAAGGGCGGAGAGGGTACTCTGTAACTTTTACTTTCTTGGGTTCAGTCCAGACCCTTTTCCCATATTTACCGTATTAAAAAGAAATCCCTGTTAAAGGTTATATTCTCTGCCTCTTTCATCCTTACCTGCAAATACAAACAAGTACCTCTTTCACTCCACGGGGAGTTGAGTGTAGCAGGGTGTTGCGTTCCCTCCTCCGATAGGCGTGTGCAACGATGTTACTTACAGTTGAAGTCGGACGTTTACATTCATCTTAGCCAAATACATTTAAACTCAGTTTTTCACAATTCCTGACATTTAATCCTAGTAAAAAAATCCCTGTCTTAGGTCAGTTAGGATCAGCACTTTATTTTAAGAATGTGAAATGTCAGAATAATAGTAGAGAGAATGATTTCAACTTTAATTTCTTTCATCACATTCCCAGTGGGTCAAACGTTTACATACACTCAATTAGTATTTGGTAGCATTGCCTTTAAATGGTTTAACTTGGGTGAAACATTTTGGGTAGCCTTCCACAAACTTTCCACCATAAGTTGGGTGACTTTTGGCTCATTCCTCCTGACAGAGCTGGTGTAACAGTCAGGTTTGTAGGCCCCCATGCTCGCACATGCTTTTTCAGTTCTGCCCACAGATTTTCAATGTGATTGAGGTCAGGGCTCTGTGATGGCCACTCCAATACCTTGACTTTGTTGTCCTTAAGCCTTTTTTCCACAACTTTGGAAGTATGCTTGGGGTCATTGTCCATTTGGAAGACCCATTTGTGACCAAGCTTCAACTTCCTGACTGATGTCTTCATGTTGCTTCAATATATCCTCATACTTTTCGTTCCTCATGAAGCCATCTTTTGTGAAGTGCACAATGCTGCAAAACAGTACATGATGCTGCCACCCTCGTGCTTCACAGTTGGGATGGTATTCTTCAGTTTGCAAGCCTCCACTTTTTTCCTCCAAACATGACAATGGTCATTATGGCCAATCAGTTCAATTTTTGTTTCATCAGACCAGAGGACATTTCTCCAAAAAGTATGACGTTTTTATGGTGGGTTTGGAGCAGTGGCTTCTTTCTTGCTGAGCACCCTTTCAGGTTATGTCGATATAGGACTTGATTTGCTTTGGATATAGACACTTTTGTACCTGTATCCTCCAGCATCTTCACGAGGCCCTTTACTATTGTTCTGGGATTGATTTGCACTTTTCGCACCGAAGTACATTAATCTCCAGGAGAATTGCGCATCTCCAGAAGACTTGCGGAGGTCTATAATTTTTTTCTGAGGTCTTTTTCCCATGATATCAGTGCCTCTTTGCTTGAGTTTGAAGGTATGCCTTGAAATACATCCACATGTACACCTCCAATTGACTCAAATCATGTCAATTAGCCTATCAGAAGCTTCTAAAGCCATGATATCATTTTCTGGAATTTTCCAAGCTGTTTACAGGCACAGTCAACTTAGTGTATGTCAACTTCTGATCCACTGGAATTGTGATACAGTGAAATAATCTGTCTGTAAACAACTGTTAGAACATTTTCTTGTGTCATGCACAAAGTATATGTCCTAACCAACTTGCCAAAACTATAGTTTGTTAACAAGAAATGTGTGTAGTGGTTGGAAAATGTGTTTTAATGACTCCAACCTAAGTGTATGTAAACTTCCGACTTCAACTGTAGCTCTGAATATTACTTAGCTCTGAATATTACCTGGCTCTTAGCTCTGAATGTTGCTTGGCTCTGAATGTTACTTATGCAGTAGGTCTTAGGTCTGAATGTAGGCTTTTGTAATACCAAACATTACAATATGTTCTTTACAGTGGCCTTGATAAAAAAAAAAAGACATATTTGAATTTGACAAAAGAACCCAAATAA
The DNA here is from genome assembly GCF_013265735.2 of Oncorhynchus mykiss. NCBI lineage: Eukaryota > Metazoa > Chordata > Actinopteri > Salmoniformes > Salmonidae > Oncorhynchus > Oncorhynchus mykiss. Next base: position 55,921,123 of record NC_048574.1, read on the forward strand.
AAGCCTACTTCATAGAAAGAGGACACAAAGTACAAAAGTAACACACTCGGACAAAACAAACCTTATCCCTTAAGCAAGGGATCATTTAGCTATTTGAGTTTTACATTTAGAACACCCTGTAGCTATAATAAATAAGTAAATGATTTGATGAAACACTGAACAATTTCACAACATATTCCCAATACACACAAATCTAAGTAAAATGATGATGAATTGAGAATATATAAATATATGGATGAGTAATGTCAGAGCGGCATAGATTAAGATATAATAGAATACAGTATATACAGTTGTTCCTCCTTTAAAAGTTGCAAGCTTGCAACGCGAGACTCACACGGAACCCAAACTGGTTGTGCCTGTGCGCCATCATGCATAAATGTATTTTGTCCCCCCACACCAAACGCGAACACTCAGGTTAAAATATCAATACAAACTCTGAACCAACTATATTAATTTGGGGACAGGTCGAAAAGCATTAAACATTTATGGCAATTTAGCTAGCTTGCTTGCACTTGCTAGCTAATTTGTCCTTTTTAGCTACCTTGCTGTTGCTAGCTAATTTGCCCTGGGATATAAACATTGTTGTTATTGTATGTGAAATGCACAAGGTCCTCTACTCTGCCCACACATAAAACGGTCAACTGAATAGTTTCTAGTCATCTCTCCCTCCTTCCAGGTTTTTTATTCTCTTGACTTAATATTGTGATTGGCAATTTTCATAAATAAGGTGCATTACCGCCACTGACTTTGTTCGTCTTTCAGTCACCCACATGGGTATAACCAACCAACCAAACCACGTGGGTATCTGCTTCTATAAACCAATGAGGAGGTGATGGGAGAGGCAGGACTTGCAGCCCGAACTGCGTCAGAAATAGAACTGACTCATATTTTAGCCCTTGGAAAAGCAGACACTCGTTGGCGAAATAATTTAACAACATAGATTTCAAAATGTATTTTGCAACACTCGCACAGTGTAGTCAGCCAGTTAGAGGTTCCCAGCGTCACGGCTTCATTACTCCAGACCACCACAAGGGGGAGTTAGCGCACTCGTTATGCATTGTAACCCAAGGTTTTTATTTAACCAATCATATCGAGTGGTTCCAATGACAAATTTTGACACAAGCCACCCTTGCCTTGTGGCGTTCTTCAACAAAGATGGCTGACAAAACATTACGGTGGAACCAGCTGTAAGTTGTTATATCGTCATAATGAGTCAAGCAAAAAAAAATTGCTATTTAGCAAGTTATCTGATTAGCTAACCTTAACCAGCTAGTTAGTGTTAGGAGAATTCATTTGTAATTCGTGTTTAATGTTTTAGGGACTCCTGAGAGAACCAGCAAACCAGGCTGTCGTCTTGTGAAACAGTGCATGTAAAGAACCTAGCTAGCTAAAGCATTTACTGCAAATTGAGTGTACAATTGTGTAAGCTTGCAGCTGAAGTAACATAGCTAGCTAACTATTTATTAGCTTATTGTGTTGTGGAGGATAAAAATGACTATGTGCCTATGGATGTGTAGCTAGCTACAGTATGTAGCCGATCTGTGTATGAACCCTAAAACGTTGGGTTCTGAACTAATATTCATACCAATCTATGAACCTTAGCCATCATAGTTGTTGTATCAACTTCAAGTCTGAATGGCATTAATGAAGCCATAGGATAGAGTAGAATATGACAACTTTATTGTGCCAAGGATGCAAGTCCTATATACACATGTACTGTAGTTATTACCACTAATGAGATTCCCACATTGTCGCATGTACATTGAATATATTCACTGATCATGTACTCTTCCTTGGCAAATAAAGGTGCGGTTCAGGTATGAATCTCTGAGACATTCTTTTTCAGTCTTATCAAACTCCATTATTTGAATGATGCTGTGTCTGCATGTATGTATTACAATGATACACTTCAACAGTGTTTACCACTCCTGCTCCTGGGACATCAATGATTACACATTGTAACTATGCAATAGACTAGAAACATGACTGACTCGTAATTCATATATACAGAAAAAAACTATGCATATCTAACTCCATCTGCATTAATCTGAGGACACAGGATAGTATTTCAATGAAATACTTAACGTCAACCAGTGGAGAATGTGAAACGCTTTATTGCGAGAAGTTCATTATCCAGGTGTTATAAATACATACATGCATTATAATTATGATAATTATATAATACAAGTTCAATCTGTACTTCAATGCACATATGGTGTGCATTATAAAATGAGGAAGAAAGAAGAGGTGGGGAGAGAGGTGTAGAAGACAGAAAGGGAAAGAGGTAAGAACAGCGGCAGACACAGTATGACTCATGAATTACAGTGCTACACGAATATTCTCTCATTTCATCACAATTACAGTGTCTCCTAACCAGCCTTGGGCCCCCAGTTGGCCCGAAGGTTATCTTAAGAGCGGGTGAGGTGGCGATGACTAGACTGGCTTCCTTTCTCACATCAAAACCTACCTGCAGACGTGAGAGCATGATTAAGCCTTGTTTTTTTTATTCTAACACGGTCAGTCATCTTAAATCAGGAGGTGAAATGCAGAACTGACCTTGGCTCATTAACTCTGGGACTACTACATCTCTGTCTGTATTTCAATGTAAAGCATCTCTTTAATAATACTTCCTGTTGACCCGACCAAGTGACATCTCGCCTATGTCAGCCAGTTCAGATGCGGGAGAGGCTCACCAAAACAGTCAATATAACCTAGAGGATTTAGTGAGAAAGGGGAGAGGGATGAAGTGAAGAAGAGAGACTGTTATTGTGTGTGTGTGTGTTCTCACCTGGTGTCCACGCTAAGTGGCTACAGAGTACTTTATGCTGAAAAACTGACACATGAGGACAAACAATAGAAGATAATGTCAATAGAAGATACTGTATGTGACGCAGACACCTATTGGAGTGTATCTGAAACATTTAAATATAGAGGGATATGTGTCTCACCACTTGGTTATTGCAAGGCTAACCCCCAGGGAAATCATGACTTGGCAGCAACATATAGTGAAAATGGCTGTGTTTATGTGGTGTAAATCTGAAAATTAGCAGCTGACATCTTAAAGGTTTTTTAATTAATGCATGTGAGACAGATTTCATGTACAACAAGAATGGCAGAGATGGAGAAAAAGAACACAGAACAGTTTAATTACTTCTGGTTATGGACACTTTTGCCAGCAATAAAGCTTCCACGCCCTGTTCCTCAGACAGTGAACATCTGGCAATATCTACATTTTCGACCCCTTGGTCAGCTCGCTCTCTGAAAGTAAAGAAAACAGTTTATTTTTTTATAGATATGGAAACAATAACTGAGGTATGACCATTCAATTTAAAGCAGCAGATGTCATTTTTACGATACGTCAATACAGCCCAGTGCTGCTTACCTGAGATGTCATCTTTGAAGGTGTCCGCTTTGACTTCATTTGTGTCGGGAAAAAAGTTGCTTTCAGAACAATTATTTTAGATATAGAACTAATAGGAGCTGGCAGGGTGAAAAATGCACTAAAATAAGGCCTTTTTTTTGCAGTTACATCAAAATGACAGCAAGCAGCTGGGAAATATGGCCATATTATGAAACTGGGCTCTACAGCGGATGTAGAAAGTAAACATCCGCACCTCAATGGTGTCAACTGTGCATATGTCTGCGTAATGAAAAAGTAGGGAAAAAATTCAACCTTCTGACTATTTCTGATCTAGCAATCAAAGAGAAACGAGCTCGCTGCCCAGACTTACATAATTACAAAGAGGAGATTCTCCTGATTTAAAATGGTGCCCGTGTAACAGTTTTGCTTCCGTCCCTCTCCGCGCCCCTACCTGGGCTCGAAACCAGGAACCCTCTGCACACATAGACAACAGCTAACCTCAAATAATCATTACCCATCGCTCCACAAAAGCCTTGCAAAGCAAGGGGAACAACTACTTCAAGGTCTCAGAGCGAGTGACATCGCTGATTGAAACGCTATTAGCGCGCACCCCGCTAACTAGCTAGCTATTTTACACCGGTTACTCCCGACTAGAAAAAAAACTAAATATACACATTGCGAGATATTTGTCGAAATAGGCAGACATGCCTATATTTCCCACATAGGAAACAATGGGAAGACCGCAGAGTTCCAATATGATTTTTGTTTTCATTTTTTTTTTTTGCTTTGTTAAAATCCCCAGCTACAATGAATCCGGCCTCAGGATATGTGGTTTCCAGTTTGCATAAAGTTCTTTGAGGGCCGTCGTGGTATCGGCTTGAGGTGGGATATACACGGCCGTAACTATAACCAAAGAAAATTCTCTTGGGAAATAATACAGTCGGCATTTGATTGTGAGGTATTCTAGGTTGGGTGAACAAAAGGACTTGGTGTTACGGTGCGTGAATGAGGACCCAAAAGCGAATCAACTTAAACAGAGCTTCTTTAATTACCAAACATAGGTAGGCTCAGATGGACCGGCAGATTCCGACAGGACAGGACAAGGTTACAGCAAACATGACGACAGTCTGGTTCAGGCATGAATGACACAAACAAACAAGAATCCGACAAGGACAGGAGCAGAAACAGAGAGAGATATAGGGACCTAATCAGAGGGAAAAAAGGGAACAGGTGGGGAACGGGGTGAATGGGTAGTTAGAGGAGACAAGGGACAGCTGGGGGAAAGCGGGGGAGAAAAGGTAACCTAACACGACCAGCAGAGAGAGACAGGGTGAAGGGAAAGGACAGAGACAAGACAACATGACAGTACATGACAGTACCCCCCCACTCACCGAGCGCCTCCTGGCGCACTCGAGGAGGAAACCTGGCGGCAACGGAGGAAATCATCAATCAGCGCACGGTCCAGCACGTCCCGAGAGGGAACCCAACTCCTCTCCTCAGGACCGTACCCCTCCCAGTCAACTAGGTACTGATGACCACGGCCCCGAGGACGCATGTCCAAGATCTTACGGACCCTGTAGATAGGTGCGCCCTCGACAAGGATGGGGGGGGGGGGGGGAGACGAGCGGGGGCGCGAAGAACGGGCTTAACACAGGAGACATGGAAGACCGGGTGGACGCGACGAAGATATCGCGGAAGAAGAAGTCGCACTGCGACAGGATTAATGACCTGAGAGATACGGAATGGACCAATGAACCGCGGGGTCAACTTGCGAGAAGCCGTCTTAAGGGGAAGGTTCTGAGTGGAGAGCCAAACTCTCTGACCGCGACAATACCTAGGGCTCTTAGTTCTACGCTTATTAGCAGCTCTCACAGTCTGCGCCCTATAACGGCAAAGTGCAGACCTGACCCTCTTCCAGGTGCGCTCGCAACGTTGGACAAAAGCCTGAGCGGAGGGGACGCTGGACTCGGCGAACTGAGATGAGAACAACGGAGGCTGGTACCCGAGGCTACTCTGAAAAGGAGATAGCCCGGTCGCAGACGAAGGAAGCGAGTTGTGGGCGTATTCTGCCCAGGGGAGCTGTTCTGACCAAGACGCAGGGTTGCGAAAAGAAAGACTGCGTAAGATGCGACCAATAGTCTGATTGGCCCGTTCTGCTTGACCGTTAGACTGGGGGTGAAAGCCGGAAGAGAGACTGACGGAAGCCCCAATCAAACGGCAAAACTCCCTCCAAAATTGAGACGTGAATTGCGGACCTCTGTCCGAAACGACGTCTGACGGAAGGCCATGAATTCTGAAAACATTCTCGATGATGATTTGTGCCGTCTCTTTAGCAGAAGGAAGCTTAGCAAGGGGAATGAAATGAGCCGCCTTAGAGAACCTATCGACAACCGTAAGAATAACAGTCTTCCCCGCTGACGAAGGCAGTCCGGTGACAAAATCTAAGGCGATGTGAGACCACGGTCGAGAGGGAATAGGAAGCGGCCTGAGACGGCCGGCAGGAGGAGAGTTACCGGACTTAGTCTGCGCGCAGACCGAACAAGCAGCCACGAAACGACGCGTGTCATGCTCCCGGGTGGGCCACCAGAAACGCTGGCGAATGGAAGCAAGCGTACCCCGAACGCCAGGGTGGCCGGCTAACTTGGCAGAGTGAGCCCACTGAAGAACGGCCAGACGAGTAGGAACGGGAACGAAAAGAAGGTTCCTAGGACAAGCGCGCGGCGACGGAGTTTGAGTGAGTGCTTGCTTTACCTGCCTCTCAATTCCCCAGACAGTCAACCCGACAACACGCCCCTCAGGGAGAATCCCCTCGGGGTCAGTGGAGGCTACTGAAGAACTGAAGAGACGAGACAAAGCATCAGGCTTGGTGTTCTTAGAGCCCGGACGATAAGAAATCACGAACTCGAAACGAGCGAAAAACAGCGCCCAACGCGCCTGACGCGCATTAAGTCGTTTGGCAGAACGGATGTACTCAAGGTTCCTATGGTCAGTCCAAACGACAAAAGGAACGGTCGCCCCCTCCAACCACTGTCGCCATTCGCCTAGGGCTAACCGGATGGCGAGCAGTTCGCGGTTACCCACATCATAGTTACGTTCCGACGGCGACAGGCGATGAGAAAAATACGCGCATGGGTGGACCTTGTCGTCAGAGAGGGAGCGCTGAGAAAGGATGGCTCCCACTCCCACCTCTGACGCGTCAACCTCGACAACGAACTGTCTAGAGACGTCAGGTGTAACAAGGATAGGAGCGGATGTAAAACGATTCTTGAGGAGATCAAAAGCTCCCTGGGCGGAAACGGACCACTTAAAGCACGTCTTGACAGAAGTAAGGGCTGTGAGAGGAGCTGCCACCTGACCGAAATTACGGATGAAACGACGATAGAAGTTCGCGAAGCCGAGAAAGCGCTGCAGCTCGACGCGTGACTTAGGGACGGGCCAATCAATGACAGCTTGGACCTTAGCGGGATCCATCTTAATGCCTTCAGCGGAAATAACAGAACCGAGAAATGTGACGGAGGAGGCATGAAAAGTGCACTTCTCAGCCTTCACAAAAAGACAATTCTCTAAAAGGCGCTGGAGGACACGTCGAACGTGCTGAACATGAATCTGGAGTGACGGTGAAAAAATCAGGATATCGTCAAGGTAAACGAAAACAAAGATGTTCAGCATGTCTCTCAGGACATCATTGACTAATGCCTGAAAGACAGCTGGAGCGTTAGCGAGGCCGAAAGGAAGAACCCGGTATTCAAAGTGCCCTAACGGAGTGTTAAACGCCGTCTTCCACTCGTCCCCCTCCCTGATGCGCACGAGATGGTAAGCGTTACGAAGGTCCAACTTAGTGAAAAACCTGGCTCCCTGCAGGATCTCGAAGGCTGAAGACATAAGAGGAAGCGGATAACGATTCTTCACTGTTATGTCATTCAGCCCTCGATAATCTATGCAGGGGCGCAGAGACCCGTCCTTCTTCTTGACAAAAAAAAACCCCGCTCCGGCGGGAGAGGAGGAGGGGACTATGGTACCGGCGTCAAGAGCTACAGACAAATAATCTTCGAGAGCCTTACGTTCGGGAGCCGACAGAGAGTATAGTCTACCCCGGGGGGGGGTGGTTCCCGGAAGGAGATCAATACTACAATCATACGACCGGTGTGGAGGAAGAGAGGTGGCCCTGGACCGACTGAACACCGTGCGCAGATCGTGATATTCCTCCGGCACCCCTGTCAAATCACCAGGCTCCTCCTGTGAAGAAGAGACAGAGGAAACAGGAGGGATAGCAGACATTAAACATTTCACATGACAAGAGACGTTCCAGGAGAGGATAGAATTACTAGACCAATTAATGGAAGGATTATGACAAACTAGCCAGGGATGGCCCAAAACAACAGGTGTAAAAGGTGAACGAAAAATTAAAAAAGAAATGGTTTCACTATGATTACCAGAAACAGTGAGGGTTAAAGGTAGCGTCTCACGCTGAATCCTGGGGAGAGGACTACCATCCAGGGCGAACAAGGCCGTGGGCTCCTTTAACTGTCTGAGAGGAATGTCATGTTCCCGAGCCCAGGTCTCGTCCATAAAACAGCCCTCCGCCCCAGAGTCTATTAAGGCACTGCAGGAAGCTGACGAACCGGTCCAGCGTAGATGGACCGACAAGGTAGTGCAGGATCTTGAAGGAGAGACAGGAGTAGTAGCGCTCACCAGTAGCCCTCCGCTTACTGACGAGCTCTGGCCTTTTACTGGACATGAAGTGACAAAATGACCAGCGGAACCGCAATAGAGACAGAGGCGGTTGGTGATTCTCCGTTCCCTCTCCTCAGTCGAGATGCGGATACCTCCCAGCTGCATGGGCTCAGCACCCGAGCCGGCAGAGGAAGATGGTAGTGATGCGGAGAGGGAGGCGACGGAGAGCGCGAGCTCCTTTCCACGAGCTCGGTGACGAAGATCAACCCGTCTCTCAATGCGAATAGCGAGTTCAATCAAGGAATCCACGCTGGAAGGAACCTCCCGGGAGAGAATCTCATCCTTTACCTCTGCGCGGAAACCCTCCAGAAGACGAGCGAGCAAGGCCGGCTCGTTCCAGCCACTGGAGACAGCAAGAGTGCGAAACTCAATAGAGTAGTCTGTTATGGATCGATTGCCTTGACATAGGGAAGACAGGGCCCTGGAAGCCTCCTCCCCAAAAACAGATCGATCAAAAACCCGTATCATCTCCTCCTTAAAGTCTTGATACTGGTTAGTACACTCAGCCCTTGCCTCCCAGATTGCCGTGCCCCACTCACGAGCCCGTCCAATAAGGAGAGATATGACGTAGGCGACACGAGCAGTGCTCCTGGAGTAAGTGTTGGGCTGGAGAGAAAACACAATATCACACTGGGTGAGGAACGAGCGGCATTCAGTGGGCTCCCCAGAGTAACACGGCGGGTTATTGATTCTGGGCTCCGGAGATTCGAAAGCCCTGGAAGTGGCCGGTGGATCGAGGCGGAGATGGTGAACCTGTTCTGTGAGGTTGGAGACTTGGGTGGCCAGGGTCTCAACGGCATGTCGAGCAGCAGACAATTCCTGCTTGTGTCTGCCTAGCATCGCTCCCTGGATCTCGACGGCTGAGTGGAGAGGATCCGAAGTCGCTGGGTCCATTCTTGGTCGGATTCTTCTGTTACGGTGCGTGAATGAGGACCCAAAAGCGAATCAACTTAAACAGAGCTTCTTTAATTACCAAACATAGGTAGGCTCAGATGGACCGGCAGATTCCGACAGGACAGGACAAGGTTACAGCAAACATGACGACAGTCTGGTTCAGGCATGAATGACACAAACAAACAAGAATCCGACAAGGACAGGAGCAGAAACAGAGAGAGATATAGGGACCTAATCAGAGGGAAAAAAGGGAACAGGTGGGGAACGGGGTGAATGGGTAGTTAGAGGAGACAAGGGACAGCTGGGGGAAAGCGGGGGAGAAAAGGTAACCTAACACGACCAGCAGAGGGAGACAGGGTGAAGGGAAAGGACAGAGACAAGACAACATGACAGTACATGACACTTGGGTTCTTATGCGTTATCACAATTACACCATGAGTCGTTAATCATGAAACATACACCCCTGTCCTTCTTCCCGTGGAGATGTTTATTCCTGTCTGCGCGATGAACTAAGAATCCAGCTGGCTGGACCAACTCAGACAGTATCCCAAGTGAGCCATGTTTCCATGAAACAGAGTATGTTACAATCTCTGATGTCACTCTGGAAAGAAACCCTGGCCCTGATCTCGCCAACTTTATTATCCAGAGACTGAACATTACCGAGTAATATACTCGGAAGCGGTGGGTGGTGTGCACACCTAAGTCGGAGTAGGAGACCACTCCAAGTACCTTTCCTTCGCCGGCGTTGTTTTGGGTCGGCCTCTGGAATCAGTTCAATTGCACTGGTGGGTGCAAACAAAGGATCCATTTCGGGGGAATCATATTCCTAGTCGTAATGCTGGTGAGTTACCGCCGCTCTGACATCAAATAGTTATTCCCGGCTGTATGTAATAACCCAAAACATTTTCTGGGCTTATAAGGTAAGAAAAAACTAAATACTGCAAAGTTTCCTAAGAGCTAGAAGCAAGGCAGCCCACTCTGTTGGCACGATTTTAGTGATCCCTCTGACAATCCTGCAGATGAAGAAGCCAGATGTGGAGGTCCTGTGCTGGCGTGGTTACACGTGGTCTGCGGTTGTGAGGCCGGTTGGACATACTGTCAAATTCTCCAAAATGATGTTGATAGAGAAATTAACATTCAATTATTTGAAAACAGCTCTGGTGGACATTCTTGTAGTCAGCATGCCAATTGCACACTCACTCAAAACTTGAGACATCTGTGGCATTATGTTGTGTGACAAACCTGGACATTTTAGAGTGGCCTTTTATTGAACCCAGCACAAGGTGCATCTATGTAATGATCATGCTCTTTAATCAGCTTCTTGATATGCCACGCCTGTCAGGTGAATGGATTATCTTGACAAAGGGTCAAATGCTCACTAAATGTAAAAACATTTTTGCACAACATTTTAGAGAGATTAGCTTTTTGTCCGTATGAAAAATGTCTGGGATCTTTTACTTCAACTCATGAAACATAGGACCAGCATCTGTTGCGTTTATATTTTTTGTTCAGTGTACAATGTTGTTGATCTTTCCTCAGTTTTCTCCTATCACAGCCTTTAACTCTTTGAAAGTCACCATTGGCCTCAAGGTGAAATCCCTGAGAGTGCCACATACACGCCCTCTGCCCACATACACGCCCTCTGCCCACATACACACCCTCTGCCCTCTTTCTCTCACTCTATTTCTCTCTGCCCTCTCTCACTCTCTCTTTATTTATGTGTCCCTCTCTCTGCTCTCTCACTCTGTTCCTCTATCTACCATCTCTCACCTCTTTCTCTTTCCATCTGCCATCTCTCTCTCTCTCTCTTTCTCTCTCTGTCTCCCTCGCACATGGCTTTACCATGTATACAGAGTATCAATGTATCCGATTCCAAAACATAACTTCTTCCTTCTTGGGAGGACCAATTCCTAACTATGCTAAGGTTTCAGAGCTGGTTCTCGATTGAGTTAATATTCATTTTCCATTTAGCGTCATGGCTGTCGTTAGTTGACTTCCCAAAACAATTCATAATCCACTCCCGGGCACTAGGCACATCGTCATGTTGTCTCAATAGTAATTCTTTACTAAAGTTCAAGACTTTGAAGTGTTTATTAACACTGCAAATATGCACATTTTACAGAAAAACGCAAATTACCTACACATTTCTCCCCTTGTGATTGAACAGGCCTATTTGCACAGTAAATACATCTAAAGTCAAGGACCTGCTTATTTGGATTGTGTTGGGCATGTGTTTGACATCGGGGGGGAGGATTTTCATTTTCCTAAACACTGTATCTTAATATTAAATCTAAATATATTGTAGCATACAGCAATGATTTTCAAAAACCTTCTAGGATTTGACAAGTGAGGAAATATTGTTGTGTGTTACATAAAACTCAAATTCAATGTCCTTGCTTTGAGAGGGTTGTGTTTGAATAAATATATGAGCAATTTAGCAACCTTCATGTTTTTTTCATTCAGTCCTTTTGATTGAAACCTTGGTTGCAGTTAAGTGGTGAGTTTATATTATCTATCATTTTATTGCCTTTACAAAAACACAAACTGTTTAGTAGAGTTGTCTTTTGAATTGTGTAACTGGTGACCAAGGTCTCTTTCTAATATTGAAAGGGGGACTGAGACATTAGCCTTGCTAGCTGTGCTGGTTTTATTCAAACAGAAGGCATAGAGAGCAGTTCAGCCCAAAGCCTGTACAGTACATGAGAGGTTAGTCGGAGAGCCGAGGAGAAAGGGGGGACTGGGAATTAATGTGGTGGCAAGTGAAAGACGAAAGCCTGTGGTGCAACACTGAGCTGGATTTAGGCACTCGAGTCCTGGGAATTTCTCTGCCGTTCCAGGGTTGCGCCACTCCTATGACCTAGTGAGTTTTACAGAAGGCTGGCTAACCAGGAAGAGATGCACCATGGGTAATTAAAGTTCTCCGGAGGCTTTGAGAATTTGCTTTTTTAGAGGAAGATAGACAGTGAGAGAGAGAGAGCTTTAATCCTGGAGGATTTAGCTGCTTTTGCTGCAGCACACTACTGCTGTTCACTAGTGTATCTCTCTACTAGAGAATAAAACATACATGACATTTGCTCTCACTAGAGTTGGCTATTTTGTTTTTTACAAATGTTCCATCCTGAGAATAAATCAGAATAAATCAAAAGCTTTATAAAGCACATACACTGCCTTCGGAATGTATTCAGACCCCTTGACTTTTTCCACATTTTGTTACGTTACAGCCTCATTCTAAAATGGAATACTTTTTTTTTTTTTTTTAGCAATCTAAACACAATACCCCACAAGGACAAAGTGAAAAGGGGTTTTCAGAAATGTTTGCAAATGTATTTAAAATGTTCAAAAACAGAAATACCTTATCTACAAAAGTATTCAGACCCTTTGCTTTGAGAATCGAAATTGTGCTCAGGTGCATCCTGTTTCCATTGATCATCCTTGAGATGTTTCTACAACTTGATTGGAGTCCACCTGTGGTAAATGTAATTGATTGGACATGATTTGGAAAGGCACATACTGTACCTGTCTATATAAGGTCCCACAGTTGACAGCGCATGTCAGAGCAAAAACCAAGACATGAGGTCAAAGGAGTTGTCAGTAGAGCCCTGAGACAGGATTGTGTCGAGGAAAAGATCTGGAGAAGGTTTCCAAAACATTTCTGCTGCATTGAAGATCCCCAAGAACACAGTGGCCTCTATCATTCTTAAATGGAAAAAGTTAAGAACCACCAAGACTCTCCCTAGAACTGGCCGCCAGGGAGGTGACCAAGAACCAGATAGTCACTCTGACAGAGCTATACAGTTTCTCTGTCTCTGCAGCACTCCACCAATCATGCCTTTATGGTAGAGTGGCCAGAAGGAAGCCACTCCTCAGTAAAAGGAAAAGGACAGCCCTCTTGGAGTTTGACAAAAGGCACCTAAAGACTCTCTCTCTGATCATGGGAACCATTCTCTGGTCTGATGAAACCAAGATTAAATTCTTTGGCCTGAATGCTAATAGCCACGTCTGGAGGAAACCTGGCACCATCCCTACGGTGAAGCATGGTGGTGGCAGCATCATGCTGTGGGGGTGTTGTTTCAGCGGGAGGGACTGGGAGACTAGTCAGGATGAAGGCAAAGGGTCTATTATCATTATTATATTATATAAATGATAAAAAATGTCTAAAAACCTGTTTTTGGCATTATGGAGTATTGTGTGTAGATTGATGAAGGAAAACAACTATTTAATTAATTTCAGAATAAGGCTGTAACCTAACAAAATGTGGAAAAAGTAAAGGGGTCTGAATACTTTCCGAATGCACTTTAAATAAGCCTATGTCTGGATTTCATTAGAGCTTTGATTGAAAATTCAAGCCTGTCACCTGAGCCTGATGAGCCATACATTAAATACATTTTATGAGCCCTACATTAAAGACATTTAATGAGCCCAAGTTCAAAAAAGTCCAAATGATTGTTCCGTTATCCAATACATATATGTAATACAGTACATACCGCACATTATGCACAAAAGAAAACCATAAAAGCCCATAGATGTAGCTAGCTATATATATTAGGGATAGGTGTCCCGCTAGCGGGACACGAGCCGACAACCTCCGGTGAAGTTGTAGGGTGCGCATTTCAAATAAATAATCGTTATATTAAACATTCATGAACATACAAGAACCTAATATCATTTAAAAGCTTAAATTATTGTTATTGTAACTGCATTGTACGATTTACAATAGGCTTTAAGGTCAAAGCATACCATGCGATTGTCTGAGGACGGCGCCCAACATCAACATATTTTTCAACGAGCGCAAGCTTCATAAAAGCACAAATTGTGATTTAAATAAAACACTTACTTTTGAAGATCTTCCTCTGTTTGAAATCCCAAGGGTCCCACCTACAATATGAATGGTCGTTTTGTTATATAAAATCCTTCTTTATATCCAAAAAGTCTGTTTAGTTGGCGCCATCGATTTCAGTAATCCACTCGTTCAACGTGCAGACAAAGGAGTTCAAAAAGCTACCGTTAAACTTTGTCCAAACAAGTCAAATTACGTTTATATTTAATCCTCAGGTATTCTAAAATGTAAATAAACCCTCTCCCTCATGCGCTGAAAGACTGATATTGTTCCAGTGTTCTTCTAACCAAAACTCAAAATTCTTGCTTGTTTTTCTAAAAACAAGCCTGAAACCTTGAATAAAGACTGTTGATATCTAGTGGAAGCCATATGAATTGCAATCTGGGAGACGGATGACCTAAAAAGAAAAATTCTGGTTGGTTTTTCTTGGAATTTTCACCTTCGATATTAATTCTGTTATAGTCTCAGACATTATTTTAACAGTTTTAGAAACTTCAAAGTGTTTTCTATCCAATGCTACCAATTATATAATTATAGCATATCCTGGCTGGACCTGAGTAACAGGCAGTAACAGGCAGTTTACTTTGGGCACATCAGTCAGGCGGAAATTCAGGAAAACTAGACCCTATCCCTAAGACGTTTTTAATTAAACAAGCTCCAGTAGGCCAATCTTTTTGAGTATAAACTGCATTACCTTACTGTATTGTATCATACTGTATTATATGGACTGAAATTACGCATCTTGTTCAAACCATGACAAAGCAGGGAGAGAACATCGCTGCAGAATGCTGTGGTAGCCATGCTGGTTAAGTGTGCCTTGAATTCTAAATAATCCCAGACGGTGTTACCAGAAATGCACCCCCTCCTCCATTCTTTACAGTGGGAAATACACATGCAGAAATCATCCATTCACCAACTCCGCGTCTCACAAAGACATGGCGGTTGGAACCAAAAATCTCTTATTTAGACTCGAGACCCAAAGGACAAATTTCCACCGGTCTAATGTCAATTGCTCGTGTTTCTTGGCCAAAGCAAGTCTCTTCTTCTTATTGGTGTTCTTTAGTAGTGGTTTCTTTGCAGCAATTCGATCATGAAGGCCTGATTCTCAACAGTTGATGTTGAGATGTGTCTGTTACTTGAAGTCTGTGAAGCATTTATTTGGGCTGCAAATTCTGAGGATAGTAACTCTAATGACCTTATTCTCTGCAGCAGAGGCAACTCTGGGTCATTATGAGTGCCAGTTTCATCAAAGTGCTTATCTCTTTTGGGATAGGGGGCAGCATTTTCACTTTTGGATGAATAGCGTGCCCAGAGTGAACTGCCTCCTACTCTGTCCCAGATGATAATATATGCATATTATTAGTAGTATTGGATATAAATCACTCTGAAGTTTCTAAAACTGTTTGAATGATGTCTGTGAGTATAACAGAACTCATATGGCAGGCGAAAACCTGAGAAAAATCCAACCAGGAAGTGGGACATCTGAGGTTTGTAGTTTTTCAAAGCTTGGACTACCGAATACACAGTGTCTTTGGAGTCAAGTTGCACTTCCTACGGCTTCCACTAGATGTCAACCGTCTTTAGAAACTTGAATGATGATTCTACTAAAAAGGAGGGGCTCATGAGACCTGTTTGAGACAGTGGTCTGGCATAGTGCCTTGGTCTCATGACACGCGCTCCTGACAGAGTTACCTCTCATTCCAGTCCTTTTCTTCAGACATAGGAATTCTCCGGTTGGAACATTATTGATGTTTTATGTTAAAAACATCATAAAGATTGATTCCATACATCATTTGACATGTTTCGGAACTTTTCGAGTTTTTGTCTGGACGAAGTGCCTGCGCCTCATGAAGATGGATTACTGTGCTGAACACGTTAACAACAAGTGGCTATTTGGACATAAATTATGGACTTTATTGAACTTTATGGAACAAATCAGTCGTTTATTGTCGAACTGGGATTCCTGGGAGTGCCTTCTGATGAAGATCATCAAAGGTAAGTGAATATTTATGGTGTTATTTCTAACTTCTATTGACTCCAAAATGGCGGATATTTCTCTGGCTGGATTGGGCTCTGAGCGCCGTTCTCAGATTATGCTTTTTTTTTTTATCTGACACAGCGGTTGCATTAAGTAGAAATCTATCTTTAATTCTGTGAATAACAGTTGTATCTTTTATCAATGTTTATTATGAGTATTTCTGCAAAATCACTGGATGTTTTGGAATCAAAACATTACAGCACGTAACACGCTAATGTAAACTGAGATTTTTGGATATGAATATGCACATTATCGAACAAAGCATACATGTATTGTGTAACATGATGTCCTATGAGTGTCATCTGATGAAGATCATCAAAGGTTAGTGAATCATTTTAGCTATATTTCTGCTTTTTGTGACTCCTATCTTTGGCTGGAAAAATGGCTGTGTTTTTTTGACTTGGCTATGACCTAACATAATCATATGTTGTGCTTTCGCTGTAAAGCATTTCTGAAATCGGACAAGATGGGTAGATTAACAAGATGGTTATCTTTCATATGCTGTATTGGACTTGTTAATGTGTGAAAGTTACATATTTCTAAAAAATATTTTAGAATTTTGCGCGCTGCCTTTTCAGCGGAATGTTGTCGAGGGGTTCCGCTAGCGGAACTCCTGCTCTAGAAAGGTTAACGGTTTTTGTGACTGCACTTGAAGAAACTTTCAAAGTTCTTGAAATGTTCTGTTTTAACTGACCTTCATGTCTTGATGGATTGTCGCTTTTCTTTGGTTATTTGAGCTGTTCTTCCCATAATATGGACTTTTACCAAATAGGGCTTTCTTCTGTATACCCCCCCCCCCCCCCCCCACCTTGACACAACACATCTGATTGGCTCAAACACATTAAGAATGAAAGAAATTCCAGAAATGTACCTTTAAGAAGTCACACCAGTTAATTGAAATGCATTCCAGGTGACTACCTCATGAAGCTGGTTGAGGGAATGTCAAGAGTGTGCAAAGCTGTCACCAAGGGAAAGGATGGCTATCATAAAATATATTTTGATTTGTTTAACCTCTCTAGGGTAGGGGGCAGCATTCGGGAAGGGGGCAGCATTTTTGGGATAAACGGCCTGCTACTCGGGTCCAGTGGATATGATATGCATATAACTGGTAGATTTGGATAGAAAACACACTAAAGTTTCCAAAACTGTTAAAATAAAAACCTGAGAAAAATCCATTCAGGAAGTAGTTTTTTCGTTGGTATTGTAGTTTTCTGTTCAATACCATTACAGTACCCATTGACATAGGTCTCCATTTGCAGTTCCTATTCCTTCCACTAGATGTCAACAGTCTTTAGAAATCATTTCAGGCTTGTATTCTTATAAATGAGGGAGTAAGACCAGTCTGAATGAGTGGATCCTAACGTGACGTGAGTTTTTTCAGGCGCATTTCTTGTTTACCTTTTATATTGATGACGTTATTGTCCGTTTGAAATATTATAGATCATTTAGGCTAAAAAACAACCTGAGGATTGAATATAAACATCGGTTGACATGTTTCTATGAACTTTACGGATACAATTTAGATTTTTTGTCTGATTGTTTTGACTGAGTTTGAGCTTGTGGATTACTGAAGAAAACGTGCTAACAAAATGGAGGTTTTTGATATAAAGAGACTTCATCAAACAAAAGGAACATTTGTTGAGTAAATTAATGTCTTCTGATTGCCACCATATGAAGATCATCAAAGGGATTATCTCTATTTCTGAGTTTTGTAACTCTTCTGCTTGGCTGGTTACTGTTTGTAATAATTTGTCAACTGGGCTATGTTCTGGGCTAGGTATGTTCTGGGCTAGGTATGCTTTTGCCGAAAAGCATTTTATAAATATGACACTGTGGTTGGTTTAACAAGACGGTAATCTTTAAACCTATGTAAAATATGTTTTGTTTTCTGAATTTTTATAATGAGCATTTCTGTAATTGAATTTGGCGCTCTGCAACCTCACTGGATGTTGGCTAGATGGGACGCTAGCATCCCACATACCCTAGAGAGGTTAACCTCTCTGGGATATTCGGGACGGTAGCGTCCCACCCCGCCAACAGCCAGTGAAAGTGCAGGGCGCCAACTTCAAAACAACAAAAATCTCATAATTAAAATTCCTCAAGCATACAAGTATTTTATGCAATTTTAAAGATACAATTCTCTTTAATCCAGCCACAGTGTCTGATCTCAAAAAAGCTTTACAGCGAAAGCACCACAAACAATTACGTTAGGTCACCACCAAGTCACAGAAAAACACAGCCATTTTTTTCCAGCCAAAGAGAGGAGTCACAAAAAGCAGAAATATAAGTCAAATTAATCACTAACCTTCGATGATCTTCATCAGATGACACTCATAGGACTTTATGTTACACAATACATGTATGTTTTGTTTGATAAAGTGCATATTTATATCAAAAATCTCATTTTGCATTGGCGTGTTATGTTCAGTAGTTCCAAAACATGTGGTGATTTTGCAGAGAGCCACATCAATTCACAGAAATACTCATAATAAACATTGATAAAAGATACAACTATTACACATGGAACTTTAGATAAACTTCTCCTTAATGCAACCGTTGTGTCAGATTTCAAAAACACTTTATGGAAAAAAAATGCAACAATCTGCAATAAAATGGAAAAACCATGCAATAATCTGAGTATGGCGCTCAGAGACCAAAACAGCCAACATTAGTCAGAAATAGCATTATAAACATTCACTTACCTTTGATGATCTTCATCAGAATGCACTACCAGGAATCCCAGTTCCACAATAAATGTTTGATTTGTTCGATAAAGTTCATCAGTTATGTCCAAATACCTTCCTTTGTTAGGGCGTTTGGTAAACAAATCCAAACACGCGAGCAAGTCCAGGCGAAAGGTCGGACGAAAAGTCCAAAAAGCTATATTACAGGTCGTAGAAACATGTCAAACTAAGTATAGAATCAATTTTTTTTTTTAACATAAATCTTCAATGTTCCAACCGGAGAATTATTTTGTCTGTAGAAAAGCAATGGAACGTAAGCTAACTTTCACATGACCACGCGTCACGAGCTCGTGGCAATCTGCCAGACACCTGGCTCAATCCCCTCTCATTCGGCCCCACTTCACAGAAGCATCAAACAAAGTTCTAAAGACTGTTGACATCTAGTGGAAGCCTGACCAATATCCCACTGTATATTCAATAGGGAGTGATTTGAAAAACGACCAACCTAAGATTTCCCACGTCCTGGTTGTATATTTTTTCCGCCTGCCATATGAGTTCTGTTATACTCACAGACATCATCATTCAAACAGTTTTAGAAACTTCAGAGTGTTTCCTTTCCAAATATACTAATTATATGCATTTTCTAGCTTTTATGGCTGAGTAGCAGGCAGTTTACTCTGGGCACCTTATTCATCCAAGCTACTCAATACTGCTCCCCAGTCACCAAGAAGTTAAAACGTTTTGGGTTACTACATGATTCTATATGTGTTATTTCATCGTTTTGATGTCTTCACTGTTATTCTATAATGTAGAAAATAGTAAATATAAAGAAAAACCCTTTCATAATATTTCCCCTAAAGTTAATAGCCAAACTCCTCTTTCTCTCTCTAGTGTTGCTTCATTCCTTCCTTGCTTTCAACAGTTAAATTAAATACGTTTCGTTGTCCATAACTTCATTGTTCTAATGACATGCTTGAATAATATAGGACTAGAAATGGATGTAGAAGGCTTTCACTTCTCTTCACAAAGATTGAATGGTTATGGGTCTGAATAAACAACTGCAATAGCCTAGCACCATCGCACGTTCACTCTTCTTTAAAACTACCAATGTGTTCTATTGGCTGCTGTATTTCACATTCATCGAACAAGCGTTTGCGTCCCTCTTTGAATAGTCAATTGGAATAAGAAATGCAAAAAGAATCATGTTCAGCAAGCTATTCTAGTCTAGCTTTTCCTGCATGGGACTCCAAGAGCTAAGGAGCGTTTTCTAAGGAGAGAAGCCAGTGGAGCACAGGTGCGTACTATTGCACAAGAGACAGAGGCTATAAGTTATAAGCTTATTATGCATAACGCATCAATCCTTAGCTAAATTTAAGGCTAATACTGCATTGAATGTAAACCTGAAATAGGTAGGCTAGAAAATCTTGAACAGGATTATCTAGTTTGGATGCAATTTGAATGGAATTAATGGAGAGAGAAGGATATTCGAGTGATAGGCTCTTTTAAAACTCTGCAGCTGCCGCTGCTGTGTGTAAATTAGACACGCTTTCAGTCTGACAGGTAGCAAATGGAGTCCTACCTGTCACAGGGTAAAGAGTTACCACAATGAGATGGTAGGACTGCATGCATTGTGAACTTCGCTACATACTGAGATGGACTGTCTGTCCCCACGCTGAGCATTGATGAGTCATCATGTAGAGAGCAGAGACAAAGGCTGTGGAGAAGCCAAATTTCGACATTGCATATAATTTAACAGTTCCATTTCACGTAATGCTGTTCATATAAAGAATTTATTAGAATTTACCGGTTTCTTGCAGTTATTTATCCTGGGAAAAAATAGTTGTTTTGGGCGGTAAATCTCGGTAACCAGGTTCCCGCCAACCCTAGCTCTGTGTGCGTGCACGTGGGCATGTGCGTACTTGTGTGCATGGAATTGTGAGTTTTTTAAATTTATTTAACCTTAATATTATAAATAAACTCGGCAAGTCAATTAAGAACAAATTCTTATTTACCAATTAGGCTATTCTATACCTTTTGTATAGGATCCTACTTTAGTACAGTCTCGTGGTTTTCAGCTACACCATTGTACTCTGTGAAATCCTCTTCTCCATGTGAACATTGAGTTTGCAAATCTCCGCTCATTTGTTTCCTTTGGAGGACAAATTGAGCCGCACAGTTTTTCCCCTCCACTGCTGTGATCAAACTGGAAGCCCATGCGTTTGGTCTATTATTCGCCTGTTGAAAGACATTTCTCGCTGTGAGAAATTTCCCCTCTGTGTGAGGTGTCTATTGCTTCTCTCCTTACATCTGAAGTGAATGTGGAAGACTTGGGTGGCTTTCAAACAGTCGTCTTCGGGCTCGAAGAACTGTGAAAACGATGCCATTGTTATGCTTTTGGATGTCTCTTTGTTCCCTGATCGGGGTGGTGTGCACCAAAGTTTTCCTGGACTCGGCATGGGACATGCCCTGCTGTTTGAGGCTGTTTGAGCTTTGAGGCCTCTTTTTAGTGCTATGCAATGGCATGTTTAAGTCAGTGCATCCTCCCCCCAAAAAGGATATACTGTACATAAAAGTGAAGAAGTAGCTACTGTACATCAGATATATTGAGCTTTCTGGGTTGGCTTTCAGAGTAGAAGGCTTCCAAATCCCTCATCCAGGCTTCTCTGATCTTGATACAAAAAGTGTGAATACTTTATTAACTTTTTTCACCCTGCACAAATGTACTGTACTGCTGTTAATGTTGCTAGAGACCAGTGAAGAACAAAGAGGAAAGATAAATACATGTAAAAAAAAATCCATCTTGTATTTTCCCCTTCAGTGCAGTGTATTTTCCCCTTCAGTGCAGTGCATTTTCCCCTTCAGTGCAGTGTATTTTCCCCTTCAGTGCAGTGTATTTTCCCCTTCAGTGCAGTGTATTTTCCCCTTCAGTGCAGTGTATTTTCCCCTTCAGTGCAGTGTATTTTCCCCTTCAGTGCAGTGTATTTTCCCCTTCAGTGCAGTGTATTTTCCGCTCTGTTCAGTTGCATTATTGAAATCAAAAACCTAGTCCAAAAATAAACACTTCTGATAAACATGCCCCCAGTGCTATGCTTACCCACCATTCAGCTGGCAATTTACTTATTCCATTCACCATATAACTTCTTCTTCTCAAAGAAAAGGGGCCAGACGTCAGAATCCAAACACGGAGGCTTAAGTATTTTCGGGGCCGATCTAACCAGCACTTCTCCTTTCTGCCACGTTCAGTCTGTTGATGGTGGTTGTAGGCCCTGAATCTTCCAGCTCTCCAGCAGTCTACAACACTCTCACAGCACAGCATGACCCTGCGCAGTTAAAATGATTACAAAACCCGAACATTCTCAAAGGTGGAACCTCAAAGCCTTTCGCCAAGTGGAGTAGGAATCGAGCTCCATTAAAGGTGGTTGGTGGTTGAAGACGGGCCCTCGGCGGAAAGCGGAAAAGTAGATTGACGCCCATTCATTCGCAGGCCGGCTTCTCTTTGAGGAGGCGTTGAGGGGATTTAGGAGTTTTACTCTTTTGAAAATAGGTGTTTGGGCTAATGCTTGCTCCCGGTTGCCCTTTTATAGTTGCAGTAAGGTTTCACAAAGTGATAAACGGACTTTGCCTCCTTCTTCGTTGTGTGAATCTCTCCTTTGTGCCGAAAGCCTCAGCGGTAATTTCTGAGAAGGCATGACCTGTCCGTTTCTCTTGGCAGGAACCAAAATACTGTTATTATTGGTCTCTCTGAGCCACTGATGCCCGGATCACACTATATAAGTCCATAAATGTATTTTGGTCATTGAAATAAACTCCCAAAGTAGCGTTTCTTGTGATAAGTTTGTCCTCATTGTCTCCATCAACATGTGTTGCAAATCAAATCAAATCAAATTGTATTTGTAACATGCGCTGAATACAACAGGTGTTGAAGACCTTACAGTGAAATGCTCACTTACAAACCCTTAACCAACAATGCAGTTTTAAGGAAATACACCCCCCCCCCCAAAAAAAAAGTTTAATTAAAGTATGAGGTACGAACAACAAATAATTAAAGAGCAGCATTAAATAACAATAGCGGGGAATTGTTTGTAAGAATTGTTGTAAGACTTGTTAGCATCCCCTCTCTCTCCCCCGCCCTAACTTATGCATGTACCAGTCAATTTCCCACATCAAAGACCTTGCTCCGATGGCCCCTGTACTGTATCCTCACAACAACAGGAGATGTAAGTTAATAAAATAATAAT
Source organism: Oncorhynchus mykiss (assembly GCF_013265735.2). Lineage (NCBI taxonomy): Eukaryota > Metazoa > Chordata > Actinopteri > Salmoniformes > Salmonidae > Oncorhynchus > Oncorhynchus mykiss. The sequence continues at coordinate 55,943,909 of NC_048574.1, forward strand.
ATAGCCTGTTTCATGAGGCAGAAAATGTCTGGAGAAACATCTGTGAAACAAGTCGCATATGAAATATGCATGGAGCCCATTCCAAATTCCTTTTGCATGGGATGGCATAGCTAGAAAGAGAATGCGAAGCTAGCGCGGGCCTCCGAGCTTATTCAAGTCCTGCCATTATCGCTCCCTATATGGCTGTCATCCCGGAGTGATGAACATTCCCCTTCCTGCTATCCCTCCCTCCATCCCTCCATTCGTCCACTCCCCTAACTCTGGGGGCTAACGCAGTTAACACAGTCACTGGCCAACATGACATCAGAATGACTCGACCACTCTCCTTTTCCTTTTGGTTAAAGGAAAGATGAAGGGAAAACGACAGTGTTCATTTACTTCATTAGGTATTTAGTCGACAACGTGCAGCGCTTTCCTCACAGGCATGCGAATAGACTAAAGAGTTCATTACAGCCATTTCATTTGTTGAAGCAGGCTCCCAAGGCATGATGGGAGATGTGGAGGGAGGAGGGGGAGGCTGGACACAATACCTTGCACATACAGATTAAAGAGGCGGCGTTTTTTCAAAGGCTTCTTTGTGACTTGCTAATGTTGCTTTGTCCTTGAAGTGAATTACAGTGAATTGCAGTCTCATCTCTTTGTGATGTTCTCACATATAAATCTAAAATGATTCCATAGAGTTGAAACAAGACCGCTTTCTCTTGGTCACAGAGGGACGAAACCACTTTGTGCTTAAAGCTGAAGTTGTAACGAGTCAGCGGGCACTTGAATGGCGTCTCTGCGTCACTCAGAGGACGCTGGGCAGAACATGATCTGTCGTCAGTCATGAAATTATGCCACTTTTATACTGTCAAAAAGTATGATTATATTTATTTTACAGTTACAAGAAAGGTGAAATATTATAGTCATGTTTTTAGTGTTACTATTCGAGCCCTATTCCCCCACTTTAGTTGACTGTATGATTGTTCGTATTTTCATATTCGTATCATTTTTGTGCGGTGTACTTGTTGAGCTTGTGTCCTCAAAAGTGACTATACCTCAGCAATTTGTATTTTTTTTATTTACATACCAGAAAGGTGAGTTCCAGACATTTCTAAAACTATGCAGCATTACCAGTTACTGTTTATGGCCATCTCATGAAAAACACTTTAGCTATACAGATTGAATAGAGCCTGAAGAGGTTTCAGGAATTGACATTTATTGGAATGGCGCAAAGCCCTACCTTTCTCATGTTACTGCATTCATGCAAAACCTGCTTGCATCAACCAATGGTTGTGTGCCACGTCAACGACTGTGTCATCAACTGACATTGCTTTAACATATCTTAACTGATACTTAGAATACCAACCCAGGAGTTGTAAGATCTGGCATGCGTCAGCAACACCTGGGCAGAGGAAAGTGCCCTTTAGCTCTGTACTCCACTATGGGCCCAACACAAATCGTGCCGGAAATGGAGACCCAAAGGGAGTGAGAGCATTAACTGAAATATGCAAATCCAAATAAAGTACTGCTCCCCGATGAAAACAAACTGTAATACAAATATGGGAATATGTAATCAAGTATGTTGTGTGGCAGAGAAAACTATTTCCAAGGGAGTGTGTGTGTGTGTGTGTGTGTGTGTGTGTGTGTGTGTGTGTGTGTGTGTGTGTGTGTGTGGGAGAGCATAGCAGTTGGCATAGCATCACTTATTGGCTTCATTTCCTGAAACCTCAGTAAAAACTGGGGATGAAGACTACAGCTACAACAATAAGAACAGCGACCCCCCCCCCCCCCCCCCCCCTTCCCCCAGCAACAACAAAAAAAACATCTCATTTGTGACATTTCTAAGGCCGTGTGTTGAAGAGTGCTTCTGTTGAGGGGGGAATCCAGCTCTCACATGCCAAGCTGTAGAAAGCTGCTTTTCGTGTAGTATTCTGCGCTTTGGTTCCAGTCACCGTGTTAGGTCCAATACTGTCGTTACATCATGCCAGAGAACAAAATGAACTCAGGAACTGTAGCCCAAGACTGTACTGAAGCGACTCTTTTTGTCCTTTTTATGGCATTTGACATGTTTATGTCAAAGTCTGTGGTTGTGTCCAAAATGACACCATATTCCCTTGATAGCGTACTGCTTTTGACCTGGGCCCATATGGTTATATAGGAAATAAGGTGCTATTTGGGATGCAGTCTGTCTCTGTTCTGGCTTTTACTCCCTGGCCCCTCCAGAGACTTGGGCTGTAATGGCCACTTCAAAATAAACAAATCATTCATGTGCCGAAAATGATCAGATTCACTGATGCAAATTGAGGTCCTCTGTTGCTTGGCCCTGTACACGACACTCCCTGTGAAGATTGTCTTAGCTTATCTGCATGTTTGTGTGTGTGTGTGTCAGTATTGCAGCTTTAGGCTTCAAATCCTGAGATAAAGTGTAACGAGGCGAGGAGGCTTCGTACGCCTGTTAAACGTTGTTTAAAGCTGCCTTTGGTGTGCTGTTCCAGGTTGTCGACAGCCAATCATGTTTCTGAGTGATATGTATCAGGGCCTGTCAAGCAAGACGTAGAGCTACATTTTGAAACATTTCCCCCCAGATGCGGTGTTTCGATGCCATTTCCAATATTCCTCCATCCTGTTCACAATTAGCGGTGCGTGGGTAAAATCACAGGGGAATCCAGAAAAAAAAGCCATATTACAACCGATGTGTTGTGATATTTGCATTGTTGGCTCTATAACCTGTAAGTTCATATGCCTTGCTACCATGGTACACAACCAGTCAAAAGTTTTAGAAAAGCTTCTCATTCAAAGGTTTTTCTTTATTTTTTTACTATTTTCTACATGTTTCATCACAAAACCGGAAAGCAACCTCTGTCCGTTGAAGTCAAAGCATATTGTGGACCACTAAACAACTGTTGATTTAGAACCACAGAGAGTTACCCCAAGTCACAAAGAAAACAGGAGCTGCCTCCACTCTTCCAGCACCATTTTAACTTCAACATCAACCAATCATCTATGCTTAGTCAAATACAGTGACAACTAAAAGATACCAAAAACAATTTAGTCCAATCAACACAATCTAAATATGATGCGCCTGTACATTTTTCAGACTTACAGTATCAGTCAAAAGTTTGATCACACCTACTCATTCAAGGGTTTTTCTTTATTTTTACTATTTTCTACATTGTAGAAAAATAGCGAATACATCAAAACTATGAAATAATACATATGGAATCATGTAGCAACCAAAAAGTGTTTTAAAAAAAAATATCTATATCTCTTTGGGTATGTCTCTATAAGCTTGGCACATCTAGCCACTGGGATTTCTGCCTATTCTTTGAGGCAAAACTGCTCCAGCCCTTTCAAGTTGGATGGGTTCTGCTGGTGTACAGCCATCTTGAAGTCATACCTCAGATTCTCAATTGGATTGAGGTCTGGGCTTTGACTAGGCCATTCCAAGACATTTTAATGTTTCTCCTTAAACCAGTCCAGTGTTGCTTTAGCAGTATGCTTTGGGTCATTGTTCTACTGGAAGGTGAACCTCCGTCCCAGGCTCAGATCTCTGGAAGACTGAAACAGGTTTCCCTCAAGAATTTCCCTGTATTTAGCACCATCCATCAGTCCTTCAATTCTGACCAGTTTCCCAGTCCCTACTGATTAAAAACATCCCCACAGCATAATGCCGTCACCACCATGCTTCACTGTAGGGATGGTGTTCTCTGTGTGATGGAGGTGTTGGGTTTGCGCCAGACAGCATTTTCCTTGATGGCCAAAAAGTTACATTTTAGTCTCAATCGACCAGAGGACCTTCTTCCATATGTTTGGGGAGTCTCCCACGTGCCTTTTGACAAACACCAAACGTGTTTCCTTATTTTTTTCTTTAAGCAATGGCTTTTTTCTGTCCACTTCCGTAAAGCCCAGCTCTGTGGAGCGTACAGCTTAAAGTGGTCCTCCAATCTCAGCTGTGGAGCTTTGCAGCTCCTTCAGGGTTATCTTTGGTGTTTTTGTTTCCTCTCTGATTAATGCCCTTGTTGCCTGGTCCACGAGTTTTGGTGAGCGGCCCTCTCTTGGCAGGTTTATTGTTGTGCCATATTCTTTACATTTTTAACGGTGCTCTGTGGGATGTTTTATAACCCAACTTCTCCACAACTTTTTCCCTGATGTGTTTGGAGAGCTCCTTGGTCTTCATGGTGCTGCTTGCTTGGTGTTGCCCATTGCTTAGTGGTGTTGCAGACTCTGGGGCCTTTCAGAACAGGTGTCTATATACTGATCATACGACAGATCATGCGACACTTAGATTACACACAGGTGGGACTTTGTTTAACTAATTATGTGACTTCTGAAGGTAATTGGTTGCACCAGATCTTAATTGGGGGCTTCATAGCAAAGGGGTGAATACATGTGCACGCACCACCTTTTTAAAATTGTTCTTTTCTTGAAACAAGTTGTTTTTCATTTCACTTCACTAACTTGGACTATTTTGTGTGTGTCCATTACATGAAATCCAAATAAAAATACATTTAAATGACAGGTTGTAATGTAACAAAACCTAAGGCATTGTAGCCCTATTTGGTAAAAGACCAAGTCCATATTACGGCAAGAACAGCTCAAATATGCAAAGAGAAACAACAGTCCACCATTACTTTAAGACATGAAGATCAGGCAAAATTTCAAGAGCTTTTAAATATATATAAAAAAACAATAAAAAAAACCATCAAGCGATATGATGAAACTGGCTCTCATGAGGACCGCCACAGGAAGACCCAGAGTTACCTCTGCTGCAGAGGATAAGTTTCCAGCCTCAGAATTTGCAGCCCAAATAAATGCTTCAGAGATTTCAAGTAACAGACACATCTCAACATCAACTGTTCAGTGGAGACAGCGCGAATAAGGCCTTCACGGTCAAATTGCTGCAAAGAAAACACTACTAAAGGACACCAATAAGAAGAAGAGACTTGCTTGGGCCAAGAAACACGATCAATGGACATGTGGAAATCTGTCCGTAAGTCTGATGAGTCCAAATTTGAGATTTTTGGTTCCAACCGCCGTGTCTTTGTGAGACGCAGAGTTGGTTGAGCGGATGGTCTCTGCATGGAGGTGTGATGGTGTAGGGGTGCTTTGCTAACGTTTCTTTGCTACCTGCCCCTTTTAGAGTTTTTACTTTTTAATTACCATTACCAATTACCACCAATTTCAACTTTTTCGACCCGGACGCTTTATCTGGACATGGTTCTACACCACCTCCACCAGCAGAAGCTAAGTAGTTACATTAACATTATGCCTTCTAATTGCAGTCGCTGTACTCATAATATACAGGAGAACGATTGCCTTATGGCGAGGATAGCCGTGCTGCAAGGCCAGCTTCAGACACAATCATTAGGCATTGGTAATTTAAGTGTAGGAAAGGATGAAACAGTGTCTGTGCCACCAACAAGTACAGATAGTAGTATAAATCCCCTCGCAAAGTCCCCGCAGCCAGATCATTTTCTCATGGCTTCTGGAAGAAAATGCTGTAGGAATGCTCAACCGGTGCCGCTCCTTCAGCCAACATAAACTTTCAACCGGTTCTCCCCAGCAGACATACGGAAAAAAAATCTGTCAAAAATTGCTAATATATGCAAATAAAAATTATTATTGGATAGAAAACACTCTAAAGATTCTAAAACCGTTGGAATTATGTCTGTAAGTATAGCAGAACTCACAGGGCAGGCATTCTTCCAAACTAGTTTTTGTGGCCATGAAAGTTGGAGCAACTTTGACGTCATGGCCCCCACCCTTCCCAACCAGTTATGATTCTGGGGACACTTTCTATCTCTTCCGCTAGATGTCCTCTTTCAGTAGAGAATTGACACTATGGGAGTGAAATTAGTGCGTGCCACGAGAGAATAGGCTGTGCGTATGGGCGCGAATTGGTCCCAGCCATTCCTTTGTTCCAGCACTCAGGAGAAGGGCAGACGATGGCCGATTGAATTGAAGTTTGTTTTGCGTGTCTAAAACATCATAAAGCTTGCTTCTGCACTTAGTTTGACCTGTTTAGTCGACATATAATATGTAATTTTGAAGTTTTGATGCGCAACTTTTCCGGACCAGAGGACGTTTTGGGTGCATTTCAGCTGATGTTATTAGCAGTAGCTAATACAAAGACGCAAGACTTGAAACCAAACGATGTATTGGGTAAGTATGAAGCCTTCCAGAACATTCTGAACGAAGACCATCGAAGGTAAGGGAATATTTATGCTTAAATCTGTGTTTCTGTTGACTCCAACATTACGTAGAAATGTAGCTTGGAACTGAGCGCTGTCTCAGCATATGGAATAGTGTGCGATTTCTGTAACGTTAAAAATAAATCTAACACAGCGGTTGCATAAAGAAGCAGTGTATCTTTCTAACTATATGTAGAACATGTATATTTAGTCAAAGTTTATGATGTCTATTTACGTTATCTTGCCGCGCTACATAGATTTCCTGCGGGCATTTTGGAGTAATTTCTGAACGTAAACTCACTGTAAATGGACATTTATGGATATAAATGGCATATTATTGAAAAAATTTTATTTTCAAAAGGTTAGTGAGCGATTTATTTTTTAATCCTGCGTTTGTTGATTGCATGTTTTGGCTATTCAAATGAGCTGTGTCTGGTGGTGGTTTTACATATATATGTGCTATGTTTTCGCCGTAAAACATTTTAGAAATCTGACTTGCTGGCTAGATGAACAAGGTGTTTATCTTTCATTTGAGCTATTGGACTTGTTAATGTGTGGAGGTTAAATATTTTTAAGAATATTTTTGCGTTCCATGCGCCACCGTTTCAGCTGAACGTGGGAGGGTTGATTCCCAATTGGGAACCAGTATCGTAGACAGGTTAAGTAACGAGTCAGAGTCAGAGTCTTCTCTGGTCTCTCCTCCACCCGTTACGGGGTCTGAGACGCTGATGCCTCTAAACCTTCAAGCTGCGTACTGGACCCTATTCCAACTAAACTACTGAAAGAGCTGCTTCCTGTGCTTGGCCCTCCTATGTTGAACATAATAAACGGGTCACTATCCACCAGATGTGTACCAAACTCACTAAAAGTGGCAGTAATAAAGCCTCTCTTGAAAAAGCCAAACCTTGACCCAGAAAATATGAAAAACTATCGGCCTTTAGTGCTGCTTTTGATACCGTCGATCACCACATTATTTTGGAGAGAATGGAAACCCAAATTGGTCTACACAGACAAGTTCTGGGCTGGTTTAGATCTTATCTCTAGGAAGATATCAGTTTGTCTCTGTGGATGCTGTACATTTCGGTGTTCCATTTTAGGACCACTATTTTTTCATTATATATTTGACCTCTTAGTGATGTCATTCGGAAACAGGCCTCCTTGCTGTCACTAGAATTTCTAAGCAAACAGCTGGAGGCAGGGCTTTCTCCTATAGGGCTCCATTTTTATGTAATGGTCTGCCTATACATGTGAGAGACGTAGACTCGAACAAGACCTTTAAGTCTTTATTGAAGACTCATCTTTTCAGTAGGTCCTATGATTGAGTGTAGTCTGGCCCATGGGTGTGAAGGTGAACGGCAAGGCACTGGAGCGACGAACCGCCCTTGCTGTCTCTGCCTGGCCAGTTCCCCTCTCTCTACTGGGATTCTCTGCCTCTAACCCTATTACAGGGGCTGACTCACTGGCTTACTGGTGCTATTTCATGCCATCCCTAGGAGGGGTTCGTCACTTGAGTGGGTTGAGTAACTGACGTGATCTTCCTGTCCAGGTTGGCTCCCCCCTCGGGTTTGTGGCGTTGGGAAGATCTTCGTGGGCTATACTGGCCTTGTCTTGTAGGTTGGTGGTTGAATATATCCCTCTAGTGGTGTGGGGGCTGTGCTTTGGCAAAGTGGGTAGGGTTATATCCTGCCTGGTTGGCCCTGTCCGGGGTATCGTTGGACAGGGCCACAATGTCTCCTGACCCCTCTTGTCTCAGCGTCCAGTATTTATGCAATAGTTTGTGTCGTGGGCTAGGGTCAGTCTGTTATATCTGGAGTATTTCTCCCGTCTTATCCAGTGTCCTGTGTGAATTTAAGTATGCTCCCTCTAATTGTCTATCTCTCTTTCTCTCTCTCTCTTCTCTCGGAGGACCTGAACCCTAGGTCCATGCCTCAGGACTACCTGGCCTGATGACTCCTTACTGTCGCCAGTCCACCTGGTCGTGCTGCTGCTCCAGTTTCAACTGTTCTGCCTGCGGCTATGTAACCCTGACCTGTTCACTGGACGTGCTACCCTGCCCCGGACCTGCTGTTTCGACTCTCTCTCTACCGCACCTGCTGTCTTTAACTCTGAATGATCGGCTGTGAAAAGCCAACTAATATTTACTCCTGAGGTGCTGATCTGTAGCATCCTCTATAACCACTGTGATTATTATTATCTGACCCTGCTGGTCACCTATAAACGTTTGAAAATCTTGCCCATGTTCTGTAATAATCTACACCCGGCACAGCCAGAAGAGGACTGGCCATCCCTCAGAGCCTCGTTCCTCTCTAGGTTTCTTCCTAGGTTCCGGCCTTTCTAGGGAGTTTTTCCTAGCCACCATGCTTCTACATCTGCATTGCTTGCTGTTTGGGGTTTTAAGCTGGGTTTCTGTCACTTTGTGACATTGGCTGATGTAAGAAGGGATTTATATGGACATCTTATTGATTGATTGATTGCTGGTGACATTGTCTGGGATTTATGTACATTTCAAGTCACACTTAACTAGCATGGCGACCACGCCATTCTGCAGCGATACGCCATCCCATCTGGTTTGCACTTAGTCGGACTATCATTTGTTTTTCACCAAGAAGGAGAGTGACGGAGTGCTGCATCAGATGACCTGACCTCCAAAATCACCCGACCTCAACCGAATTGAGATGGTTTGGGATGAGTTGGACCTCTGAGTGAAGGAAAAGCAGCCAACAAGTGCTCAGCATATATGGGAACTTCCAGACTGTTGGAAAAGCATTCCAGGTTAAGCCGGATGAGAGAATTCCAAGAGCGTACACAGCTGTCATCAAGGCAAAGGGTGGCTACTTTGAAGAATCTCAAATATAAAATATATTTTCATTTGTTTAACACTTTGGTTACTACTATGTGTTATTTCATAGTTTTGATGTCTTCGCTATTATTCTAAAATGTAGAAAATAGTCAAACTAAAGAAAAACCATTGAATGAATAGGTATGTCCAAACTTTTGACTGTTACTGCATGTGTTTGTGTGTGTGTTTGTGCAAATAGAAAAAAAACATGTTGATTCACCAATGCCATCCTCCTCTCCTTCTTGTTGACGAAACGGTCTATCACTCTGTCATACAGTACACGATTTAATTGTTTGTTGTCTTCGGCTACCTGGCTAAAATACTTGCTCATTAACCTAATTTTCTTTCATGGGTAACATTAGCTAGTAATCATTAGCCTTCCACTTCTAGCTACATATTGAGCTTACATCCTCTCAGGACAGGGGCACAATGTATGAATTAATGGTTGGATCAGAATCGTTGTTAAAATCATCAGCCAGTAAGGAGAATTAAGTAAAACCAGTCCAAATCCCTCTCCATCCATGTCTAATTTAGCTAACCACTGGAAGACAACAACACAACGAGATGCAACAAGTCAAGTTGTTTCTGTCAATGACATATTCTCTCGATGCGATTTGATAGGAGTGACGGTAAATCCAAACTGGCTTCCCTTGAGACTTTGTTTTGGTGTGCCAGGACCATTCACAGTTGAGATCATTCAGTTTAGCTCAATGTTGATTGGCTATTATTTTTAATTTTTTGTCAAGGGAAGCCAAATAATTGCTGACTTCCCTTGCATTCAATGCTACGGGCAGCAACAATTTCATACTCTTTTGGACCAGACAGCATCCGATAGATGGCCTACACATACAGAGACAGGGGAGCACTGTTTTGTTCACTCAGATGCTTTCTCCGGTGAGATACGTTCAGCATCTTGCGAACTGAAGGAAAATTATGAAACACAGAGAGACGAAAGATACATTATTTTATATATATTTATATATATTTTTCAGTTCTTTGGGGAATCCTGGCTTCTCTTGACATCTATGAATACACTCCACTGCCTGTCACAACCTGTTCCACAGGACAATGGTGAAAACCTTGCCCGATCGATCCGCCAAGCATTATCACCTGACAGGGAAAGTGAGAAGGAATATCCCGTAACATCTGGCCAACGTTCCGGCATCGCCCCATATAAGACATCAGAGACCTGTCATTGTTCGCCACCTCTCTATATGTTTAACTTTGAGTTAGAGGGAATCTAAGGGAAGCTGGTTACATGGGCGCAAATGCATTGAGGACTCTTAAAGAAAGTGGAGAGAAATCCTCTCCTCAAGTGATGTGGCGTATCGTGGGCATTTGGTCTGATAGAGTGAATACATAGTCGCAGCTGTGTGTGGATGCAAACATGGCCATGTGAAAGGGCTTTGAAAAACTCACACCTTGCGGCGGTTTAAAGCGAACTCTCAAAATGTTGACCAATTTAAGTGTCTTACTCACTCAACATGTCAACTTAATTCTAGATTTAAAAAAAATCCATGACAATAAATGGGGCTTGAAAACAGGAGCACAGAATTAGTGGGGTAGTTTTTGTTGTTTATACTTTCGTACTGTGTTGTTTGCAATTGCAGAAATACTGTACAAACACATGGATGGTAAATTAGGCCATTTTATCACCCTCACGTCATAACCTACCTAACATATTATGTAGGCCATGAATGCAGATTGATGCATTTTACACACTACTGAGTCAATGCATGTTAGAATCATCTTTGGCAGCTATTACAACTGTGGGTCTTTATAGGTATGTCTCTAAGAGCTTTGTACACAAGGATTGTACAATATTTGACCATTATTATTTTCAGGATTTTTCAAACTCTATCAAATTGGTTGTTGATCATTTCTAGATTACCATTTTCAAGTCTTTGCCATATATTTTCAAGTACATTTAAGTCAACTGTAACTCGGCCAGGAAAATTCAGTGCCTACTTGGTAAGCAACATTGTTTATTTGGCATTGTGTTTTAGGTTATTGTCCTGCTGAAAGATGAATTAGTCTCCCAGTGTCTGGTGGAAAAGCAGACTGAAACATGTTTTTTTTTCATTTAGGATTTCACCTGTACTTACAGTAGCTTCATTCAATTTATTTTTTATCTTGAAAGACTTCCCGGTCCTTAACGATTACAAGCATACCCATAACATGCATGTTTTGGAGAATTTGTATTCCTTCTTTTCACTTAGTCAATTCGGTTAGTAGTGTGGAGTAACTGTTGTTGATCCTTCCTTAGTTTTCTCCTATCACAGCCATTAAACTATGTAACTGTTTTAAAGTCACCATTAGCATCATGGTGAAATCTCTGAGCGGTTTCCTTCCTCTCCGGCAACTGAGCTAGGAAGGACACTTGTGTCTTTGTAGTGACTGGGTGTATTGATACACCATCCAAAGTGTAATTAATAACTTCGCAATGCTCAAAGGGATATTTAAGGTCAGGCATTGGAAAAACTCCCTGGTCTTTGTGGTTCAATCTGTGTTTGAAATTCACTGCTCGACTGAGGACCGTTACAGATAATTGTATGTCTGTGGTACAGAGATGAGGTAGTCATTCAAAACTAATGTTATACGCTATTATTGCACACCGAGTGAGTCCAAAACGTATTATGTGACTTGTTAACCAAATTGTTACTCCTAAACTTATTTAGGCTTGCCATAACAAAGGGATTGGATACTTATTGACACAAGACATTTCAAAAACAGAAAATAAAATAATTCAATTTTGATATTATGGGATATTGTGTGTATGCCGGTGACCAACAAATCTCAATTTAATTCATTTTAAATTCGGGACGTAAATACAAAAAAGTCAAGGGGTGCGAATACTTTCTGAAGGTACTTCAACTCTAGCGATCCTGGCTACATGAGCCACGTTACATATAGGCTAACCCTATTGGTGCAATGCATAGGATGTTATGCCTTTCACGCTGACGGCCCAGTTTCACTGCCCTTCCCCGCCATTTGCTACGTTGGTGTCAGAAGTGGGACTGCTACCGACAGGTCATCTGAATGCACAGCCAGACATGTGAGGGGGCTGCGGTAGGAAGATGTATGGGATGTGCCTTCCGTTCATATGGGGCAGTGTAGCAATTCTCGTTTTTTTATGAGTCACATTACATTTCCCATCAAGTGGGTCAACCCTATTGGCATGATGTGTAGGGTGTGTGCCTTTCATGCCAGCGACTTCTCGTCATAAACTACAATACATTAGATACTGGTTTCCCGACACAGATTAAGCCTAGTAGTAGATTAAAAAGTTATTTCAATCTCTATTGAGCATGCTTTTCAGTCCAAGACTTGTCCAGGAAACCGGCCCAATGTGTTGTTCTTGGATCTTTAGCATGCATGTCAGTTATTTTTCTTCACTTGGAGCACAGCACATCAGCTGAGATATCATGCATTTAACTTGTTTGAGGGCCACTGCTAAACTCCATATTTTGTCTAAAAGAAACAATGTCTTGGGTGTGATGTCCCTGCTACTGCTATTGATTGACTGTAACTTGATTGACTGTAGCTTCACTATAGTGGGATTCCTTCATTGTCTGTAGCTAGCGTTAGCAGGGAGCTCCATGGCATGGAAGAGGGGGGTCGGGGCCCCAGTGACAGCCCAGACAAGGCATCACTTCACTGGGTTACAGTACTAGGTTCATCCCCTCAGGCGTGTTATTGCTCCATCTCTTTACAGCTCCGGCTGAACTTCTCTTCTTAGAAGTCAAGGCTTCTTTATTTATCTTCCCCCCTCCCCTTTGTTTCCCTGGAACAGTTTTGACGTGTGTTGCCAAGAGCAGCGTTATTGTGACACGCTCTGAGATGAGCTACAAAGACCCACTCAGTGGGATAGAAGATTTTAACCAGGATCATGTGTGAGTAAAGACTCTACCTAACCTCACAACACTAAGGCCATGTCTTGCGAGGCACATGTCATTTTTTCAGGGGTGGGTGCTCAGGAGAGGTACAGGTGTTTGAGTGGTTGTTATTCATATGAGGGTTGTGCTGTACATGTAAGACCGGTGTCACGCCCTGACCTTAAAGAGCCTTTTATTCTCTAATTTGGTTAGGTCGGGGTGTGACTAGGGTGGGTACTCTAGTTGTTCTCTTTTTATGTTGGCCTGGTATGGTTCCCAATCAGAGGCTTTCGTTGTCTCTGATTGGGGATCATATTTTGGCAGCCTTTTCCCACTGGGTTTTTTGTGGGATCTTGTTTTTGGTTAGTTGCCTGTGAGCACGCCATAGCTTCACGTTTCATTTGTGCTTTATTGTTTTTTTGTGCCGGTTCACAAAATAAATATGTTGAACCCATACGACGCTGCACTTTGGTCCTTATAACGACGTTTGTGACAGCTGGTGCCTTTTGAGCTTAATTGTACTGGTTTTTTCCATTGTAGCCTAAAATGTGATCTTGTTTTATTTACTCCATTGTTTGCAAACAATATCATTGTGAACAAACACTGTGGCTTCAAAAGATTTAAACTGTCATTTGGATCTCATCACTTTTTGGTGGTTTCATTCCCAGATTGCCCATTTAAAAGATGTCCTTGTCTTACATCAACTCCTATTTCCTCTCCACTAGATTTCCAAGAGGCCTCCATCCTGCTCAGCCAACTACCATGTTGTATTGAGTATGGTATTTGAGTAAGTTGCTCCATCAACTGATTAGTTAATTACATAATGCTTGACAAAGATGAGCCACGACTGTTCTATATTCCTTTTACTTTGCTTTGTTCCATGTAAGACCATCTAAGACACGACATTAGTTAGGCCATATTTCTGTATTCAAACCGAAGAGTGCTATATAGGGGTGCCGCGTATTGAGAATATTCCAGTCGTAACGGTGATGGATTGTGCCACTTACCGCCGGGTACAGACCCATTAATGACGAGTCGAACGTTTTAATGGTTATGGCCGCACCTTTAGTAGATTCCTCGGTGCTCGCCGCGACACCTTTTTTTTAGCTGTTTTGAGGGCCATTGGAATGGAATTATAACAGCATCTTTTGGGTTAGGGGGGGGGGGGGGCGTGTGAATGTGTTTTTTTTTTCTTCGAGATACGGTAACGACCCAATGGACACACTGGACACAGGGGCTAACGTTGTTTGGTAGAGGAATGGTGGGGTCATAGTTGTCTGTGCATACAGTGGTAACGGGCTACTTTAAATGATATGTGTGCAGGGTTGTTTGAGGAAGAATTGACATTTGAAATGTACGTTTTAGTCATTTACTTACAGTAGGGAGTGCATACATTTTCGTACTGTGTGTGGCCTGGTCCCAGATCTGTTTGTGTTCTCTTGAAAGACAGTGTAGTTGGTGAGACAGCACAAACAGTTTGGTGACCAGGTTAGACTGACTGTGGCAGTGGTGTAAAGTAATTAAGTAAAAATACTTTAAAGTACTATTTAAGTAGTTTTGGGATGTATCTGTACTTTACTTTACTAATTATATTTTTGATAACTTTTACTTTTATTTCACTACATTCCTAAAGAAAATAATGTACTTTTTACATCATATATTTTCCCTGACACCCAAAAGTACCCCTTACATTCTGACAGGAAAATGGTCCAATTCATACACCTATCAAGAGAATATCCCTGGTCATCCCTACGACCTCTGACCTGACGGACTCACTAAACACAAATGCTTGGTTTGTAAATATGTCTGAGTGTTGGAGTGTCCCCCCTGGCTATCCGTCAATAAAAAAAACATTGAAAATGGTGCCGTCTGTTTTGCTTAATATAAGGATTTTGAAATGGTTTATACTTCTACTTCTAAGTACGTTTTGGAAAATCCATTTACTTTTGATACTTAAGTATTTTTTTTAAACCAAATGCTTTTAGACTTTTACTCAAGTAGTATTTTACAGGGTGACTTTCACTTTTGCATGAGTCATTTTCTATTAAGGTATCTTTACTTTTACTCAAGTATGACAATTTAGTACTTTCACCTGGAGTCACCTGTTCAGTCTATGTCATGGAAAGAGCAGGTGTCCCTAATGTTTTGTAATAATATTTCACATAATTATATTATTATGTGTGTGTGTGTGTGTGTGTGTGTGTGTGTGTGTGTGTGTGTTTGCTGTGCATAGCAAGTATTGTAAATCCACGGTAAAAGGCTATGGAGTTTGCTTTGCAAATTATTACTATTAGATTACATCTGTCTATGACTGAGCTGAGTTGAGCAGTGTGCCATTTTGTCGGATGATATGAAAAATGCTGCCATCAGAGGCTATCGCTTGTGTATCTTGGCTACATTGGTATTTACAACAACAACAAAAAAGATTTTAGGGGGTACATTTCAGTTAATAGTCTATCTCACTCTGGTTGTTGAAGCTATCTGTTGTACTGTAAATTTAGACTCCATCAAGGTTTATTTGTGAGAAAATGTGGCTTTGATAGAACAACGTGCTTACCCAGCCACAGACCTCACACACACACACACACACACACACACACACACACACACACACACACACACACACACACACACACACACACACACACACACACACACACACACACACAGTGCAATACAGTAGAGCCAACACACATGTAACTTGCACTATCCTGGCCCAACAACGGTGCCTGCCAGGCCAAGCAGCTAATGCCCAGTGAGTCGTCACAGCAGGCTGCTGTCACATTGCCCCGAGCCCAATTCTGTCTAATTGATAAATGACTGTACGCAGAGCCACCTCAGCTATACAAGGTCAGCCCAGAGCCCTGCCAGGCTCCCACAGATCAGCAAAGTCCCCCACACACAAGCAAGCGTCACATATGCACACACACACTCTGACGAGCACACACACACACACAAATGAAAGTGCTTTGTAAGCGCACACACACAGACACACACACAGTCGAGCCCTGCCCTAGGACCACAGTGCTCTCAGGGGGAAGCCCCCAAATCCAATCAATCTAGCTACCTAGCTGGAAGAACAACAACACAGCCCCACTCACTTGACAGAGTCTGTATTCTCACGCTGGCACCAGATTGAGTCAATAACCACACGTTGTATTTGCATCGCTAGGCAACCTACACTCATGGATGGAGAGTCAAACTAAGATGGTGATAGAATTAGCGCCGCAAAATTACAGAACATCTCAACCAGTATTTTAAATAATGGGAACTTTTGGAAAGTCACCGAACATTATGAACACCTGCTCTTTCCATGACATAGTTTCACGACTTCCGCCGAAGTCGGCTCCTCCCCGTGTTCAGGCGGCGTTCGGTGATCAACGTCACCGGCTTTCTAGCCATCGCCGCTCCATTTTTCATATATCCATTTGTTTTGTCTTGTTCCATACACACCTGGTTTTCATTCCCCAGTCAATCTACATGTATTTAGTCCTCTGTTCCCCATCGTGTCTTTGTGTGTGATTGTTCATTGTTAACGCTGTATGTTCACGCGCGATACTTTTATAGTTTATGTTCCGTGTTTTTGGGCACTTATGTAATTTTCTTGTGCCTATTGTTTTACGGAATAAAAGTGCTTCTGTTTACTCTACTCTGCTCTCCTGCACCTGACTTCGCCTCCCTTACACAGGCTTAACACGTAGACTGACCAGGTGAATCCAGGTGAAATCTAGGATCCCTTATGGATGTCACTTGTTAAATCCACTTCAATCAGTGTAGATGAAGGAGAAGAGACAGGAATAAAGAATCATTTTTAAGCCTTGAGACAATTGAGACATGGATTGTGTGTGTGTGCCATTCTCAGAGGGTGAATGGGCAAGACAAACTATTTAAGTGCCTTTGAACGGGGTTTGGTAGTAGGTGCCAGACGCACCGGTTAGTGTCAACAACTGCAATGCTGCTGGGCTGTATATCAAGAATGGCCCACCACCCAAAGGACATCCAGCCAACTTGACACAACTGTGGTAAGCATTGGAGTCAACATCCCTGTGGAATGCTTCAGACACCTTGTAGAGTCCATGCCCAGACGAATTGAGGCTAAATAATTCATTGAGGCTGTTCTAAGGGCAACTCAATATTAGGAAGGTGTTCTTAATCTTGTGTCCACTCAGTGTACGTGTTCCATTTAGTTCACTCAATTCCAGAAAAGTAGGTATCATTGGGCTGAAGTTGGGGATCATTGGGCTGAAGTTGATTGGGGAAATAAGTCAAATCTCAAATCCATTAGATACACTTGAACTGAATGAAAGACATTTTATGAACAACCCAATTCCTGCCAAAAGACAAAGTGTTTTTACTTATTTCACATTGAACATAATAAGCTTGATATTGAGTGAATGATTGTAGGCAAAAACAACCTTTTCTTTGGTGTGTCTACAAAACTATTAGTGAGCAATGTGTGCTACAGAGAGCACATACTATTACTGTCACAACAATGGGGGGAGAAAAGCGCACAGCCTAGCCTGGTCCCAGATCTGTTTGTACTGTTTTGACAACTACTTAGCAAGACATCACAAACAGATCTGGGACCAGGCTACACACAGCCTGTGTAAAACAACCCACCACACGTCAAGCTATGATCCCTTGTTGAAGGCACTTGTTAAATCCACTTCAATCAAATCAAATCAAATCAAATCAAATTTTATTTGTCACATACACATGGTTAGCAGATGTTAATGCGAGTGTAGCGAAATGCTTGTGCTTCTAGTTCCGACAATGCAGTAATAACAAGTAATCTAACTAACAATTCCAAAACTACTGTCTTGTACACAGTGTAAGGGGATAAAGAATATGTACATAAGGATATATGAATGAGTGATGGTACAGAGCAGCATAGGCAAGATACAGTAGATGGTATCGGGTACAGTATGTACAAATGAGATGAGTATGTAAACAAAGTGGCATAGTATAGTATAAAGTGGCTAGTGATACATGTATTACATAAGGATACAGTCGATGATATAGAGTACATTATATACGTATGCATATGAGATGAATAATGTAGGGTAAGTAACATTTATATAAGGTAGCATTGTTTAAAGTGGCTAGTGATATATTTACATCATTTCCCATCAATTCCCATTATTAAAGTGGCTGGAGTTGAGTCAGTGTCAGTGTGTTGGCAGCAGCCACTCAGTGTTAGTGGTGGCTGTTTAACAGTCTGATGGCCTTGAGATAGAAGCTGTTTTTCAGTCTCTCGGTCCCAGCTTTGATGCACCTGTACTGACCTCGCCTTCTGGATGATAGCGGGGTGAACAGGCAGTGGCTCGGGTGGTTGATGTCCTTGATGATCTTTATGGCCTTCCTGTGACATCGGGTGGTGTAGGTGTCCTGGAGGGCAGGTAGTTTGCCCCCGGTGATGCGTTGTGCAGACCTCACTACCCTCTGGAGAGCCTTACGGTTGAGGGCGGTGCAGTTGCCATACCAGGCGGTGATACAGCCCGCCAGGATGCTCTCGATTGTGCATCTGTAGAAGTTTGTGAGTGCTTTTGGTGACAAGCCGAATTTCTTCAGCCTCCTGAGGTTGAAGAGGCGCTGCTGCGCCTTCTTCACGATGCTGTCTGTGTGAGTGGACCAATTCAGTTTGTCTGTGATGTGTATGCCGAGGAACTTAAAACTTGCTACCCTCTCCACTACTGTTCCATCGATGTGGATAGGGGGGTGTTCCCTCTGCTGTTTCCTGAAGTCCACAATCATCTCCTTAGTTTTGTTGACGTTAAGTGTGAGGTTGTTTTCCTGACACCACACTCCGAGGGCCCTCACCTCCTCCCTGTAGGCCGTCTCATCGTTGTTGGTAATCAAGCCTACCACTGTTGTGTCGTCCGCAAACTTGATGATTGAGTTGGAGGCGTGCGTGGCCACGCAGTCGTGGGTGAACAGGGAGTACAGGAGAGGGCTCAGAACGCAACCTTGTGGGGCCCCAGTGTTGAGGATCAGCGGGGAGGAGATGTTGTTGCCTACCCTCACCACCTGGGGGCGGCCCGTCAGGAAGTCCAGTACCCAGTTGCACAGGGCGGGGTCGAGACCCAGGGTCTCGAGCTTGATGACGAGCTTGGAGGGTACTATGGTGTTGAATGCCGAGCTGTAGTCGATGAACAGCATTCTCACATAGGTATTCCTCTTGTCCAGATGGGTTAGGGCAGTGTGCAGTGTGGTTGAGATTGCATCGTCTGTGGACCTATTTGGGCGGTAAGCAAATTGGAGTGGGTCTAGGGTGTCAGGTAGGGTGGAGGTGATATGGTCCTTGACTAGTCTCTCAAAGCACTTCATGATGACGGATGTGAGTGCTACGGGGCGGTAGTCATTTAGCTCAGTTACCTTAGCTTTCTTGGGAACAGGAACAATGGTGGCCCTCTTGAAGCATGTGGGAACAGCAGACTGGTATAGGGATTGATTGAATATGTCCGTAAACACACCGGCCAGCTGGTCTGCGCATGCTCTGAGGGCGCGGCTGGGGATGCCATCTGGGCCTGCAGCCTTGCGAGGGTTAACACGTTTAAATGTCTTACTCACCTCGGCTGCAGTGAAGGAGAGACCGCATGTTTTCGTTGCAGGCCGTGTCAGTGGCACTGTATTGTCCTCAAAGCGGGCAAAAAAGTTATTTAGTCTGCCTGGGAGCAAGACATCCTGGTCCGTGACTGGGCTGGGTTTCTTCCTGTAGTCCGTGATTGACTGTAGACCCTGCCACATGCCTCTTGTGTCTGAGCCGTTGAATTGAGATTCTACTTTGTCTCTGTACTGGCGCTTAGCTTGTTTGATAGCCTTGCGGAGGGAATAGCTGCACTGTTTGTATTCGGTCATGTTACCAGACACCTTGCCCTGATTAAAAGCAGTGGTTCGCGCTTTCAGTTTCACACGAATGCTGCCATCAATCCACGGTTTCTGGTTAGGGAATGTTTTAATCGTTGCTATGGGAACGACATCTTCAACGCACGTTCTAATGAACTCGCACACCGAATCAGCGTATTCGTCAATGTTGTTATCTGACGCAATACGAAACATCTCCCAGTCCACGTGATGGAAGCAGTCTTGGAGTGTGGAGTCAGCTTGGTCGGACCAGCGTTGGACAGACCTCAGCGTGGGAGCCTCTTGTTTTAGTTTCTGTCTGTAGGCAGGGATCAACAAAATGGAGTCGTGGTCAGCTTTTCCGAAAGGGGGGCGGGGCAGGGCCTTATATGCGTCGCGGAAGTTAGAGTAACAATGGTCCAAGGTCTTTCCTCCCCTGGTCTTTCCTCCCCATCTACAATCAGTGTAGATGAAGGGGAGGAGACACCTAAAAGATGGATTGTTAAGCCTTGAGTCAATTGAGACATTGTGTATGTGTTCCATTCATAGGGTGACTGGGCAGGACAAAAGATTTAAGTGCCTTGTAACGGGGTACATGCTTATAAAAAAGGTGCTATCAAGAACCTAAATTGGTTCTTCAGCTGTCCCGATAGGAGAACCCTTTGAAGAACCCTTTTTGGTTCCAGGTAGAACCCATTTGGTTCCAAGTAGAACCGTTTTTTCCCCAGTTCCATTTAGAACCTTTTCCACAGAGGGTTCTACATGGAACCCAAATTGGAACTCAATATTAGCAAGGTGTATGTTTAATAAATACGGTTCTAGCGAAAATACCATATCAACAATCAATTTCTCAAAAGTTCAAAACAAAATTCGAGCCTGATAAATCAAAGTCATTCAAAGGGATGGTGTCTATTCTCATGATTCAACATGAACCTAACCTGCAAATTGCAAAGCAAAATGCACCTTCACTACCTTCACTTCGTCTGTCCTTCCCTCTCGGTGACAGCATTGTAGGAGTCACAGCAGAGAATCCCATGTCCAGTATTTTGTTCTGCATGCACCACAGTATGGCAACCAGAATGCACAATGGGCGTAGTACCGTTAGCCTCATCTGTGTAGAGGCCAAGGCGGGAGAAGCCCCGTTCCCACTGCATCAACAAAGCAAAAGTAAATGTTCAAGATGTGTAAAAGTCTGAGTAAAAATGATGAATTGGTAATGACGTTTCAGACAAGTGGACACTCAAGTACTCACTGTTAACCTGCCCGACAGCTAGGAGAGGGAGACACGAGAACCAAATTATGTAGAGCCACCAAAATGTGCACCCTTACCCCAGGAATTACCCAAACAACGTGTAGGCAATACGCATGCGCAAAATATGAAATCAGCTTAAGCTACAAGCAAGGCAAAGCAGTGATGCTTACCCTGTTCCTTAATAGATGTTAAGTCCCCTGTTTAGGGGGACTTTGAGTAGTTCTGGAGCAGTTCCGACTGACATTTTGGTGTACAAAGTGCTCTGTGAACAACTGTCTGTTCTCAGTTTCCACTCTAAGCAGAGCTGACGTGAAGTGTCAAGTTTCAGACCCCACATTTGCACAGGGAGTGACCGTGTCACATTTTCTCTCTGATCCAGACAAATAATCGATTATCTCGTCCTCTGAGAGAGCGAGCCCAGCTTGGGAGCCCAGCGAGTGCAGACATTGTGGTCATCTCGCTGGGATATTCTCAGCAGGATTTAAAGGTCTCAACATGAATAAGAAAAAAACGAAATAATTTCATAGAATTGAAAGAAGACCACTTTGTGCTTAAAGCTGAAGTTGTAATGAGTCTGGACACATTTGAATGGCGTCTCTGTGCCCCGTTTAGGAGAAAATTCTCTGTCGACAGTTGTATGCAATAGTGCCAATATTGTACTGTCACCAAGTATGATCATATTTATTTTACAGTTAGAAGAAATTTGAAATCTTATAGTAAGTCATTTATGATTGTCATTTATGATTGTTACTATATTTAAAACTATATTTTTACTCGAGCTTGTGTCCTCAAAAGTGCAAAAGTGACCTCAGCAATTTATAACTATTTTCACCATAAAGGTGAGTTCAAGACCTTTCTAAAACTATGAAGCATTACCAGTTATTGTTTATGACCATCTCATGAAAAATAATTACATTCGGGTATGTCTATTTAGGCGGAAATCAACATTTTATCCTATCACTCAACTGTTTTTTTAACAGACTGGAGTCAGGAAAGGATTTGAATTGGATTCCAAAGGAAAGAAAGGCATGAATATTCTAACACCTGACCTTTTGACTCAGTTGTAGCATTTTTTTGACATCTTGACCATAAAAACCACCATAACGATATAAAACATTACATAACAAAAATGAATGGCGATTTTTTTTAATGTAATTTCATTTTTTAATTTCATTTGTATTTCATGACAGCTTCTTGTTATTTTTATTATCACTGGGTAAGCGCTGCTTCCCCTGCCTGACTGCATGTCCCTGGTATTGTGTAATAATCTTTTTATGACGGAGCACCATGAATTGACGATAAAATACAGTGCATTCGGAAAGTATTCAGACCCCTTGACTATTTCCACATTGAGGATTAAATAGTTTCCCCCCCCCCCTCATCAATCTACACACAAAATCCCATAATGACAAAGCGAAAACTGAGAGTCTTTTCCCGAAAGCACGGTACGTAGTTGAGGCCCACGTTTCGAGTGTTTATTGAAAATGACATGTAAACTCTCTTTCAGTATGTACATTTAAACAATACTTTAAAACCATTTAAATATAATACATAGGAAAGTTGTGCTGGACTATGGTCGATGAAGAATCAATATATCTTTTTAGAGTGAGTATTTATCTGGTCAGTATGTTAGTGTATTTTGTCTGTTTGTAACAATGTGTTATATTTGAAAATGTGTTCGTATTCTATTTTTTTTTTAAATGTGTTCATATTATATAATAAAATACATTGTATATGAATGTTTAAGGACTCTTGGAAGATAAATCCAAATGAGGAGTAAAAGAGATCCAGATCAAATCTAAAATCTCTGTAGCAATCATCGCCCACACATAGTTTTGTGTCTGGATAGATGACAGAGAGCAGGTAGTCATTGCTTTTTCTCCCCAATTTCGATCTTGTCTCATCGCTGCAACTCCCCAATGGGCTCGGGAGGTGAAGGTCAAGTCATGCGTCCTCTGAAACATGACACGCCAAACCGCGCTTCTTAACACCCGCCCGCCTAACACGGAAACCAGCCGCACCAATGTGTCGGAGGAAACACTGTTCAACTGGTGACCGAGGTCAGCCTGCAGGCACCCGGCCCTAGAGCGCAATGAGCCCCCATGGCCAAACCCTCCCCTAACCCGAACAATGCGGGACCCCCAATCACGGCCGGTTGTGACACAGTCCAAGATCGAACTCGGTCTGCAGTTATGCCTCTAGCACTGCGGTGCAATGCCTTAGACTGCTGCGCTACTCGGGAGGCCCTCCCTACAATCATTTCATCAATATCATGCTCATTATGTTTGATGTGAAAATGTTTTGAAAATGACTCTCAGTCAATTCAAGTGTAGTTGTGGCGGCCCATGTTTTGGGAGTTTTTTTGGGGGCACTATATTTTTCCAGTTTTTGCAAGACTACTAAGACTTATCCCCCTTTCCCTGTGTTCCCCGCCAGAGGCAAAGAGCCCCTGAAAATCTCTGATGTCATCGACCCCACCAAGAAGACCGCAGAGGATGGCTCCAGGATGGACAAACTGGCATTTTGTGTGTGTGCACAATACTCATTATGTTTCACCCCAAAATATTTGTAATTTATGCACAGTAGCCTTTCTGGTTAAATTCTGCTCGTGGCTTATTGTGTAGTACAATAAACTGCAAGTGGCTACAGGAGGAGACTTCATAAAAAGCACCAATGCTCAACCATATTTTAACCTCAAAGAAAACATCCCTCATGGATGGTCTGACAGGGAATAGTGTGACATTTGGGATGCACACCATGTACCTATGTTATGCTCTACTTTTGACCAAAGCCCTATTCAAATGTACAGTAGTGCATTGGGTGCCATTTGAGACAAAGATATGGACTTTGGCGGCTAAGACCCAGTAACATCGTTCACTCTCCCTGAAAACTTAATTGTGTTTACTTAATAGTGTGAAGTTAAGGGCTTGATCAGACAGAGTCCTCCATTTCCCAGGTGTGGGATAGGACCTGCTCCTCATTGGCTCAGGTTCTGACTCTCTCGCTCTCTTCCCCTCCTTCCCCCTCTTTCTCTCATTCTCTCGCTTTCTCCCTTCGTCTCTCTGTCTTCCTTCTCTTTCTCTCCATTTCAATACAGACATGAATAAATCAGGGGCGTTTCTCTTCAGTCCAGTGTTTTTGGGGACCGTCTCCAACTTTATTATGACCGTGTTCAAATTTTTAATGGCATTTTATGATCCTCCCCCTCCAATCCCTCTGTCCCTCCTTCCTCTCCTCCCTCTCTTTCTCTCGCTCTGAGTCGTTTAAACGGTGACAGCTTTGTCTCATTAAGTTGCCATCTGGTGTAATGTATCATTCAAATCTGTTTGTTTACCGCCATCTTCCGGATAAGGGCCGGGGTTAGGCAGTGTGGCATTTCTGCAGTCAGACCTCGGTTCGAAGAGTATCTATTTTCTTGCAAATACTTTTAAAAGTTTGATTTTGCCTGCCTGGAGTGCCAGTTGGGTGGAGTTTGCTCTTTATGGACTAGGACATGGATTAAATCAAAAGTCTATATAAAAAAAAATCAAATACTATTGAACCAAGGTATGTTTAGAGCCAACTGACCTGGGTAAAGGGGCATCTCAATAGTCTCAAGTGGTTTCCTTTCGTTGTCTCCACTTTACATCATTGAGATGTACACTATTGACGTAAGTTTGGGCTAGGAAACCCCTCGGTCTCACCAAAGGGACTAGTGGCCACAAACCATCATGAAGTCTCATAATATAGTGTCTGTTAGCTGTATAGACATAGCCACTGGGGACAATAATTCATTTGAAGTCTCCTTCTCTTCCTCCTTTTGTGTTGGAAGCTGGGGAGGCCATATTTGTTTAATTAGATCCGAGCAACACTGCAGGCTTTTTAATACTACTTTAAGACTGCTGGGGACGTCTGTCGAGAGCTTTTGTTTTTCAAGGGACTCACTCCTCTTATATTAAGGGACAATCTGGGATTGGTACATCCATGGCTGCACTTTTAAATGAATGATGATGTAGACATTTTATAATGAACCCTGTGATACATTGTGTACCGTAGCTTCAAAATGATGGTCCTTGCATCTATAGCTCTTTCTGTGAGTTTTAGAGTGGTTACATTTCTCCTGCCCCTTCCTTGCTGTTTACCTCCCAAAAAGTGTCAGGGTGGCCACTTTTATTTTATTTTTTTGAATCTCGGATTGCCCCTTTAAAGGAATGACTTAGAAAACGGTCCACACTGTACTGCACGACACCTCACACTGGCCTTGCTTTAAATGCAGGGTGGGAGAGCGGTTAGTCTATTGGTAGCAGTTGCCATTGACTTGAAATCTGCCATCTATGATCCATTGATAACAGTTATTCATTGGTAACAGCATCCATTGCCGACACCATACCTGGCTGTGCCCATCTAATGTAAAGTAATGATATCCGACTGTGCCAATTTAATGTAAAGTAATGGTCTATTTCTCTGCCGTGGGCTTTATTGGGTAAAAAACATCCTTTTTTAACCCTGTTTCTAATGTGTAATGGTGTGGAGTGGGGGGCGATTAAGCCTGTCAATGCGTTAATATTGGAAAGTGCCCCCACCGTTCGAGTTTGTTCAGCGGATGGCATTGATCATTGTTAAACGTGTGTTTCCTATCCAACAGAGAGGGATTCTGAGCAGCGATGAAAGGATGGAGGGTCTTCATCAAACCCTTGTATCAGACGGACAAGGTGTGTGCGCGTGCGTTCGTGCACGTAAAGCAACTACGACATCAAGAACATAACGCATATCTAAACGGCTCATTCGTAATGTGAAGAACAATGGATATCAATGCTGAATAGAAAAGCTATAACCTTCTATCTTACGTATACAGTATGCAATTCAGGGTATTAATCTGCCTGTGTTCCAAGTGATTTCCGTAGGGCTCTGGTCAAAGGTAGCACCCTTTATAGGGAATAGGTGGCCGTTTGGAAGTTAGCCTTTCTGTTACGTTCAGTACATTTCGCTTTATTGCCTTTAAGGCCTTGATTTCCCTTGGCATGGCCCTGAGCCACGTTCAAGTCGTAAATACATTGCAGAGAGAACTGTTATGATGTCTATAGAACTCTCAAGGTTCTCTGTTGCAATAGGTGGACTGCCGTGCAGACCTGAACGAACTGTACTGTGTTGGATCGTTTATTTTCACATCCTTTCTGGCACGGTTCCAGCAACTATGGTGGATGGATGTAGTGTGGGCCCCCACTCCCCAGAGAGTACATGAACACAAAGGAAAATAGATAGAATTACAGGAAATTCGCTTTAAAACTGCACTACTCCGCTGTGCGTAAGGACAGCTGGCGCAGGACAGCGCGGCTCAGTACGGTGATGAGAGTGTGAACTACTTGAAGAATCTTTGAAATACTTTGAGATTTTTCTAGAGTCTGTTTGGGTGGGATTTGCAGTGTTGGGACTTTTCCATTGGTTAACATAAGATGGACAAGCTCAAACAGGCACAGAGAATGTATTTCAAATGATTCTTCAAGTATTTGAAACCCCGGTCTGGTGGCATATGTCGCAGCATTATGTTGGACCATGCTTTAGCATGCTCAGCTCTTGTATCCAAACCTTGCGCTGGTTTCCAGGGCCATACAGCAGTGCTGAAGGTGTCTTCCCCTTCTGATTGTTGAGCTGCTGACTAGTGGGAGTTTGTTTACTACAAAACAGTCCCTCTCTCCCTACCTCTCTCCCTCCCTCTCGTACTGTCCCTTCACTGCTCCCTCTCTCCTTCCCTCTCTCCTTCCCTCTCTCCATCCCTCTCTCCTTCCCTCTCTCCCTCCCTCTCTCTCTCCTTCCCTCTCTCCTACCCTCTCTCCATCTCTCCTTCCCTCTCTCCTTCCCTCTCTCCTACCCTCTCTCCTTCCCTCTCTCCCTCCCTCTCCTACTGTCTCTTCACTGCTCCCTCTCTCCTTCCCTCTCTCCCACCCTCTCTCCTTCCCTCTCTCCCTCCCTCTCCCTCTCTCCTTCCCTCTCTCCTTCCCTCTCTCCCTCCCTCTCCTACTGTCCCTTCAATGCTCCCTCTCCCTCTCTCCTTCCCTCTCACCCTCCCTCTCCTACTGTCCCTTCACTGCTACCTCTCCCTCTCTCCTTCCCTCTCTCTTTCCCTCTCCTACTGTCTCTTCACTGCTCCCTCTCTCCTTCCCTCTCTCCCTCCCTCTCCTACTGTCCCTTCACTGCTCCCTCTCCCTCTCTCCTTCCCTCTCTCCTTCCCTCTCCTACTGTCTCTTCACTGCTCCCTCTCCCTCTCTCCTTCCCTCTCTCCCTCCCTCTCATACTGTCCCTTCACTGCTCCCTCTCCCTCTCTCCTTCCCTCTCTCCTTCCCTCCTACTGTCTCTTCACTCTCCCTCTCCCTCTCTCCTTCCCTCTCCTACTGTCTCTTCACTGCTCCCTCTCCCTCTCTCCTTCCCTCTCTCCTTCCCTCTCTCCTTCCCTCTCCTACTGTCTCTTCACTGCTCCCTCTCCCTCTCTCCTTCCCTCTCTCCTTCCCTCTCTCCCTCCCTCTCCTACTGTCTCTTCACTGCTCCCTCTCCCTCTCTCCTTGCCTCTCTCCTTCCCTCTCCTACTGTCTCTTCACTGCTCCCTCTCCCTCTCTCCTTCCCTCTCTCCTTCCCTCTCTCCCTCCCTCTCCTACTGTCTCTTCACTGCTCCCTCTCCCTCTCTCCTTGCCTCTCTCCCTCCCTCTCCTACTGTCCCTTCACTGCTCCCTCTCTCCTTCCCTCTCTCCCTCCCTCTCCTACTGTCTCTTCACTGCTCCCTCTCCCTCTCTCCTTCCCTCTCTCCTTGCCTCTCTCCCTCCCTCTCCTACTGTCCCTTCACTGCTCCCTCTCTCCTTCCCTCTCTCCCTCCCTCTCCTACTGTCTCTTCACTGCTCCCTCTCCCTCTCTCCTTGCCTCTCTCCTTCCCTCTCTCCCTCCCTCTCCTACTGTCCCTTCACTGCTCCCTTTCCCTCTCTCCTTCCCTCTCCCCTTCCCTCTCCTACTGTCTCTTCACTGCTCCCTCTCCCTCTCTCCTTCCCTCACTCCCTCCCTCTCCTACTGTCCCTTCACTGCTCCCTCTCCCTCTCTCCTTCCCTCTCCCTCTCTCCTTCCCTCTCTCCCTCCCTCTCCCTCTCTCCTTCCCTCTCTCCCTCCCTCTCCTACTGTCCCTTCACTGCTCCCTCTCCCTCTCTATCTCCCTCCCTCTCCTACTGTCTCTTCACTGCTCCCTCTCCCTCTCTAATGGCAATTGACGAGAGCTCATCTGTTCGATATGGACTCCGATACCTTCACACAGCAGAGCTCAGGGTCTGGGTCTTTATGTACATATTCTTTATCCCTTTACACTTGTGTAGACACAAACTTGTGTACACACAAACTAAGGTAGTAGTTTTGGAATTGTTAGGTTAGATTACTCATTGGTTATTACTGCATTGTCGGAACTAGAAGCACAAGCATTTCGCTACACTCGCATTAACATCTGCTAACCATGTGTATGTGACAAATAAATTTGATTTGATTTATTCGGCACTACCCTGTCTGTTTGCTTGTTGCAGTGAGTTACATGAAGCTTATGTGTTATTGGTATTATACAGAGTATTCCACCATATTCCCTCAACCACTCTGTTCTTTTCAAATCCATGTCGTTCTGCAGTACACTGTCTGTATGTTTCTGACACAGGGCTTACACATTGTGAACATTGGGGAGAATCTCATTTGGATTTTCTTAACTTCTCGCCTCCTTCTCAAAACCCATTGGACGGGGTCAGAAGTCCTGCCCCTCTGACCTTCTCACCCAATGGGTTTTCATGAGCAGGTGAGGAAAGAGGACACATGGAATCAAGGAAATGCAACTGAAATTCTCCCATGGTACTATACAGGGAGTATTACACTGGTCTGTTCCTTTCAGGTCTGTGATGAGCCAGAACACACATTGGGAGAAAGGTAGAGGATCGGGCCACAGCCTGTTTATTTTTTCTTAAGGCTACGTCCAAATTAATTTTCCACCCAGCTCCCAAAATGTGCACTTGCACACTTCCTATCATGTTAAATCCACGATGTGCACTCTTTGAGAAAAGGCTGGAGAATTGTGACATGGCCATCCTGGGAAATGATATGGTGAGTGTCGGTATTTGTGATTTCTGCTCCTCTTTCAGTTTCAAGTACAAAGCTGAATAGGCAATATGAATATCTGAACTCTTACAAAGGTAAATAGTGTACTGCCTGGCATGGAGTGGGGCAAAAAAGTATTTAGTCAGCCGCCAATTGTACAAGTTCTCCCACTTAAAAAGATGAGAGAGGCCTGTCATTTTCATCATAGGTACACTTCAACTATGACAGACAAAATCCAGAAAATCACATTGTAGGATTTTTAATGAATTTATTTGCAAATTATGGTGGAAAATAAGTATTTGGTCATTACTTTGTTATATACCCTTTGTTGGCAATGACAGACGTCAAACGTTTTCGGTAAATCTTCAAGGTTTTCACACACTGTTGCTGGTATTTTGGCCCATTCCTCCATGCAGATCTCCTCTAGAGCAGTGATGTTTTGGGGCTGTTGCTGGGCAACACGGACTTTCAACTCCCTCCAAAGATTTTCTATGGGGTTGAGATCTGGAGACTGGCTAGGCCACTCCAGGACCTTGAAATGCTTCCTACGAAGCCACTCCTTAGTTGCCCGGGCGGTGTGTTTGGGATCATTGTCATGCTGAAAGACCCAGCCACGTTTCATCTTCAATGCCCTTGCTGGTGGAAGGAGGTTTTCACTCAAAATCTCACTATGCATGGCCCCATTCATTCTTTCCTTTACACGGATCAGTCATCCTGGTCCCTTTGCAGAAAAACAGCCCCAAAGCATGATGTTTCCACCCCCATGCTTCACAGTAGGTATGGTGATCTTTGGATGCAACTCAGCATTCTCCAAACACGACGAGTTGAGTTTTTACCAAAAAGTTCTATTTTGGTTTCATCTGACCATATGACATTCTCCCAATCTTCTTCTGGATCATCCAAATGCTGTCTAGCAAACTTCAGACGGGCCTGGACATGTACTGGCTTAAGCAGGGGGACACATCTGGCACTGCAGGATTTGAGTCTCTGGTGGCGTAGTGTGTTACTGATGGTAGGCTTTGTTACTTTGGTCCCAGCTCTCTGCAGGTCATTCACTAGGACCCCCGTGTGGTTCTGGGATTTTTGCTCACTGTTCTTGTGATCATTTTGATCCCACGGGGTGAGATCTTGCGTGGAGCTCCAGATCGAGGGAGATTATCAGTGATCTTGTATGTCTTCCATTTCCTAATAATTGCTCCCACAGTTGATTTCTTCAAACCAAGCTGCTTACCAATTGCAAATTCAGTCTTCCCAGCCTGGTGCAGGTGTACAATTTTGTTTCTGGTGTCCTTTGACAGCTCTTTGGTCTTGGCCATAGTGCAGTTTGGAGTGTGACTGTTTGAGGTTGTGGACAGGTGTCTCTTATACTGATAACAAGTTCAAACAGGTGCCATTAATACAGGTAACGAGTGGAGGACAGAGGAGCCTCTTAAAGAAGAAGTTACAGGTCTGTGAGAGCCAGAAATCTTGCTTGTTTGTAGGTGACCAAATACTTATTTTCCACCATAATTTGCAAATAAATTCATAAAAAATCCTACAATATGATTTTCTGGATTTTTTTTCTTCTCATTTTGTCTGTCATAGTTTAAGTGTATTTATGATGAAAATTACACGCCTCTCTCCTCTTTTTAAGTGGGAGAACTTGCACAATTGGTGGCTGACTAAATACTTTTTTGCCCCACTGTAGATACATTTGTATTAGCCCCTCTAAGGAACCAGGAAACGTGTAACATTCTACAGTGGGTAAAAATTGTGCAGAATTAGACTGGTATTCATGCAATTGCAGATAATAGGTTTCCACTAGTGTGCAAATCAATCGCATTCTGGAAAGCCAAGATCTGAAATTGAATTGAATACCCACCTTATAATTATAATATCTGTTGTACTATATAAAAAATATAGCCGCTTGTGAGTGATGAAGAAACAGGCGTGGAGGGTGGTCAGTCAAGTTGAGGGGTTTATTAGAGAACAGTGAATATAAAGGTACCTGTTTGTATGTATGTACAGGTAACTGCCAGTAGAAAGGAAATGCCAACATAAAGTTTGTTAATAGGGCAGTGGGCCAACACGAGCCAGAGCAGTTTCAGTGTGCCTAATCATAGATTCTGTGTCTGGAACTATATTGGAGGGATGCAACCCAAATCCATCATTTTCTGTTTTGTTGATGGTGTTGGAAAACGCTGTCTCCACTCCAGAATCTCCCATAAGTGTTCAATTGGGTGGAGATCTGGTGACAGACGGCCGTGGCATATGGTTTACATCGTTTTCACGCTCATCAAAAGGCCATTCATGCTGTGTGGATGGTATTGTCATTCTATGGGGGCCATGGTAGGTAGCCCAAATAATAGCCTGCCCAGCATTTTTATAAATGAGCCTAAGCATGCTGGGATTTTAATTGCTTAATTAACTCAAGAACTACACCTGTGTGAAAGCATCTGCTTTTAATATACGTTATATCATTAATTTACTCACATTTCCATTATTTTGGCAATTACCTGTATGTATGTATGTATGCATGTATGTAGGACTCTAGGGCTTCATTTAGTCAGGCACCCCAATTCTGATAATCTTTCCACTAATTTCACTTTTGACTAATCACATCAGATCTTTCACATCAGATCTTTTTGATAGCTGAACTGATTAAAAGACATATCAGTAAAAAAATATATCAGAATCGGGCTGCCTGTCTAAACGCAGCCTTGTGTTCTCTGAGCAAACCACAACTAGTCATACCTCTCCGTGTCTACTATTAGACTCTACACAATAATCCAATCAGGCTGCGATATAGTTAGTGATATCATCATGAGAAATTGATTTTTTTTTTAAAGGCAATACCATAGGACCATAAAGTGTGTGCATCGTTCAGGAACGCCGTTATGGGTCGGGAAGGAACAAGGAAACAAATGACTTGGATGCCAAACACTTTCAGTTACCTTAAATATAAGTTATTCCTAGCTCTACAGGTAAGGTAACGTTCAAACCGGGGACAACATACAAGATTAAGTTAGGAGGGGAATATTGACAAAAGCACAGATCTGTGGGGGTAAAACTATAAACCTCTTCATAGTCAGGCAGTGTGATTTAAGTTGAAACGTTTCCTCAGGTCTGCACATGCATTACTCAGTAAACTAAACTCTAGTTCAATGGTCTCCTTATAATGCACATTGTCGAAGAAATAATTACATCTCCCTGCCTGATTATTTCGAGGTTTACAGTCATTTTTTGCACAAACCTGCGCTCTAATTTGCACCACGAAAATGCCGCCCAAAGTGTATCAGCCGTGATGGATCAATCCTCTTGTTACAGTGATTTCACTACTGCGCCATTCATCGTTTCCATTCAGACAGTTAATGTGTGTACGAGCAGCCGGTCAGTACCACAATAGTAATGATATAGCAATAATATTGACGGCCATTTAGGTGCCCCTCTTCTGCTATGTTTTGTTTTTAACTTTTTATCTCCCTTTTATTTTAAAGTAAGTTCTTGTTTTTAGTGTCACACATTTGGCTCTCACACGGTTAAGCTACAGTAGTAATAATAGTCATAAATATGGGTGGGAGCACGCTGGCTCCCCATTGGCCGAGAAGCCCCAAAGTGTTCATGGGAGCTGTAGTTCAGAACAGGTGGCGGGATAGCAAAGTCCTCCGGGTAGGTTTTTTCATCGACCCTTCGCTCAAAAGGGAGAAAGGAGGCGGTGTTATTATCAGCATAACTCGTCTCACCAAAAGAAACAAATTAACACAAAGAAAGAAGGGGAGTTTTCTTAAACTTCTCGTTGTCGGTGTTGTTTTTCTTGGTTCCAGTGACATCCGTCGTGGCGGCGGACATCTTTAGAAGGAGTCCATGGCCTTGAACTCGCTGAGGGCCTGGACGGGCGAGATGTGCTTCTTCTGCGAGCCCCGTCGAACGCGGGTCTGGCACTCCTCGGGCTTCTCCCGCTTCACCAAGGGCTTCTTCTCGGGCGCCTTCATGCGCCAGCTGACCACAGGCGAGTTGACGGCGGCGGCGCCGTACACCTTGGCGTACTTGGTGGACGCCACGTAGCTGGCTTTGACTGTGAGCACCACAGCGTTCATCAAGTTCTTGGCCGCCTGGATGAGGGAGGTGGCGCTGTCCAGCTACGGAGAGAGACAGAGGACAACTTAGAACCTTGTACCAACACCATATCTTAGGTTGCACGGATATACCTATTTCACTAAATAGTATGAACTGTGGTAACAACATTGTAGTTGCATAGGAACTGCTTTTACTCGGTCAGCTTTATACATTAAAATGGACATGTGAAAAACCATCACATATAAACCGTCACATATATAAGACCTGCAATAGAAGCAATGGTTAGGTCAACCGCAAACCTGCATCATCCCACTGCGCATGCAACATTCTGCAGACCCCATGAGGGGAGGAAGGGAGGAGAGGAGGGGGAGAGGTGAGAAGAAAGAGAGGGGAGGGAGAGGTGGGAAGAAGGAGAGGGGAGAGGGGGTGGGAAGAAGGAGAGGGGGGAGAGGTGGGAAGAAGGAGAGGGGGGGAGAGGTGGGAAGAAGGAGAGGGGGGGAGAGGTGGGAAGAAGGAGAGGGGGGAGAGGTGGGAAGAAGGAGAGGGGGGAGAGGGGGGGGGGAGGTGGGAAGAAGGAGGGGGGGGGGAGAGGTGGGAAGAAGGAGAGGGGAAAAGGAAGCTCTAAGTGATTGGATAGGTGAGCAATAAGCAATAATCCAACCAATTGGATTTCTTTCAGGACTTCAATGAAGCATATCTATTGGGCAGGTGTAAGCATTAATACTAACCAACCAATTGGAGACCTGTTATTTATTCAATGAAAGGGTATTGAGATGCACCCCTTTCTTCAGAGTCTTTCAGACATCCCATGTCACGCTGCAAGATAACAAGGACTGCCTGCGGCAAAGAGCTCTCACTGAAGAAGGCTTTATCAAGCCAGCGGTTCTTACAGTACAGAGGTGAGATCTCTGTCTCTGGTCTCCCCCGCAGGGCGATAGCAGGTCCCTCACTCATCTTATCAGAGCCCTGAGTAGCTGGACAGGGTCAGAGTGACCGCTGTGCCTCCAACACATCTCTGATATGACAGCCTCATTAAGAGAAAGCGGGTGTCCACCAATGGCACCCTGTTCCCTATATAGCGCACTACTTTCGACCAGAGCCTGTTGTAGTGAACACATTTTGTGCTGGTCAAAATAGGGTGCCATTTCAGACGTAGTGCCCATAGAGTTTCAGCTCATCTTGTCGGGATTAAATGGCTGCATATTACTTGGTATTTTAAGCATAATTCGGGGTATCAGGGGCACCCACCGTGCTGCTAACCTTTTTATAGTGACCAGCTGGAGTTCGGAGCCAATTAATTCTAGCGGTTGACTCCCTTCTCGGGGTGGGGGGCAAGGGGGTAGGGGGGCCAGCCGCAGCCTCTAAATGTCAGCCAAACAAAACGCAGGGAGAGAAGAGAGGTACACCTGACCTCCACCAACTGCTAATTAAGAAGTGTCTGGGAAAAAAAAGTAGGTGTCGTGTAGCGAGGGCCATGTTTTTCAACGCTTAATTGTCAGTTGTGTTGAGGACTCCCTGGGTTGGGGTTGGAGAATGACAGTTTTGCCAAACAACGATCGAGAGGACCTGAGTGTTTCCCGCCATAATATGCCAATCAGAATAGGAGGTCTATTTCAACAGATGATTGTGGACATTTTTACAATTCGTGAATTGAACAATTCCGAGAATTCAGTGAGCCTGTTTAATGGAGGGACGTGCGCGAAAATACACTACATGGCCAAAAGTACGTGGACACCTCCTCGTTGAACATCTCATTCCAAAATCACATGAAGTTGGTTGCCCCTATGCTGCTAGGAAGTCTTTCCACTAGATGTTGGAACATTGTTGCAGGGACTTCCATTCAGCCACATGAGCTTTAGTGAGGTTGGGCAGTGATGTTGGGCGATTAGGCCGGCTTGCAGTCGGCATTCCAATTCCCCAAAGGTGTTCAATGGGGTTGAGATTATTCCACACTGATCTTGACAAATCATTTATGTATGGACCTCGCTTTGTGCACGGGGGCTGGTGAGAACGTGGCTCAGTATGGCAAGGATTGCTACAATATTATCCATTAACGTTTATACTGCCGTTGGACAATATATTGCCACATTTATTGTGTAATCATTTTGAAATGTTATAATGTTATGTAAAATCATAGGGTAATTGCAGTAAAAAAAAGATCAAAGAGAATGCCTGGACTCTGAGTCTCTTTGAAAGGTGGTCTTTGGCAGCCAGCATTCTATACTAGAGCCTAAGGATAAAGTCCTTTCCAAAACGCCATACCATTTCCTAGAAATGGGGTGTAAATCAACAGTATCAACTAGCTTTCTTTCCCCTCTCGATCAAGACAAGTGGACAAGGGAAGGATGCCAAGAGACATGATTGAGATTCACCCCACAAGTGCATAGTGGGGTGGATTTGAGATTGGGCATGCATTTCATTTCCACCTGTTCAGCGTTAGCTTAAAATACCATTTAAAGTTGAAACTAACTGACATGCGTCTAAGCAGTTCAGTAGTTAGTATCCACCATAACGCTGCCATCATCTGTCCTGTGTTTTTAGACAAGCGCTGATGGAGAACAGATTAGAGCTGTCTGAAAACGTTACTAGCGTTCGAATCCTTGCTTCCTCCATTGTTGTTTAATCAATTCTTCTCAAAGTGCATTGAATGAGAGGATCCAAGGCTCTCCCTCAGAACTCCTCCAATGCCCTTTGAGAGGAATTGTAAGAAACGAGGAGGGAGGAAGCCTAGGGAAGGTCCCTTTGATAGGAATTGTAAGAAACGAGGAGGGAGGAAGCCTAGGGAAGGTCCCTTGTAACTATTGAGATGAAGGAATGAGGCCCACAGACAGAACATTGCTGCTCACCAGTGCTTTATGCACCTGAATACAACTATTGACGGAGACCCAGAGCCTTGACTGTACCATGTTAGGGTGTTGTGTGGTGAGACTTACCCCAGAGACGATGAGCTCTCCTCCCAGGTTCTGGACCTCGGCCTTGACCTTGCTACAGATGTTGAGCTGGTGGCAGTACAGGGCGATTCTCTGCAGGTAGGCCAGCAGGTCCTGCTTGCAGGCCGAGTCAGGGCACTGAGACATGCACACACGCAGAAACACGATGATAAAATGAGTTTAAAAACAGGGAAAATAGCCGAAAAATGTGTTAAGAAGAAGCAGGGTTAAGAAATAGTCTTGTTTTGTACATCAGAAGTAGTTTATAAAATGGTTGTGCACTATTTTCTTTACTAATGGCATGTCATTTCTCCACTGTACTCATTCCTACAGCAGAAAAACAACCCAATCATCGAAATAGCAGGGGCAATTAGCAAGACCTTTCCAGGCCCTCTATTGTGAGAAGCCATATGAGTCTACCTCTAGTATATACTGAGGTAACCCTATTCACTATATAGTGCACTTCTTTACACCAGTGCCCACGGGACCATTTGGGAATAGGGTGCCATTTGAGGCACAGGCACAGAGAGGGAGCGGGACAAAGGCTTTTCAGTCCCACTTGTAAATGCACACAAAGTAGCTGTAATATGTTCTGGACGTCATGCAGCGAAAATTGCAACGGCCCACAAGTTTCCTGGTGGGTAATGAAAGAATGGTGCGTTTGCTACTTTGCTTTTAAAACGCTCCCGGGCACCGTTTTGTACAGGCACCTTTTTTCTCAACCATTAACAGTAAATGGTCCTAACTACAACATTCAGGCAGCATGTATAGAGTTGAAGGGAAGGGATACATTCACACAGGGCTCACTTCCTTGTCTTTAGGGGGGCTGGGATACATTGGGAAAGCCAAGTTAATTGGCCGAAAAAGCTAGCTTTTCGGACACAAATGTGCACTTCTTATTCAGTAGTCCCTCCCTGTTTCGTTCCGTTTTCTTCATGAACACGACCCATCTCTACCTATTCCCCTCGAGTGGTAAATCCCGTGTTTAGATTGTCCCAATGTGTTCCCTTTCCACACTTGTTTTTTTTGTTGCCAGTTTAATTGTGCTTTAGTGGGCTTGTCCGCCCACACTTGAGTAAGTAAGTAAGGGTGTGAGGCAGACTAGTAACGATGGACTCGAAGTACTCGTGGTGCAGCACTAATGGTCACAGATGCACAGTTGTCCTGTTTGCACAACAAATGAATGCGTCTGTGGCTGTGTCCCAAACGGCACCATAATCCCTGCATAGTGCACTATTTTTAACCAGGGCAAATAGGGCTCTGGTCAATAGTAGTGCACTAAATAGGGAATAGGCTGCCATTTGGGATGCATTTTTTTTGTTCACATGATACACTGAACCAAAATTAATACGCAACATGTAAAGTGTTGATCCCATGTTTGATGAGCTGAAAGAAAAGATCACATACATGTTCCATACACACAAAAAGCTTATTTCTCTCAAATGTTGTGCACAAATTTGATTCCTTCCCTGTTAGTGAGCATTTCTCCATTGCCAAGGTATTCCATCCACCTAACAGGTGTGGCATATCAATAAACTGATTAAACCGCATGATCATTACACAGATGCACCTTGTATTGGGTACAATAAAAGGCCACTCTAAAATGTGCAGTTTTATCACACAACACAATGCCACAGATTTTGGGGGAGCATGCAATTGGCATGCTGACTGCAGGGATATCCACCAGAGTTGTTGCCAGAGAATTTAATGTTAATGTCTCTACCACAACGTCCTTTTAGAGAATTTGGCAGTACGTCCAACTGGCCTTACAGCCGCAGACCACGTGTATGGCGTTGTGTGGGCGAGCGGTTTGCTGATGTTAGCATTGTGAGCAGAGTGCCCCATGGTGGCGGTGGGGTTATTGGTATGGACAGGCATAAGATACAGACAACGAACCCAATTGCATTTTATCGATGGCAATTGGAATGTACAGAGATAACATGACGAGACCCTGAGGCCCATTGTTGTGCCATTCATGTGTCAGGATCACCTCATGTTTCAGCATGATAATGCACAGCCCCATGTCTCAAGGAACTGTACACAATTCCTGGAAGCTGAAAATGTCTCAGTCCTTCCATGGCCTGCACTCTCACCAGACATGTCACCTATTGAGCATGTTTGGGATGCTCTGGATCAACGTGTACTACAGCTATTACAGTTCTCGCCAATATCCAGCAACTTTGCAAAGCCTATGAAGAGGAGTGGGACAACATTCCACAGGCCACAATCAACAGCCTGATCAATGCAAAGGAGATGTGTCACGCTGCATGAGGCAAATGGTGGTCACACCAGATACTGACTGGTTTTCTGATCAATGCCCCCTACATTTTTTAAAAGCTATCTCTAATCAAAATATGCATATCTTTATTCCGAGTCATGTAAAATCCATAGAGTAGGGCCTAATAGATTTATCTAAACGATCTGATTTCTTTATATGAACTGTAATTGTTCCATGTTGCGTTTCATATTTTTTGGTCACAACTTCCCCCGAAGTCTCTCCTTGTTCGGGCGGTGTTCGGCGGTCGACGTCACCGACCTTCTAGCCGCCACTGATCCATTTTTCATTTTCCATTGGTTTTGTCTGGTCTTCCTTCACACCTGGTTCCAATCCCATCGATTACATGTTGTGTATTTAACCCTCCGTTTCCCCTCACGTCCTTGTCGGAGATTGTTTGATTGTATGTGTATGTGCTAGTATGTGTTGGTCTTCGACGGGTTTTGTACCCACTTTTGTTATTTTATATATTTTTGTTTTTTTGGAGTTTGGTCAGCACTAAACTTCTCCGTTTTATACCAGGTTTGTTCTCCTGCGCCTGACTTCCTGCCACCAACACGCACCCACTACATTTCTGTTCAGTACACTTAGTATACTAAGTACAGTAAATAATGACAGGTGTAGACTTTACTGTGAAAGGCTCACTTACAAGCCCTTAACCAACAATAGAAAATATTGCAAAAATAAAAAAGGAATTAGTAACAAAGAAATAACAATAATGTGGCTATATACTGTATAAGGAGTACTGGTGCCGAGTCAATGTGCAGATCACATTGATCAGAGATATTATAATCAACGCTATAACTGTTGAATAAATACACAAAATGGACACAGCAGTCCTTTTAAGGTATCTGTCCAGTGTACCAGATTTATTATGAAAAATGAACTATAATTTTTATTTTTTTATGATTAAGGATGTTAAAAAAATCAGCTTTTCTCAGTGCCCCTGCTTGGCCTGTTAGAAACAACAGGGTTTTGGGCATATATTGGTTAAAAAACTAAAACTGATTATTGGCAGCTCAGCTGCTACCTTTTACAGTCAACAACAGCTAACTAGGTTTCCTCTTGACATAAAATGTTTCTCTACAAACCACAGGAAAGGCGAGATGGTTGATGTGTGGAGGATCGGCTTTGGCTTTGCCTTCTTGTTGGCTAACGTTAGCTGACGGCGTCCGAACATCAAGCAGGACAACTCTTACAAACCGCACAAGTGAGTAAGCACTTCGTTGGACAGTGTATATACCATGTATATCCTGTGTATACGACTAATACAACTTGAAACTACAAACCACATCATTTGAAATAGAAGTGACTGGCGGGATACTTTAGTTGTTGCAGATGCTTTCTCCCTTTTGCTAACACCAGCTAAGGATTGCTTGGCTTGCTTGCTTGTGTGCGGTGAGTGTGCTGTGAGTGTGCTGTGAGTGTGCTGTGAGTGTGCTGTGCATTCCCGAGCCCGTGTTCAAATACCCATACGTGTGTCCTAAATAGTAGGCCATTTGAGTGTGAAAGAAATTAAGTTTCATAGTATGTGACATTTTTAAAAAATCAAGTATACTTGAAATGCCTGGATGTCATACTAGTTTTGGCTTTGGCAATAGCTGATAATCAGATATGGGGTCTGTGATACCAAAATGAACCAATAACACATGACACATTCTCAGTATGTAGAAATAGAATGTTTTATAGTTATGTGAAGTTTAGAAAATGGGGTATGATTTAAATGCCAGGATGTTATACTCATTTCGTCTCTAAATCTAGTGGAATTTGATGCACACTTTTTTGATGCACACTATTCCACAATGCATTGGAAGAGGTGAACTATGAGTGACAGGCCCTAATTCTCTTCAAGTAGCCAAACAACAAAACTCGGCTACTTAATTGGGAAGTTGCCACATAGAGAAGCTTCTGAGGTGGTGTTCAAATGTAGTCTGAGTAGTTCTTGTTCTCCTTAAAAAGAAGTATTGCATCGTAGGCTACATCTTTGAAAAATAACTTCTCATTGAAAAGCGTTTCCAGAGCTTTTAAACTAAATACTAAACCATCTTTTTTTTTTTTTTTTTTTTTTTTAAATAGAAATTTAAAACATACAGTCTACTTGCAGTGAAGCTGCTCAACATTTACATTACATTCAATCATCTAACAGACTCCCATCCAGAGCGACCCACAGAAGCAACCAGGGTCAACGCCCTGCACGTCGACAGGTCTCTCACAAGGTCAAAAACGGGAACCCGAAACCAGCGAAATATCAGCCACCGGCCCAAGCTCCCAAATGCCATGCCACCAGCCCTCCAAGAGCCCCCCCCCCCCCCCCCCCCCCCCCCACCCCCAGGTCCCCGAGAGCTGCCCCTCAACCATCTGAGACCCCCTCTCTCAAAACAATCCTAATCGAATCCAATAATTCTGATGTAACAAAGTTGCCACTCAGTGTCATTCAAACTTCCATGTTTTGACTTGTGAATGTGTCGGCACCGGGGACTCAGGATGTGGCTGCGCTATGATGTCATGTTATTCGGACATGTTGATTGGAACATATGGATTGTTTTAGTTTTGTAGGCTACCTATTTAATTGTTCCATTTATGGATCAAGCCTTAGCAGTCCTTCTGATCTCGTTCCCAATGATCAGTGCTTTCATTTATTATGCTGCTGTCCAGTGGTTCTGAATGTGCGATGCAGCCGACATTCCACGTTTTGTTGCAATAGCCTTTTGATTTGAACATGTGAAATGTTTTAGTGTGTGTCCTATAGGCTATTTGATATCATTGACATACAGTACTTTACTAATAAATATGTTCAAATGGAACCAAATGATCTGTTTTTGTCTTCAGTCTTCAATGTTTAATAAAGGCTGTATGGGGCTATGGTATAGGTTGAATCTGATAGTCTGCCTACAACCAGCCTGAGTATAGGTAAATGTATCAAATTGGAAATGAGATCTTATCAGACTGGTTAATGTGATGCATGTCTGTTGAATTGGGAAAAAACCACCTGCATACCTGCTACTGTGCTGTGGCCGTGGCATACTGCACACTTTTTACTGAAACAGTACATGCTGAATAGTGTGCGACGATGAGTACATAGTATGTTGTACGCTAGTATTGGTATTCGGGCACGGCCATGTCTCCCCACCAGAGAATTTGGAGAAAGCTGCTGGACCAATTACAAAAGGGGGCCTGTCTCAGCCAAAGAGGATGATGCCATTTATCCAATCAAATGTCAAGCGTTTTTTGAAACTGTGCAAAAACGTGT
Organism: Oncorhynchus mykiss; assembly: GCF_013265735.2. Lineage (NCBI taxonomy): Eukaryota > Metazoa > Chordata > Actinopteri > Salmoniformes > Salmonidae > Oncorhynchus > Oncorhynchus mykiss. The sequence continues at coordinate 55,985,487 of NC_048574.1, forward strand.
TTGAGATGGGGATTTACTGGGGGTTTTTCTTCTTTAATATGCTTTGGCCACAACTTCAAGTAGGATGAGTCAACAACATTATTTGGGTATGATCAAACAGAATGAGCTTTTAAAAATGAGAATTTCAGTTGGGGTCAGATTCTGCAAACACAATGGGTTACAAGACACACACGCACTAATGCCCCCTTAAAGCTGTGTTCATGCAGTGCTGCATGCTGATCTTGCAGCCAGTGAGGCAGAAAGTGGAAGCAGCTCCTAGGACATGATTACTGCACCCACCGCCACTCCTGGCTAGCATTACCACTAATTCCACTAACACACACAAACCAAACACACACACGCTGTATACAAACACTTGGAAGCACACACAACCCCCTTTCTCCATCACACCAGAAAACCACGAGTTTCTCCCTGCTCCTGGCCAGCCCGGTTCAGGCAGGCAGATGACAATATGGTTGCCTGACTAATCGGCCATCTCCTCAGCAGATTCCCTCCTGGTGTAAATAAACAGCACGGACCATTACCTTACCAAGGCCGCCAAGGAAAGTAGGCAGCTTCATTCTCTCCCTCCCTCTAGCTCGCTCCCTCTCTTTCCTGCCATTGATTGGGGAGGATGAATTCTAGCCTGGAATCCAAACGGAATATTGTGAAACAGAACAATATTTAGTTAGGGTTTCAGGCTGGAATTTCTCTCTTTCCAAACCTTCCTTCCAAAGAGGAATTATAGCCTGAAATACAAACTGAATGTAGTGAAACCATATTGCTATTCAGTTTGGATTACAGGCTAGAATTCCTCTCTTCTTCTCTAGAGTGGAATTCCAGCTTGGAAAAAAAACTGATCTATGGCACCCTATCCAGTTTGGATTCAAGGCTAGTGGAAACTTCTATTTCAATAGGAAGGAAGAAGCCATTTTGTTTTTGCATAATTAGACCTGAAATAAATCAGCCTCTCTGCATGGGTGACTCAGCAGCAGGACTTCTGTTATTAAACCAGGGGGCAAACCTCTGTCAGAACCCACACACAAACACAAAAGCATCACTAAATCACACCTCTATATTGATGGTGTGTTGCATTTCTAATCAGGCATGTGGAAAAAAACAGAGCTTTGCCCAGGACTCTGGCTGCTTCATAAATGGCACCCTATTCCCTATATAGTGCATTACTTTTGACCAGGGCCCATAAGGACACAATCTAATACAATAAATACAGTTGAAGTCGGAAGTTTACATAAACTTATGTTGGAGTCATTAAAACTCATTTTTCAACCACTCCACACATTTCTTGTTAACAGACTATAGTTTTGGCAGGTAAGTTAGGACATCTACTTCGTGCATGACACAATTAATTTTTCCAACAATTGTTAACAGACAGATTATTTCACTTATAATTCACTGTAGCACAATTCCAGTGGGTCAGACGTCTACATACACTAAGTTGACTGTGCCTTTAAACAGCTTGGAAAATTACAGAAAATTATGTCATGGCTTTAGAAGCTTCTGATAGGCTAATTGACATCATTTGAGTCAATTGGATGTTTATCTGTGGATGTATTTCAAGGCCTACCTTCAAACTCTTTGCTTGACATCATGGGAAATCAAAAGAAATAAGGTAGACCTCCACAAGTCTGGTTCATCCTTGGGAGCAATTTCCAAATGCCTGAAGGTACCACGTTAATCTGTACAAACAATAGTACGCAAGTATCAACACCATGGGACCATGCAGCCGTCATACCACTCAGGAAGGAGATGCGTTCTGTCTCCTAGAGATGAACGTACTTTGGTGCGAAAAGTACAAATCAATCCCAGAACAACAGCAAAGGACCTTGTGAAGATGCTGGAGGAAACAGGTACAACATTATCTATATCCACAGTAAAACGAGTCCTATATCGACATAACCAGCAAGGAAGAAGCCACTACTCCAAAACTGCCATAAAAAAGCCAGACTCCGGTTTGAAACTGCACATGGGGACAAAGATCAAACTTTTTGGAGAAATGTTCTCTGATCTGATGAAACAAAAATCAAACTGTTTGGCCATAATGACCATCGTTACGTTTGGAGGAAAAAGGGGGAGGCTTGCAAGCCGAAGAACACCATCCCAAACGTGAAGCACGGGGGTGGCAGCATCATGTTGTGGGGGTGCTTTGCAACAGGAGTGACTGATGCACTTCACAAAATAGATGGCATCATGATGAAAGAAAATAATGTGGATATATTGAAGCAACATCTCAAGACATCAGTCAGGAAGTTAAAGCTTGCTCGCAAATGGGTCTTCCAAATGGACAATGACCCCAAGCATACTAGTTGTAGCAAAACAGCTTAAGGACAACAAAATAAAGGTATTGGAGTGGCCATCACAAAGCCTGACCTAAATGCCATAGAAGCAAGGAGGCCTTTACAAGCCTGACTCAGTTACACCAGCTCTGTCAGGAGGAATCGGCCAAAATTCACCCAACTTATTGTGCGACGCTTGTGGAAGGCAACCCAAAACATTTGACCCAAGTTAAACAATTTAAAGGCAATGCTACCAAATACTAATTGAGTGCATGTAAACTTCTGACCCACTGGGAATGTGATGAAAGAAATTAAAGCTGAAATAAATCATTCTCTCTACTATTATTCTGACATTTCACATTCTTAAAACAAAGTGGTGATCCTAACTGACCTAAGACAGGGCATTTTACTAGGATTAAATGTCAGGAATTGTGAAAAACTGAGTTTAAATGTATTTGGCTAAGATGTATGTAAACTTCCGACTTCAACTGTACATGGATAGAGCGGCAACACAAATATGAATAATGACGTTTTACATACATATTATAATCAATGTCAGTATGCTCCTAATCTGCACCCCCTAATGCTTCCCTATTCTCTACATAGTGCACTCTCTCTGTGATTCCGTGGTCTCCTGATAATGGCCTTTTAAGGAGTCTTGGCAGGGGGTCCTAGTAAATGACTATGCCTTGAGTTCTCTTCAACCCCACCTGACCAAGTCTGCATCCTAAATGGCACCCTATTCGCTGTATAGTTCACTGCTTTTGACCCATAACCCTATGGGCCCTAGTCGAAAGAAATGCACTAAATAGGGATTAGGGTTCAATTTTGGATACATACAGTCGTGACCAAAAACTTTGAGAATTACAAAACTAGAAATTTTCACAAAGTTTGCTGCCTCAGTATCTTAAGATATTTTTGTCAGATGTTACTATGGACTACTGAAGTATAATTGCAAGCATTTCATAAGTGTGAAAGGCTTTTATTGACAATTACATGAAGTTGATGCAAAGAGTCAATATTTGCAGTGTTGACCCTTCTTTTTCAAGACCTCTGCAATCCACCCCGGCATGCTGTCAATTAACTTCTGGACCACATCCAGACTGATGGCAGCCCATTCTTGCATAATCAATACTTAGAGTTTGTCAGAATTAGTGGGTTTTTGTTTGTCCACCCGCCTCTTCAGGATTGACCACAAGTTCTCAATGGGTTTAAGGTCTGGGGAGTTTCCTGGCCATGGACCCAAAATATCTAGGTTTTGTTCCTAGTTATCACTTTTGCCTTATGGCAAGGTGCTCCATCATGCTGGAAAAGGTATTGTTCGTTACCAAACTGTTCCAGGATGGTTGGGAGAAGTTGCTCTCGGAGGATGTGTTGGTACCATTCTTTATTCATGGCTGTGTTCTTAAGTATTGTGAGTGAGCCCCCTTGGCTGAGAAGCAACGTCACACATGAATGGTCTCAGGATGCATTACTGTTGGCATGACACAGGACTGATGGTAAGCGCTCACCTTGTCTTCTCCGGACAAGCTTTTTTCCGGATGCCCCAAACAATCGGAAAGGGGATTCATCAGAGAAAATGACTTTACCCCAGTCCTCAGCAGTCCAATCCCTGTACCTTTTGCAGAATATCAGTCTGTCCCTGATGTTTTTCCTGGAGAGAAGTGGCTTCTTTGCTGCCATTCTTGACACCAGACCATCCTCCAAAAGTCTTCGCCTCACTGTGCGTGCAGATTGCACTCACACTTGCCTGCTGCCATTTCTGAGCAAGCTTTGTACTGGTGGTGCCCCGATCCCGCAGCTGAATCTACTTTAGGAGACGGTCCTGGCGCTTGCTGGACTTTCTTGGGCTCTCTGAAGCCTTCTTAACAACAATTGAACCGCTCTCCTCTTCTTGATCATCCCATAAATGGTTGATTTAGGTGCAATCTTACTGGCAGCAATATCGTTGCCTGTGAAGCCCTTTTTGTGCAAAGCAATGATGACGGCACGTTTCCGTGCAGGAAACCATGTTTCACAGAGGAAGAACAATGATTCTAACCACCACCCTCCTTTTACTTCCAGTCAGTTATTTGAACTCAATCCGCATGACAGAGTGATCTCCAGCCTTGTCCTCGTCAACACTCACACCTGTGTTAGCGAGAGTATTACTGACATGATGTCAGCAGGTCCTTTTGTGGCAGGGCTGAAATGCAGTGGAAATGTTTTGGGGGGGATTCAGTTCATTTGCATGGCAAAGAGGGACTTTGCAATTAATTGCAATTCATCTGATCACTCTTCATAAAATTATGGAGTATATGCAAATTGCCATCATATAAACTGAGGCAGCAGACTTTGTGAGAATTAATATTTGTGTCATTCTCAAAACTTTTGGCCACGACTGTACATTGTCCTCCCATCTCTATGGTAGGCAGTAGCACAGCGGGTTCCCAGCAGGTAGAACATTTGGCAAGTTTCCCTGGACTACGCATAGGCCTGAGCTGCTGGTACGCCGTGGGCTTCATGTTTTAAGAAAACCCCCAGCGGAGGAAGAAAGAGAGAGAACAAGAGAGAGGGGGTGGATGAAAGACACAGAAGAGTAAAGAGAGAGAGAGAAATAAGCAGATGAAGATTAGAGGGAAAGAAATGACAGCAAAAGGAGAATAGAGAGAAACGAGGAGAAAGAGGCACCCCTCCATCCTCCTATTCTTTACTCTGTGGTGAAATGGTGCGAGCTGCCTTGAGGTAATTCCATGTCACGTGCTTCTCTCAGCAGAATATTTAAAGGGACATTTCAGCACTAGACACTACTGTAATTCCAGTCTACTTACAGAATCATGAGTGATGACAGGTGTTTCAGACATAATTATACAGTAACCAATGGTGTCATTGGTTGATTGAGCCTGCTGTATGATCAAAAAATGAATGAGTCATGTTTTGTAGCAATTATTCTGGCCTTTGTGTTTCACCGATCACGCTGGCAGCGAGTAGATATAGTTGTCCTTGTTCAATAGAGCCGTTGGACTAGTCTCAACGGTGTTCCTATCTGGGGGGCCATACTTCCTTGTTCCCACCCTTGAAGGCAGGCTTTCTAAAAATGGGTGAGGTACTGTACTAGTTTACAGGTTATTTTTGCCACAATGGCTGCTTTCTGATTCCCCTTTCCAAGAAGAGCTGGATTACGAAACATTTGCTGATGTTCTTTGACATAGGGACCATACAGTCCTATTTATTGGCACCGGGATACGCATTGAGACAGTGAGAAAAATAAGTGCGAGACCAGCAAGCAGCGGCAGACCAGGACTCAGGATGGTGGATGACAAACGAGTAAGTTGTTTTGCTGTCGGTAGCTAGCTAGCAACGTCAGGTCTCGTTTTACACGTGTTGTCCAGTACAGTACAATCTGGTGATAGATTCGGACAATACCGGAGCATTGTCAATACCACCACAAGTCAAGCTAGTCACGTTTGTGACACATATGAGATGTTAATAACATATTAATGGACATACACGGTGCAATAGAACCGCAATGACATTTCCCTTTAAGACTCCCCCTCCCGCCGACTATCTCTCTCTCTCTCACACACACACACACCTCCCCCTCAATCTCCCATCCATCTCGCAGAACAGTCAGACTGACAGACTGCTCTTCCCATGCTCTTCAATAGGGTTTGACGTGGAGCGCGTCAATAAGGGTTGCTACTTGAGAGACCTGTCCTACTGTGGCACCGCAAAGCTTCAATCTCTCTCACACACACACACACACACACACACACACACACACACACACACAGGCGCGCACTTCAATCACCCTGTCACGCCTGACTGCCTCCGTCAGCCACAGGTTAATGGTACAGCAATGTGTGAATGCAAAATACTTGTCCTCTTGAAAAACAAGGCATAAAAAGTATTATTTGTCGTAGGTTATTTGTCGTAGGTTATATTATGAAAGGCAGTTTGGAATTAGACTAGATCTGAAAAACACAGTGGCTTGCCAGAGAAACTCAAGATCAAATAATCCTTCTGTTTGCCGATAAAAGCAAACTCTTAAATGTTTGAATATGTTAACACACATTTACGGTATGTTGTACCTGGATGATGCGTGTTTCACAATGCTCCACACAGAAATACTCTTAAAACAAATCCCTGTTTAAATTGGGAGAAAATCAGACCCCTCTTGCTGAACAGCATAACATTGCAGAATGAGGGTTCATCCAAAATGGCACCCTATTCCTTATATAGTGCACTACTTTTGACCAGAGCCTAATGGGTTCCCATAAAGCTCTGGTCAAAGTAGTGCACTACTGCATATAAGGAATAGGGTGCCATTTCACACGCACACTCATCATCTAGCATGAGAGGAGGGCAACAGAAGGCTGTGAATATTCAGCAAACACCAGTCAAAGAATCGTTTAAAGGCGAAATTAAAAATGGCAAGCCACCTGCTCAGTTTCAGCGTTTGTTGATTCAGTCCGAGGGTAGGCTGTCAGTGATTTGCTATATGACAGATATTCACCGCCTGACTCCAACCCAGCCCTGCTTGCAGAGTGAACGGTCGGGGGCCACGGTTCAACAACACACTAGCCAGCAGCTCTGTGTGTTTCTTCAAATATGACACACACACACGCACACACACACGCACACACACACACACACACACCCCAAGACTCGGGCCAACAAGCACACATTGTGTTGTTGAACCGTCTGCAGTACATAGGATACTGGTGAGTGAATGAAATGGTGTCAAACACAAGGAAACCATGTGTTTAATACTATTCCATGTATTCTATCGCAGCCATTACTCTGAGTCATCCTCTGATTTAAAGTGCCACCAGCCACCACTGCTGCACTAACGTCCTCTTCATTTGAATGTCATCAGACTGATTGTAATAGCGCAGCTCTCCCTGAGTATTACACACAGTAGTTCTGACAACACCAGGAAGAAGAACACGGAGTCCTAATGAATCAACAAGTCTTTGTGCATGAGGCTACATGAGGCTAATTCTCACAGCTTATTCAGGACGGATGAAAATGAAGAGGCAGATCATGTATTACCTGAAGTGCTACTATTAAGTACTAACAAACCCAGATAGACACACACACACACACCTCTCTACCCCGTTCTCCCTTTATCTTCCCCAGCCAGGAGGAGCAGCCGCTTTGATTGATTCGATATTGAAAATAGACTGTCAGCGCGTTTTGGAGAGGGTACTCATCTGATAATGAATGGATGCAACACCTCAGCGCCGCTAATTAGATTAAAGACACAGACAAAGCCCCTAGCTCCCTGCTCCTCTCACAGTACAAGGAAGTCCCATTGGGACGGACAGCACCGCGCCAAGACAGCCCACTATGCCCAGATCCATTGCTGCCCACAAACAAACCCACTAAGGTTGTGTCCCAAATGGCACCGTATTCCCTACGTAGTGCACTACTTTTGACCCGGAAGCCAGCCACACCAATGTGTCGGAGGAAACACTGTACATCTGCATGTATGCGCCCCGGCCCTCCACAGGAGTTGCTAGAGCGCGATGGGACAAGGACATCTCGGCCTGCCGAGCCCTCTCCTAACACGGACGACGCTGGGCCAGTTGTGCGCCACCTCATGGTTCTCCAAGTCACGGTCAGCTGTGATACAGCCTGGGATTGAACCCGGGTCTGTAGTGACACCTTAAGCACTGCGATGCAGATGACCGCTGCGCCAATCGGGATTTTAACAAACAATTGCCCCCCCAAAAAATGCTGTCCTCTGTTGAATTTCAAAATCCTGTAAGGGGATCTATCCTGAACACAGATACACATACACAACTGCGGTAAGTGTTACCTGGTCGGCGACAGCGCGGGCCAGTTTGTCCATCCTGGAGCCTGCCTCTGCAATCTTCTTGGCGGCGTTGATGACATCAGAGGAGTTCTTCAGGGGCCCTTTGCCTCTGGTGTGGAACACAGGGAAACAGGACTTATTATGTTTAAAGTTCAACGTTTAAAAAAAAAATCTAACTGCAGACAGCAAACACTATCTGAAATACTTGATATTAACAGATTAAAAGCTCCATTTTATATTCACTAGACACTTTGCCACTAATAAATAATGCATAAGATACAAACTCCAGTAGTAATCTTCCTAAAACTGAAAAAAAGATCACAATGCCCCCCAAAAAAACCAAACGTGGGCTGCAACTCGAAATGTATTCTCAAATCATGGGGCTCTGTCATTAGTAGCTGAAAGCTGTCAACATAGGTCTTTCTCAAAGCTCATCAGTATTGGTGCCAGTCTGTTTCTGCTCTCTTGCCAACTCCTTATGGAATTGTCTTGACAATAACAGCAATGGAGTTGGCAAGGCCACAATAGATCTGGTAACAGGTTAGACAATAACGGCAATGGAGTTGGCAGGGCTATAATAGATCTGGTAACAGGTTAGATTGGATCTAGGCCTAAGTTCTATCAGATCGGGCGTTAACCGGTGATAGCAGACGCCCACACAGCTGATGTTTTGGCGGTGTCTGAGGTGGAACTGCGTTGGAGCCGTCAAATTGGTGAGCAGCTGCTCTTGCGATCATTGTCAAGAAGCCACAACCGCCCCACTCGCGTTAGAAGTTCAGAACCAGAAAGTGCAGGCTAATGTATATCGAAATAATTACGCTCAAATTGAAAAATCATTCAAGGAAAATAATGGCTTCTATCCTTAATGGAGGAGTAGATTACATCTCACATTCCAGCGTTCAAACTTACACAAGACTGGACGGGATTTCTGTTGTTGCGACTTTGTGCAGCCAACGGCAATGTCAGCTTTGTAATAATGCCGGGAGCCACTTCTGGATTCGACGGGAGCAACTTGTGGATTCGACGGGAGCCACTAGTGGATTCGACGGGAGCCACTTGTGGATTCGACGGGAGCCACTAGTGGATTCGACGGGAGCCACTTGTGGATTCGACGGGAGCAACTTGTGGATTCGACGGGAGCAACTTGTGGATTCGACGGGAGCAACTTGTGGATTCGACGGGAGCCACTTGTGGATTCGACGGGAGCCACTTGTGGATTCGACGGGAGCAACTTGTGGATTCGACGGGAGCAACTTGTGGATTCGACGGGAGCAACTTGTGAATTCGACGGGAGCCACTTGTGGATTCGACGGGAGCAACTTGTGGATTCGACGGGAGCAACTTGTGGATTCGACGGGAGTAACTTGTGGATTCGACGGGAGCCACTTGTGGATTCGACGGGAGCAACTTGTGGATTCGACGGGAGCAACTTGTGGATTCGACGGGAGCAACTTGTGGATTCGACGGGAGCAACTTGTGGATTCAACGGGAGCAACTTGTGGATTCGACGGGAGCAACTTGTGGATTCGACAGCTCTAACGCAGTTCCACCTCCGGCACGTCAACACAACCGCTATTCGGATGTCGGCTGAAGCGGATCAGACTGAATAGAGCCCTTAGCCTACGGTTTAACCAAAGTATGGTATCACTTCTCTACTGGTGTAGCCTGGCTCATGTAGTTTCCTAGTTGTAGGATGTCAGGCACCCCCACTGACTGAAAAAAACAAACTGATTTTACAGCAGTAGTCACTTATATTGGCTGACATCACGGTAATTGGGCATTTGTGAATCCATGCATGATGTGTCATTGGCTGAGTCTCAAACGGCACCCAATTCCTTACGTAGTGCACTACGTTGGAGAAGGACCCATGGAGATCTGGTCAAAAGTAGTCCACTACATAGGGCATAGGTTGCCATTTGGTTATCAGATTTGCATGACGACATTATATTTGCCAATTCCACAAATGTCACCACAAGGGTCACTTGACTAAAGCAGTGTAATCATCGCCAACACACCACATCCATGATTGTTCGTCATTATCAAACTGCATGGATGCATCCCAAATGGCACCCTATTCCCCATAGCGGTTTGGTCAAACGTAGTGCACTATATGGGGAATAGAGTGCCATTTGGGAAGAACACATAACATCTTCCCCTTGTTGAGCTCTGTACAGCTAGCATATTCTGTCCACTGAATCATAGTGCCATGCCTTGGAATAGGAACATTGGGTTCAGCACAGGGCTAGCTATGACATGATATACAGATGGTGGGGGCTCGGAGAAAAGCTGTTGCCTTCCAGAGAACATCAACATCCCACACTGTAAACACTACACAGGATCACACTCATCCTGGTTTGGCTACATGATATTCAATCTGACTCAATTGGAATACAAGACTGTTGGACCTCTGTTAGTCTACTAAATAACAATGTGTAAAGGTAGATAGCTGCTGCTGGTCTACACAGCCTAATCCCAGCTCACACCCGTTATCCTGACCAATAAGCAGGACCTGGATTTCGATGTATTCCAGCCTAGCCACAAAAGCACCTGATTCATCCAATCAAGGGCTTCCCTATTTGCTGATTTGTTGAATCAGGTGGGTTTGATTTGATTTGCTTTAGTGTTGGGCTGTGACGAAAAGCCCGGACAGCCTAGTGTAGCGAAGTGAGTTGCCTGTGTGTGGTTGCTGATCCTACCCATACCGATACTAGTCACACCCATAACTAGTAATACTTAAATTCAAATGGATGCACAAAGGAAGCATTAGCATGGCTAGGAACTGAGAACAACAGAACATGGCAAGCCATTAGCACAACAAAGGGGATTGTTCCATTCAAAAGGGGGAACTTGAACAAGCCTTTTGATGTATCCAGGGATAGGGATAAACAACAGCTTTTCCAAGGTAAGGAGCATATAAAATACTACTCTGATCAAAAATAAATAATGCAACATGAAAAGTGCTGGTCCCGTGTTCCTTGAGCTGAAATAAAACGTTCTGTACGCACAAACAGCTTATTTCTCTAAAATGTTGTGCACACATTTGTTTACATCCCTGTTAGTGAGCATTTCTCATTTGCCAAGATAATCCATCCACCTGACAGGTGTGGCAAACCAAGAAGCTGATTAAACAGCATGATCATTACACAGGTGCACCTTGTGCTGGGGGGACACTAAAAGGCCACACTAAATGTTCAGTTTTGACACACAACACAATGCCACAGATGTCTCAAGTTTTGAGAGAGCATGCAATTGGCATGCTGACTGCAAGAATGTCCACCAGAGCTGTTGCCAGAGAATTGAATGTTAATTTCTCTACCATAAGCTGAGTCCAATGTTGTTTTAGAGAAATGTTGTTTTAGAGAATTTGGCAGTACATTCAACCGGCCTCCCAATTGCAGACCACATGTATGGCGTCGTGTGGGTGTCAACGTTGTGAACAGAGTGCCCCATGGTGGCGGAGGTTTATGGTATGGGCAGGTATAAGCTACAGACAACAATAACAATTTTAATGCACAGAGATACCATGAAGAGATCCTGAGGCCCATTGTCGTGCCATTCATCCGCCACCATCACCTCATGTTTCAACATGATCATGTATGGCCCCATTTTGCAGGGATCTGTACACAATTCCTGAAAGCTGAAAATGTCCCAGTTTTTCCATGGCATGCATACTTACCAGACATTTCACCAAATTAACATGTTTGGGATGCTCTGGATCGACAGCGTATTCCAGTTCCCGCAAAACTTCAGTTGTTTGTTACATGTTTCTTTCACTACATTTCGAATGTCTAAATATTCCACAAAGATGTGCCCTGTTGAAGTGTGCTATTGGTTTTAGGGAATTGATCTACCATAGAAATATAATTACTAGAATGGGTAATACAGAGCCTCTGTCCATGGCAATTTTACTGGTAAACTAATGGGTAGACTCAAATATAGCTGACATGGTATTGTTATGCATCATTTCCAAATAGCCAGCGGTCCGCAACATAACAAACCTGTTGACTTGAATGGTGACACCCGTTCTAGTAAATCTATATCATTGTAATTATTACATTGACATTCATAAGTACTACCAGTCACTTCAACTAGGTTCTCTTTAGCCACATTGTGACTGTACCTGGTGAAGTCTGTCATCTCCATCATGATCATGCACATCTGCTTGGCAAGGACGATGATGTCATTGCCATTGTCGTCCCACTTGGCCACTTCGGCGTCCAGCTTGCACTTCTCCTGCCGGAAGCTCTCCACCTGCTCGGCGATCTTCGCCTTCTCCTCCTGAGGCAGCTGGGCCATGATGGCCTGAGAGGGGCAGGACGAGGAAGATGTAGGGGGAAGTAGAGGAAGGTGAGTAGTGAAATACATAGGGAGAAGAGGAAGTGGGAGAAAGGGGGGAAGAATAGATTGAGGAGGAAGAGAAGGAGTGGAGAGAGAGAAGGAATAATCAAACAATTAAACACTGGCAGTGAAAAGACTTACTATGACACAAGAAATACCAAAGATTAAGCATCAATTGCTCTTCAAATATTTAGCTGGCTGCCACCTTGAGGAGCCTATAGTCCTTAGTATACTCAACGAGAATAGATATTGCGTTAAGAGTTTGACTTTGCCCTTCCGAAAGGTTTCCGAATAAAGTTATAAACTTGACGATTAATCAACCAGCGCTCCTAAAACCCCTTGACATCTTATACTTGTGAAGAGAAGAATCCATTCCTCGGCTCGTTTTGCCGTGAGAACACTCTGTGCTTCTCTTGCCATAGCCATTCGAGGCAGGGCTGAGATGGCATAAATCTCTAGGCAAGGTCACCAAGTGCAGTAGAGGCTCCGATATTATTTGGGAGATAAATGTCTAATTACTTTACTTCTCATGCCAGTCAATGAATAATGTATTTGTTCAACGTTCTGAGGTGAGTGCAGGGGAGAAAAGTAAGTCGGGCATTATTAGTTTTGTACTATTGATTTGAGAAGGAAAGATGAAGTATCCATTGCATGGATGATATTGTTTTTAACCTTACCCTCCAAACACTGCAAAAAAAGTGAAATCAAAGCAAGCCTAAATATGTACATATTGAGTGATAATTCACTTAAAATGTGTACTTGTTCTTACCAAGCTAAATTATCTAACATCATTGGCAGATTTGTTCTTCTTATTTTAACCTTAAAAAGGCTTAATACAAGTAATGTATCATATTTCAAGATATTTTGATATTTTAGCTTACATTGACTTTTAGCTGACAATGGTCTTATTAAGGTCAAATATCTTGAAAAAATCTTGAAATTTAGTAAATTACATGTATGAAGCCACTGACGTTAGAAAATTTAGCATGGTAAGAAAAAAAGAAAAATGTAAGTGAGTTATCACTCATAAGATATTTAGGTTTGCTTAGATTTCACTTTTAACAGTGTAAACTCTATGCTTAATGATTTCCAACTCTGTCTTGTTTCCTCGATTCCTCGCCTCCCTCTCCAAGCTCAATGGAGGAGATGTGAGGTAGAAACCTTGAAAGCAAGTTTTTGATGACAGGTTTCCAGGCACAGCCTTCAAACTCTTCCTAGACCACGTAGAATGTCTTGATAAGCATGACTGGTCTCATTAAGAAATAACTTCCCCACTCTGCTTCATTTTCTCTCCTCTCCTCTCTCTCCTCCGTCCGTCTGTCTGTCTACGTCCCTCCCACATTCCTTTCACAGCAAAGCTGGTGTGTGGGGGTGACCGGCAGGATGAGCTCAGTGTGAGCGGGTATCACCTTTCACCCCTCTCTCCATGGAGGTGTGAGGAAGAGAATAACAACCACAAATGACTCGTCTTCCTCTCATAAAGTAGCTCAGGACGGAAGGAGAGAAAGCGTGAGAGAGATGCAGAGAGGGGCACAAAGCTGTTTTAGGTGTCATCAGACACTGCTATCTCATCACACAGCACCAGATGTCACCCTACTGATCACTCCCTCTCTACAGTCTCAGAGCCAGATATTTTATAGATATGTTTGGTATTGCTGCCCAAGTGGAACTATTTCACCAGCGGAGCCTTGCTTGGTTTCTGTTTCGGAGCAAGCTGGACCAGGGCTCTTTCTCAGTTAGTATTTTCTAGATTCCTTGCGTCCTCTCTCTCCTCACAAGGTTCTTGAAAACGCATTGGCGGTGAAGATCCAAGGACCTTCCCCTCGCACCCTCTCTCTCTCCTCCAATGGGATTTGAGAAGGAGGCAAGGAGAGAGGACGCGAGGCAAGGAGTCAAGGAGAAAGGAATTGGGCAAGTACCCATGTTTACATGCCTCAGGCTGGCGTTTGAGTAGTATTTTAAAGCAGTGGTTCTCAAACCTCTCCTCTGGGACCCCCAGCCGTTCCATGTATTTGATCTATTCCAGAGCTAGCACACCTGATTCAACTTGTCAACTAATTAGATTAATTAGATGAGCTTGTTCAGGGCTAAAACAAAATTGTGAAACGGCTGGGGTCCCCAAGGAGAGGTTTGAGAATCACTGGTGTAAAGCACAGATGTTCCATTATACTGACCAGATACTCCATTGGTCACTCTAACAATTACAATAAATATATTTCAAAATGGAAGGCAGTCGGGAGGGTGCAAGATCAGGTGGGACCATTCTAGCCAATGAGAGAGCAGATACCCCTGTGAACAACCACAACAGTTATTGCTAACAAGTATCCTTGGGACGTCCCTACCCAATTGAAGTTGATATTTCAAATGGTTAAAGTAACCGGTTATGGTTAAGGTAACATCCCACGGATCCCAGATAGCACTAACAGCACAACTCCGATATAAAGTGTTTTTTTCTCAAAGTTGCCTACTTATATCAGTACACTCGTATAACAACCTAAGTATTAAAAAACGTATATTCGATCAAATAAACTCATGTAGCAAATAAGCCATTACATTTTTGTTGACCACATTTGACACTCATTTACCTCCATGCAAACGCCACCTGCTGGACTAGACAGATTTTGGCCCGGGTTATCCCTCTCACTTTGCCTCTTCCTCTACTGTTTAAAGCAATGCAAACACATAAACAAACCTAACCCCAACAGTGTTGAGTGTAGCGAGATTTCTTTCAGCTGCTCAGAGCCAAAACACACATGATACAGCGTGCCGCCTATCCTATTCATAAACAACAACATGGGTGGGTGAGAACAGCGGTAGGTAAAACCTAAACACACGGCACAGTGTTAGTCTGTAATTAAACCCAACAGGAACCAAAATTACAAGTGAAGAGGGAAAATCCTCAGGGGAAGCTTTATCCTGTAGCACTCTTCATAGACACTGAATACAGACACGCTCTGTTAAATATCGCATTTAATGTGAGACTGAGCAGCCAAACAGAGGGCAGGTGGGAGGAAGTCCTGTATGAAACTCCAAGTGGAATCAATCGCGACAGGTTAGTGCATACAGCGAGAGAGAGACGACCCCATCCTGACCGTGAGCGACACCACCCACCCTCCCCCAGACAGTTGCAAAGGGAAATGGGGGCTCGGCTCAGCACCACGGACCCCCACAGTCAGGGGTCAGACATTAGAATTCCCTTCCTGCCACATCTTTTATTCACGGATCACTAATTATACGGGGTGCCAGCAGAGCGGAGGCAGGTGGATTGTGAGCATGGGGTCTATTCATTAATGCACACCGTAGCAAAATGTTTTGTAACCAAAAACAAAGGTTTCTTAGCTATACACCAGGCTCAACATCGACAGTGAAGAGGCGACTCCGGGATGCTGGCCTTCTAGGCAGAGTTGCAAAGAAAAAGCCATATCTCAGACTGGCCAATAAGAAGAACATTTTAAGACGGGCAAAAGAACATAGACATTGGACAGAGGAAGTCTGCCTAGAAGGCCAGCAACCCGGAGTCACCTCTTCACTGTTGACGTTGAGACTGGACAGAGGAAGTCTGCCTAGAAGGTCAGCAACCCAGAGTCACCTCTTCACTGTTGACGTTGAGACTGTTGTTTTGCGGGTACTATTTAATGAAGCTGCCAGTTGAGGAATTGTGAGGCATCTTTTTCTCAAACGAGACACTAATGTACTTGTCCTCTTGCTCAGTTGTACACCGGGGCCTCCCACTTCTCTTTCTATTCTGGTTTGACCAGTTTGCGCTGTTCTGTGAAGGGAGTAGTACACAGAGATCTCCAGTTCTCGGCAATTTCTCGCATGGAATAGCCTTCATTTCTCAGAACAAGAATAGATTGATGAGTTTCAGAAGAAAGGTCTTTGTTTCTAGCCATTTGGAGCCTGTAATCAAACCCACAAATGCTGATGCTCCAGATACTAAAGAAGGCCAGTTTTCAGCTGTGCTTTCATAGTTGCAAAGAGGTTTTCTAATGATCAATTTGCCTTTTAAAATTAGACACTTGGATTAGCTAACACAACGTGCCATTGGAACACAGGAGTGATGGTTGCTGATAATGGGCCTCTGTACGCCTATGTAGATATTCCACGCCTATGTAGACGTTTCCAGCTACAATAGTCAAAAACAAGAACATTTTTAAGTGACCCCAAACTTTTGAACGGTAGTGTAATTTCTCCAGTATATTTGATATATTACAGTGTATGTATGCACTGTGTGAATCAGCAGAATGTATGTACTGTGTTGAAATCCTCACTCCTGTTCAGAAATCAGAAACCACACTGAAAACGGCCGTGGACAAGCTGACAGAGAAATCCCTCTTTGCTGCTTATTCCCCACCAGTGAAGTTGCTGACCAAGACATTCTGAAACCTGAGTTGTTGACCAGATCGAACCACGTATTTTAAAATATTAGAGGTTATCACTCTGTTAAACATCATGTTAAACATCAGTAGTTTTCAACCGTGAGCTCTAGAATTATTGGTTGTGGTGACGAGATAGAAACCTTCCCATGTCAACCAATCTAATGTATTGTAATGTACATGTATTGTCAAGGTGTTTGTTGAAGCACAAACCCTTACACCGAGGTGTATTGGATCTGGATAAACTGTGAAAGATTCATTGAGTTTTCTCATCACTCCTCTATACATCTGAATGCAATACTTAATCTTAATTTTGGAGCTAGGAATACATTGACATACATGGTAGATTTCAACACTACCATACTCCCAACCCTCTCAAATATCTTAGAAAAAGCTGTTGCGCAGCGAACTCAGGGCGCAAACAATGTATACGAAACACTTCAGTCTGGTTTTTAGACCCCATCATAGCACTGAGACTACATTCATGAAGGTGGTAAATTACCTGTTAATGGCGTCAGACCGAGGCTCTGCGTCTGTCCTCGCACTGCTAGACCTCAGTGCTGCTACTGATACCATCGATCACCACATTCTTTTGGAGAGATTGGAAACCCAAATTGGTCTACAAGGACAAGTTCTGGCCTGGTTTAGATCTTATTTGTCGGGAAAGATATCAGCTTGCCTCTGTGGATGGTTTTTCCTCTGAGAAATCAACTGTACATTTCAGTGTTCCTCAAGGTTACGTTTTAGGATCACTATTTTATTCACTATATATATATTTTTTTCCTTTTTTTCTCTCCCCAAATTTGTGGTATCCAATTGTTAGTATTTACTATCTTGTCTCATCGCTACAACTCCCGTACTGGCTCGGGAGAGACAAAGGTCGAAAGCCATGCGTCCTCCGAAACACAACCCAACCAAGCCGCACTGCTTCTTAACACAGCGCGCATCCAACCCGGAAGCCAGCCGCACCAATGTGTTGGAGGAAACACCGTGCACCTGGCGACCTGGTTAGCGTGCACTGCGCCCGGCCCGCCACAGGAGTCGCTAGTGCACGATGAGACAAGGATATCCCTACCGGCCAAACCCTCCCTAACCCGGACGACGCCACGGCCAATTGTGCGTTGCCCCATGGACCTCCCAGTCGCGGCCGGCTGCGACAGAGCCTGGGCGCGAACCCAGAGTCCCTGGTGTCACAGCTAGCACTGCGATGCTAGCGATTTTACCTCTTGGTGATGTAATTCGGAAATATAATGTTAACTTTCACCGCTATGCGTATGCTACACAGCTGTACATTTCGATGAAACATGGAGAAGCCCCAAAATTGCCCTCCTTGGAAGCCTGTGTTTCAGACATAAGGAAGTGGATGGCGGAACATGTTTTACTTTTAAACTTGGACAAAACAGAGATATTAGTCCTAGGTCCCAAGAAACAAAGAGATCTTCTGTTGGATCTGACAATTAACCTTAATGGTTGTACAGTCGTCTCTAGTTTCCTGCTGGCTGTTTAGTTACACACCTTAACTTAGTATGTTCAAATGGAGAGCTACACTACTAATAAATCAATCAGCAACATCACTTGCAACTTGGTCACAGCAGCAAAGCCTTTTGGGGTGTGGAGTCTTTTTTGGAGGCAGACATTTTGAGCTACCCCCTTTAGAGGGAAGCAGGCAGTTGAAAGAAGTTCTTCCCAACCAAGTTCACCTTTCTCCGGGGGCACTATGACCAGACCTGGTCTAGCTTGAATCTGGAAGGCCATTTACTCATACTGATACAGGACATGTCAGTCAATGACAGTGAACCACAGTGAAAACTAAACAACTAAAATGAAACATAAAGGATCTTGGTCAGCTAGCAACTGCAAACACAACAAAGATAAAAAGCAGAGGTAGAAAAAAAGGTTGGCAACATGGCCAGCTCTGGCTGTACAGCTGTCACACATCTTTATCGAGTCTAATTGGAGAGTCACAACCCCAAACAGCGAAGCCTTATGGGAATTTGCATTTTGGTATCATATTTAGGAGTTCCCACAATACACATAACAAACCAACTTTAATATGTGGTTTGTGATGAAGTCTACTTAAATAGGTCAACTGTTGCTTAACTGTGTCACCTCTTACTTCGATCAATTAAGTGTTTACCATTACTGTAGAAAGTGTACAAACAACTTCACAGGTCTGGTTCCAATTCCTCCGCTGAATTAAAGGGAGTCTACCCCAACTGTCAATGACATGAAGATGGCGGCTCAAAAGGTTCGCTTAGTCCTCAAACTTTCTCAATGGTGATTTACAAAGAAACACAGGGGCCAATTGGGATGTCACAATAGGAGGGGTGGGGGGGTACTAGGCGAGAATATTTTCTTCTTCTCCCACTCTCCAGAATTCACTTATCCCAAAATCCCTTCCTCTGCTTACTGATAACAACAAGAGCGGGCCTTGGGAGCTTAGCGCAGTGGCAAATCCCATCCTATAGAGCACGTGCCAATACACTCGACGGCTCGGCAGGGATTAGACACGGCGCTTTCTGGGTTTCTTCACAGGCAGGGGCATCGCGAAATGACTTTAATTTGTTTCATTTGAAATAAAATGCCCAGACACTAGCGAGATCAATTTTATGGCTGACCTATCAGGGGCTTTGTGTGTGTGTGTGCGTGTCTCTCTGTGTGTGTTTGCGTGTAAGCAAAAAAAGAAACGTCCTCTCACTGTCAACTGCGTTTATTTTCAGCAAACTTAACATATGTAAATATTTGAATGAACATAAAAAGATTCAACAACTGAGACATAAACTGTTCCACAGACATGTGACTAACAGGAATGTAATAATGTGTCCCTGAACAAAAGGGGGGGGGGGGGGGGGGGGGGGGGGGGGGGTCAAAAAAGTAACAGTCAGTATCTGGTGTGGCCACCAGCTGTATTAAGTACTGAATTGCATCTCCTACTCATTGACTGCACCAGATGTGCCAGTTCTTGCTGTGAGATGTTACCCCACTCTTCCACCAAGGCACTTGCAAGTTCCTGGACATTTCTGGGGGGAATGGCCCTAGCCCTCACCCTCCGATCCAACAGGTCCCAGATGTGCTCAATGGGATTTTGCTTGCCATGGCAGAACACTGACATTCCTGTCTTGTAGAAAATCACGCACAGAACAAGCAGTATGACTGGTGGCATCGTCATGCTGGACGGTCATGTCAGGATGAGCCTGCAGGAAGGGTACCACATGAGGGAGGAGGATGTATTCCCCGTAACGCACAACGTTGAGATTGCCTGCAATGACAACAAGCCCAGTCCTCCACCTCCAAATCGATCCCGCTCCAGAATACAGGCCTCGGTGTAACGCTCATTCCTTCGTCGATAAACGCGAATCCGACCATCACCTCTGGTGAGACAAAACCGGAACTTGTCAGTGAAGAGCACTTTTTGCCAGTCCTGTCTGGTCCAGCGATGGTGGGTTTGTGCCCATAGGATGTTGTTGCCATCCTGGACCTGTCCCGCAGGTGTTGTTACACATGGTCTGCCACTGCGAGGATGATCAGCTTTCCGTCCTGTCTCCATGAAGCTTGGTCTTAGCCGTCTCACAGTACGGACATTGCAATGCATTGCCCTGGCCTATCTGCAGTCCTCATGCCTCTTTGCAGCAGGCCTAAGGAACGTTCACGCAGATGAGCAGGGACCCTGGATATCTTTCTTTTGGTGTTTTTCAGAGCCTGTAGAAAGGCCTCTTTAGTGTCCTAAGTTTTTATAACTGTGACATTAATTGCCTACCGTCAGTAAGCTGTTAGTGTCTTAACGACCGTTCCACAGGTGCATGTTCATTAATCGTTCATGGTTCATTGAACAAGCATGGGAAACAGTGTTTAAACCCTTTACAATGAAGATCTGTGAAGTTATTTGGATTTTTACGAATTATCTTTGAAAGACAGGGTCCTGAAAAAGGGACGTTTTTTCGCTGAGTTCATGTGCGCGTCTCTATGTGTGAGCGTGTGTCTCTCCGTCTCTGAGTGAGTATGTGTGTGTTTGTCTCTCTGTGAGTATGTGTGTGTCTCTCTGTCTCTGTGTAAGTATGTGCGTCTCTCTGTCTCTGTGTAAGTATGTGTGTGTCTCTCTGTCTCTGTGAGTATGTGTGTGTCTCTCTGTCTCTGTGTAAGTATGTGTGTGTCTCTCTGTCTCTGTGTAAGTATGTGTGTGTCTCTCTGTCTCTGTGTAAGTACGTGTGTCTCTCTCTGTCTCTGTGAGTATGTGTGTGTCTCTCTGTCTCTGTGTAAGTATGTGCGTCTCTCTGTCTCTGTGTAAGTATGTGTGTGTTTGTCTCTCTGTGAGTATGTGTGTGTCTCTCTGTCTCTGTGAGTATGTGTGCGTCTCTCTGTCTCTGTGTAAGTATGTGTGTGTCTCTCTGTCTCTGTGTACGTATGTGTGTCTCTCTGTCTCTGTGTGAGTATGTGTGTGTTTGTCTCTCTGTGAGTATGTGTGCGTCTCTCTGTCTCTGTGTAAGTATGTGTGTGTCTCTCTGTCTCTGTGTGTGTCTCTCTGTCTCTGTGTAAGTATGTGCGTCTCTCTGTCTCTGTGTAAGAATGTGTGTGTCTCTCTGTCTCTGTGTGTGTCTCTCTGTCTCTGTGTAAGTATGTGTGTGTCTCTGTCTCTTTGTAAGTATGTGTGTATCTCTGTCTCTGTGTGAGTATGTGTGTGTCTCTGTCTGTGTGTAAGTATGTGTGTCTCTCTGTCTCTGTGTAAGTATGTGTGTGTCTCTCTGTCTCTGTGTAAGTATGTGTGTGTCTCTCTGTCTCTGTGAGTATGTGTGTGTCTCTGTCTCTGTGTGAGTATATGTATGTCTCTGTCTCTGTGTAAGTATGTGTGTGTCTCTCTGTCTGTGTGAGTATGTGTGTGTCTCTCTGTCTCTGTGTGAGTATGTGTGTGACTCTCTGTCTCTGTGTAAGTGGAGAACAAAAAGAGAGAGAGAGGGGCCATCTCCTGTGTGTTGTGACAACCAGGAAGAGCCACTCGAGGAACAATGGGGGGGGGGGGGTCAGAGAGACCAAAAGGAAGAGAAATAAAGTCTTGTTCACACTGGAGAAGCAACACAATGGCAGTGTAATAATTGTTGTGCAGTCAAATTGATCAGACATTTCCGTTGCATCACACCCGTAGTGTCAGAATGTGAGATAGAGACAGAGGGAGGGAAAGAAAGAGTGAGTGGGAGGTTAACCTGGTGTCGTGTGGTTTGTGTGTGTTTGACGCAAAGAGAGACCCACTGGGCACAGATGTCAGTTAAACGTCTAGTTTGGATGTACATTCGGTTGAATTGTCAACTAACGTGAATTCAACATGAAATCAAGCAAACAGTTCACCCTTTCACTGGATTTAAGTTCAAAGTGGGTGGAAAAAATGACATCATTCCCTTATGTTGATAACGCCTTGCAAATCTAATTCCACATTGATTCAACGTCTTCACATAGATGTATTTTTTTTGGGGGGGGGGTTGAAATGATGTGAAAACACTGTCGATTGAAGCAGTTCTTGCCCAGTGGGGAGTAGCTGACCTCGTGTCAGCGCGGTGTGTGCTGCATGATACCCTTACACATGCCCAGCGTGACAGGAACAGTGGGTGTAAACCTGGACATGCTCGCCATGTCGGCTCACACTGAGAAGACACAGAAGATGGCCGATCACCTTTCCTCTTGTCTCGTCTAATAACAACACACGCTGTGGTGTACCATTGTGCACTTCGCGTGACCCGGGAGAAGGTAAACAGGGTTTACCGTGACATGACAGGTTAGGGGCAGGACACCCGTGGGCAGGACACCCGTGGGCAGGACACCCGTGGGCAGGACACCCGTGGGCCGGACACCCGTGGGCAGGACACCCGTGGGCAGGACACCCGTGGGCAGGACACCCGTGGGCAGGACACCCGTGGGCAGGACACCCGTGTCCAGGCTAACCGCATCTTTTATGTATGTAGTTTCTATGTGAAAATGTGAGTCTACGTGTTTGGGTTTATCAGCAAATATAATGCACGTGTGTGTGTGCGTGTGTGCGCACGTGTGTGTGTGTGTGTGTGTGTGTGAGTGTGATAGCAAGCATGTCTATATATCATGTGCATGTCTACATTTCTAAATGAACAGCACCGATTCATTTCAAGTGGCATCCATTTTCAACATGAGACTCGGGAGCATGCACCTCAAACTAACCAGCAGCAGGAGTTGCGTAGGCACTTGTGTGTGATGCGTTTGAGCTCAGATGGCCTTCGCTGCAGGAGGTCGTGTGTGTGTGTGGGTGCGCGTGTGTGTGCGCGTGTGTGAGCCACGGGACACCGTGGGACGACTCAGTGGGATTCGATGAGACCCAACTGTACCCACTTCTCACCCTGGCGAAACAGGCACTGGAGCCCCTGCCAGACCCCATACCAGTGTCCCAGAACAACGGCTGTTTATGCTCCCAAAAGTACAATGCTGTACGCACCTTATGGCCAAAGTTAGTTGTTATAATCATGGAGTTTGACATAACCGTTCTCTCTGTTTGTTTTCACCTCCTTTTAACTTTTTGATGGGTTAGTTTGGAGAGAGATATAGTGGTGGTGTGTGTGTTTATGAGGCCGGTTGGTGCCAACAGGCTTTGGTTTAATTTCAGTGTTTCCCCTCTCCAATCCATTTCCCATTCATAATGCCAACTCTCTCTCTCTCTCTCTCTCTCTCTCTCTCTCTCTCTCTCTCTCACACACACTCTTTCTCTCTCTCACATACACTCTTTCTCTCACTCACATGCACTCTTTCTCTCTCTCACACACTCTTTCTCTCTCACACACACTCTTTCTCTTTCTCACATACACTCTTTCTCTCACACACACACTCTTTCTCTCTCACACACACTCTTTCTCTCTCTCACACACACTCTTTCTCTCTCTCACACACACTCTTTCTCTCTCACACACTCTTTCTCTCTCTCACACACTCTTTCTCTCTCTCACACACACTCTTTCTCTCTCACACTCACTCTTTCTCTCTCTCTCACATACTCTTTCTCTCTCTCTCACATACTCTTTCTCTCTCTCACACACACTCTTTCTCTCTCTCACACACTCTTTCTCTCTCTCACACACACTCTTTCTCTCTCTCACACACACTCTTTCTCTCTCTCTCTCACACACACTCTTTCTCTCTCTCACACACACATGCTTTCTCTCTCACAGACTCTCTTTCTCTCTCTCACACACACTCTTTCTCTCTCTCACACACACTCTTTCTCCCTCTCACTCACACTCTTTCTCTCTCTCACACACACTCTTTCTCTCTCTCTCTCACACACACACTCTTTCTCTCTCACACAGACTCTCTTTCTCTGTCTCCCGGACTCCCTCCGACTTTGAGGAAGGCTTCCTAGCAGCAGCAGGCCTCTCAGGATGAGGGGAGGCATGAGGCCAAACCTTTTCCTACCACCCGGCATTCCACAATCCAACCTCAGCAGCCAACCACTATCCCTGCTGTAGGGGTGGTAAGCACTGATACCCTTTAATGTACTTTAAGCAGGGCCCCTGTGTACAAATAATACATGGAAAAAAACACTAATGTGCACAAAGCCCAAAGCCCCATGTGATCACTGGCACCATCCAGGCTTGGCACGGGTCGAGTGTGCATTCCCGGTAATATCGGAGGGGGGATACGGTAAT
Source organism: Oncorhynchus mykiss (assembly GCF_013265735.2). Lineage (NCBI taxonomy): Eukaryota > Metazoa > Chordata > Actinopteri > Salmoniformes > Salmonidae > Oncorhynchus > Oncorhynchus mykiss. Next base: position 56,009,926 of record NC_048574.1, read on the forward strand.
TGCCACGGCTTCATTTGCGCTCGCAATTTTACACCCGTCTCTCCCCCCGAGTGGGATCATGCTTTAGTAATTTCAAAACAATCAAACTAGGCTATGATCATTTCAATGTACTTTTCATTCTCCGTATGATGGAATCCTGTGATATTAAGATGTTATGTTGAACAAGAGAGAAATTGAAGTGGTGCAACAAGAGGCTTTGGGTAATGAAAGGGAAGGCCGACTTACAATAGGACTCACTACAACAATACCCTTTTCACATTACTGAGCATGAGCTAAACTGAGCCAAGCCTAGGTTTACCTTGCTGACCTGGTTACGAATCCACCAGAGTTGCTGGAACTGTGCAGGGAAGGACAATGTGAAAGACCTTTGTGATAAATAGGGGTATCCTTGGGCACATCGGAAATGGCACCCTATTCCCTACGCAGGGCACCTCTTGACTCAAAAGTAGTGCGCGATATTGGGTCCCATTTCCGACTCAACCATAATCATGTTCCTATGCAGCGAGCTATGGAATGTTCCAGAGCAGGTTCTGGACTGGGGTTCTAGTGTATGGCTCTAGTGGGGTTCGAGATCTGGTTCGAGAGTTCCACTCACCCTGGCGCTCTGTCCGGCGATGAGCTGGTCGTCCTCCGTCTGGACGCTGGTCCTGCTGCGAGCGTCGTAGTCCTCCTGCTCAAAGTCTGAGTCATCTTCCAGCTCCTCAGGTGTCTACAGAGAAAGGTGAAGAGGGGATGGAGAGGGAAAAGAGAGAGGGGGGGGAAGAGATAGGGGATAGAGAGGGGGGATGCAAAAGGGGTAGGAGAGAGAAAGAAGGAGAAAGTATTAGGGAGAGAAGGGAAAGGTGTGTGGGACATAAGAGAAATAGAAGATGTAGGAGAGAGAGATAAAAACATGATGACTGTTAGACCAACAGCTGCAGTGTCACACAACACAGATTTTTTTGGTAGATCAGTCCTCAGACACATCTCTATCTCCACTCTCCCTCTACTGTACTTCTCACTCACACACTTCTTCTTCAGCTTCCGTGTCCTGGGTTGAGTCTATTCTCAGCCAGAGTCTGAGGGCAGATAGGCCTTACCGTCACGCGAGGGGTGGCTGGCAGGAGATGTCACACAACTAACAGCAAGTCAGATCTCCTTGTGTTGAATTATTCAGACCCCTTTTTTTATATGCTTTATACACTCTGATTTCAAGTCCCTTGCATCATTGTTTTTAAGACACCACGCACCATAAGAGCATTATAAAGCTGCCTGAAATCGTGGGATCAAACGGCACAAAGAGAAAAGGGCGGGAAGGGTAAATGGCCTCAAGAGATTCTGTGATTTCGATTTTTTTCTTCTTCAGTCTTCAACTTGTTGTCAACTGCTATCTCACAACGAGACAGGGTGAGGACGAGACAGATGTTCTAGACTGGCAGGACTCAGGGACTAATCGGTTAATGTGTTCGACCAATGAAGAGCAGGGATCTGGGGCTTCCGGGCCAATCGGGAGGCAGTTAGCTGAGGAGAAGGCCGGGATGAGTGGCTCAGTCGCCCACCTGTCTGTCTGTTTGTCAACGACATGTCTACTGTCATGGCAACACTGTAAACATCATCTATACAGTCCTCGTCTCCAGACATAACAACCTCCTCTACAAGCTGAAGAGGCCACTCGTCCGAAAAGATGGTTTAATACCTGCTTCTCTCGAAAACAAACCGAATTTCTCGCAAATCCACCACACAAACATGAAGACGTTACAGTTGTGCGCCTCTACACGACACAAGGGCAGGCATGATAACAGACTCTATATCCGACAATATCAATATCTCGCACATCCGTTCTTTGCGTGGTACATAGAGGAAGACGAGGAGAAGACTGCGATGTGTGTGCGTTCCATATACATGGGAGACGGCGCTTGGAGCGGCTGTTCAACGAGCTCCTGACCAGTTCTGCTATTCAGTGTGTGTTTCTGCGCTGATCTGAGCTTTTTGGACCTCATGCTTTCACCATCGTTTCCTATGACCGATCGTTACTCATTGTGTGTCTATTTTACGTGTTGTACTATTATTTCTCTATTTTATTTTTCTCTACATTGTCGGGAAGAGGCCATGAGCAAGCATTTCACTGTTAGTCCACACCTGTTGTTTACAAAGCATGCGATGAATACAATTGTATTTTATTTGATGGCAGCCCATTCCCTATATAATGCACGACTTTTGACCAGAGCACTATGAGCCCTGATCAAAAGTAGTGCACTATAAAAGGGAATGGGGTGCCATTTGGGACGCACCCTGGATGGGGTTTGACTGCTTGCATCTCCTGCAGGTTAATTATTTCCCCTTTGTTCCCCGAAGAATGGATGTGTGCTCCCTTTGTGTGTGGAAATGAGCGTGAACATTGAAGCCTTGTTTTAGTTGAATTGCGTGGCACGTTCCATTTTCTGGAGTGGACATATAGCAGATGTTTGCGGACGTGTGTACGTGTGTGTTTGAGTGTGTGTTTGAGTGTGTGTGTGTGTGTGTGTGTGTGTGTGTGTGTGTGTGTGTGTGTGTGTGTGTGTGCGCGCGCGTGTGCGTTTGTGTGCGTGTGGAATGCTATTTAATTAACCCTCTACACACACACCCGACCATACTCAACTTCTGAAATGAACACCATGGAGAATTGCCCCCATAATCCATTGCTGTTGTAGGGTACAACGAGGCCCTGGCAGCAGATTCTAAAGAAATCATTTTCTAAAGAAATCCATGTACACCAGCTTACACGGGAGCAAAAAACACACCACAAAAACATTCTTCAGACGTTTCATATGAAAGGCGACACATTGTATTACGGAAGTTAGGCTACACAATGACGAGAAATCATAGATAGTCCTCCAAGCCTCCAAGAGTAATTTAACTTGGAAATAGATTATGAGGCTGGTGGGTCAGTCTCGGGCCAGTTCAAAGCCCCTGTTTTACATTATTTACCAACATCAAATTATTTCCACGTAATTAGATTTCTCTCGCAACTGCACTGGGAAACCTTCCAGCAGTCCAAAGTTGAATACACAAATTTGCATGGTGGTATTGGGAGAAGAGGAGGGTATGAAAAGAGATAAAACACTAGACAAACAACATCTATTAGGCCTACCATAGTGGATACAGTGTGGTGTGGCTGAGTCTACAAAATTACTTTGTAATAGGCTTTGTTGTAACATCGATACAGAAGTCTAGCCTGGAACTAGTCTTACAGTATTATGTTACAAGTAAACAAGTCTTGTCAGAGGAGCCTGTAGGGTAGCAGCCTAATTCCATTTTTTTGTAGCATCCCCTTGGACAGGAAGTTAGTCTATCTCTTGGTCATACCCCCAATCCATGTCCGTAATGCTGAGTGCCAAGCAGAGAGGCATCGTGTACCATTTTTAGAGTTTTTGGTATGACTCAACCAGGGATTGAACCCTCAACCTTCCAATCTCAGGGTGGATACTGTAACCACAAGGCCACTGAGTTGGTCTATTCTAACCAGCCCTAAAGTGTTATGTCCTATGCATCAAAGCTGGGATCGAGAGACAGCTTCTGTCTCAAGGCCATCAGTTAAACAGCCATCACTAGCACAGAGAGGTTGCTGCCTAGAACCAGTCTTGAAATCATTTTCCACTTCAATAAATGGATCACTAGTCACTTTAATAAGGTTTCCATATCTTGCATTACTCATCTCATATGTATATACTCTATTTTATACCATCTATTGCATCTTGCTTATGCCACTCAGTCATATTCCTAATCCATTATTTAGATTTGTGGTTATTAGGTAGTTGTTGTGGAATTGTTAGATTACATGTGTCGTAGCAGAATCAGAATGAGTTAGGTAACATAGATAAATAAGATGTTTTATTTACTTTCATAATATGCTTATGTGAGATACTTGTCATTAGAATGTCTCTTTTTGGACTATACTGTCGCCAGTTGCATTTTTCTCTAGGGAAAAGTCACTTGGGGCCCAGAGAGGGGAGAGGTCGGAATGGAACATTGTCTTCATATGTGAATGTATCTGTTAAACCATATGATGGGGAGATGTCGTGGAAAATTGCAAGATTATGCTATAGTGCTTGTAAGATTATTTTATAATCTTTGTATTGCATTAGAATGGTTGGTTTATTCGACAGAATAGAAGCTGTCGAATATTGCGTGTGTGTGTTCCACTGAGGATGGGCCTCTATGAGGTAGCACTGACAGAGGAGATTTACGATGTCTTTGGCCAATAAAGCCTAAAGATAGTGAGCTAATGTTTTGGTACTATGAAGTACCTGGAACGAGATTAGAATCTTGTTTTAGAGACCAAACTGAACGATAATTTATAGCTAATGCTACCTGGCTAACAGGATACTCATCTCTCAAGTAAAAGGCCCTTTGTGAAGTTTCTGAGATCTGTGGTTCGTCATGTAAGTTGAGAGGGGTGTATCTTGGCTATAAAATATTATCTTATAGGCACTCTCAGAATTCATTTATAGACACTGAATTGATCTGAGAGTCAAAGGTAGCTCATTTTATTAAATATGAAGTTTAAATATAACTCTGACACACACACACACACACACACACACACACACACACACTCAAACACACACTCAAACACACACGTACACACGTCCGCAGACATCTGCTATATGTCCACTCCAGAAAATGGAACGTGCCAAATGGAACGTGGTTTGTAAACTCTCCTCATTTAGTAAACAGGAAAATACCACAACACATGTTAGATTTTTTACCTTTATTTTACTAGGCAAGTCAGTTAACAAGTTCTTATTACAATGACAGTAATAGTGGGTTAACCGCCTTGTTCAGGCAGAACAATAGACTTTTAATTTGTCAGCTCTGGGATTCGATCCAGCAACCTTTCGGTTACCGGCCCAACGCTAAAACCACAAGGCTACCTGCCGCCCCAGATAATGCTGCATTGTCGGAACTAGAAGCATAACAATTCGCTACACTCGCAATAACTACTGCTAACCATGTGTATTTGACCAATACAATTTGATTTGATTTGATTTCTTATGAACCGTAAAGTTCTTTGTAATTTAATTTCCATGTTATTTAATTTCTTACTCGCTAACATCAAATCAGGGAGATTGTTTGTGTTTCATCTTGGGAAAATGGACATTTCATGTGACCTCACGCAGGACACATTCTTAGAATTGGAGATTTTTGATGTTGTTGAAAATGGACATTTCGGCAGTCATAGGTGCGAATCCTTATGTACACTTGGTCATGCATTGATGTCAATGAGAGAAAAAGAGTGTCTCAATTGGCACCCATATTCCTATATAGCGCACTACTTTTTATGGGCTCTGGTCAAAAGTAGTGTACTATAATAGGAATAGCCCTGTGTAATTATATACGGAGTCTGTTCCCAGCATGCTTTGAGAAGCGGGAGAGGAGGAAATGAGGAAGTGGACCCACCCTGATCATAAGAACGGCTTTCCGGATGTCACGCACGCCGTCGTAGACCAGGCGGGACGCGTCGATGAACTCGTTCTCCTCGAAGGTCTGTGGGGGGTTTGTGCTCAGTGCCTCGATGGCCACCTCCACTTGTTCAGCGAAACGGGGCATGACTGGAAGAAGGGAGGGAGAGGGAGGGAGGGAAAGGAGATAACAATAAGAATGGCGACCAGAACTTACTTGACTCGGGTGCACTCACTTAATTTATTTTTATATTTTAGGCAACATGTCCTGCTACAGCGTTGCAGCAGGTGCCTTCCTCAGTGTGTGTGTGAGAAACAGACAGAGAGAGAGAGAGAGAGAGAGAGAGAGAGAGAGAGAAGGATAAACAAAGGTGAAAAACAAGAGAAATGTCTGAAAAAACATCCCTCTAAAGTGTATCTTTCCCCCTGGGGTGGAACGGGCACATTGGTTTGAGAGAAAGGTGGAATACCGAAAGAGACGTGTGTGTGTCTATGTAAGACAATGTGTGGGTGTTCTATTCTCAAACCAAGGAGACACACTCTGCGTGTCAAATACATCTTCTGAAGGGAGGGTCCCAGCCTCTGTCAATGTAGCCTCTCGAGAAAAAGACGAGATGTCACCAGAAATCTGGTACCACAGGGATGGGGCGCCCGAGTGCCCTTCGCACGCCAATTAGCAGTTGCACCTTGGCTACACTACCAAGAGAGCGGCTGTCTGTCATCTATCACCGCGTGAGTGCTAGGATGCTAATGTGCTAGCTTTGATTGGCAGCCATTCACCTATTAATCTGTCAGTGCTAGCATGCTAGTACGCTAGCTCTGGTTGACAGCCACTCAAGTTAACAGGTTGCTGATGAGGGACTGGAAATTCATTGCCAAAACAAAAGGCTGCAAAACAAAAAGTTGCGAACTCCGACAATAACAATGGCTGGCATTTAGCGGGAATATTAGTTTGGCAAGCGTTGCCAACGGAGTATCTGTATGTTCTTTGTGCATTCACAGGAGGGGTGTTGAATTTGAATAAATGCCAGGGCAATCGTGCCGAATATATTCATGTTGAGTGGGACAGCTACATAATCATCTTCAGACGAATCGTGATGATCTGATGCAGGCAATGTTTAAAGGTCCAATGCAGCCATTTTTATCTCAATATCAAATCATTTCTGGGTAACAAGCAATAATTTTGCTAGGACTGTCTGGAAATGATCTGAGTGGTGAGGTGAAAACAGAAAACGAGCTGTTATTGGCATAAAGGTTTGGAACAGGCTTTTCAAATAGCTCTTAAACTAAAAGAGCGTTATCATAATTTTCACAATTTCACAGTGTTTTTGCAACCTCATAGTGTGGAAACCTATAAAACACAGGTAAGGCATGTTTTTCAACTGCACTGGGCCTTTAATAATTGTTTTAATGCTGTGGTTCTGCTTGAGCAATAACAGCTGAATCAATAGGTTACGCTTAAACCACCTGACAGAGAACAAACTGAGAGAACAAAACAATATTTAGGTGGATTGACACGACCTTGTTTGACCCAGTCTGATTAGAGCCGGCCAGTTCCCTTTTCACTGTCAAGTGGACACTAGGGACACATGCACGCGCACACACACACATGCGCGCGCAGACACACACACACACACACAGTATCCAATCCGCGTAGATAGACTCACTCGACTTATGTCGTGCCGCCTTCACAATTTCAGATTCAGCAGCAAGCGCCTCAGTCTACAGCTTGTACTCATTATCTGTCTACACTGAGCCGTCGTCTCATTTCAGAGGAGAAAAGGGGGTCAGTACAACAAGACGAGAGGCACTCGCAAAAACCTTCTGATGCATAAAGAAAAGAGAAAAACATGACATAATATTCTCAGAGCGGCTGTTGAAATACATATAAAATATTCAGAGAGGCATGATGAAACAAACACAATAAGAGGGATGAATTTGGAGAGGAGGTTGAATTTGGGCTCTGGATCACTGGTGAAGAAGAAGCACGTCTAATGAGAATGAGGGGAGGGAGGGGGAAAAACGACAACAACAACAAAGATTTTATGTGCTAGTGGATATGCCCCTGAAACCCCCGGCAAACACGCTGTGTGATATTATTGTCATTCTACTCAGAGCCCTCTCTCTCTCTCTCTCTCTCTCTCTCTCTCTCTCTCTCTCTCTCTCTCTCTCTCTCTCTTCTCTGTTCACCGTGAAGTGACGAAAATCAATTAGAAGCTTAAGTCAGAAAGGTAAATCAGACAAAAATACACATAAACGTATTAAAAACACTGGGGCTGGTTATTATACACCAAACATAAAAGGTGCTACAAAAACAGTTTTCCTTTTTTTCTCTCTAAAATTAATCTTTTTTTAATTCAGTTTAATCCACTTACTGGATTAGCGTAAAATAGGCTATTGGGAAAATTTGTGCAGTGCTAGGGTTTTTAAATAGAAATAGCTAAATGTTCTCCGAGACGCTTAATGAGCAAAGTTGCTGATGGTAAAGGAGCAATTTCACTCATTCCGGTTGAGAAATGATAAAGGGAATTAAACGTGACCGCGTTGGAATGGATTTGTTTTCCTCCCCCCTTCCCAAGCCCAACTATAAATCAAGAGAGAAGTCATGAAAGTACAATGAATGAAGTGAATGCTTAAATATTCGGCAAAGTGCTTAGTGGAACCAGAGTGGCAGAACGCAACACGCAGCCAACAAAGACATCCTCAAGGCCTAAGATCACAGGAGGACAGCGCTGCTCGCGTCGTGACATAATAGACTCCTCGTAGGAAAACAAAAAAAAAAACACTTCCGACTTCCGCACAAACAAACCAAAAAGGCCGTAAATCGCAGAGTGCCATTAACCTTCAAACCGGAGCCGTCACTGTGATTTGTGTTTTCGCCTTATGGAAGGGAGGGAGGGAACACAGTGAGGGAGGGAACGCAGTGAGGGAGGAAACAGAGTGAGGGAGGAAACGGAGTGAGCGGAGTGAGGGAGGAAACGGAGTGAGGGAGGGAGCGCATTGCCAAGTCTGACCGGAAGTATCTCTAGCCCCCCCCCCCCCCCCCCCCCCCCCCCCGCAAGTACACACACACGCGCACGCACACACACACACACACACACTTCTTTTTGATTTAGCTGCTGCTGAGACTTCTGCCTACGAGTGTCTCTCTGGGCGATCTAGTTTGCCCCAACCTCAGCTAAACTGTCTCACCTCGCTGTACATCCTATACTGCTGATTCCTACTCCAATACACTAGTCAGCTTTTTTGTCTATACCACCCACCCACTGCTGCTGAAGAAGCTTCTTCCCACCTTTCTCTCTTTCTTTCTCCCCCTCCCCTCTCCTCTTCTCTTTCCCTCCCTCTCTAACCCGCTCTCTCCTCTCCCCTCCCCTCCCCACCTCTCCTCTGCTCTCCTCTGGCTAGCCATCTGTGTCTCATTTATACTAAAACCCCCCCTTTCCATCATCATAACAACTGATGAAACTGAGAGAGAAAGAGTGACTCATTTCAAGCCACTGTCTGTGTAGCGTGGGAAACACCTGGGCAGGGTGATGCAACTTGGTGGCCATTTTGGAGCTTGTGTACTGCGAATTGGCACTCACAGCTGACAGGATTCTTGACTTAGCTATCACACTCTCCAGTCCTCTCCACAGTATCAGTCCATCCGTTGCTTTTGGTTGGGAAAAACAGTGAATGTAACTTGTGTTAGAGCTGACATAGCCAATCTGCCATTCATTACATTATTTTTGACTTTTAGTGCGTGTGTAATTACTCTCCCATATTCTAGACATACATTGAGAAAATCAAATGTCCATAAATTCCCTGGTATTCCCTGAAATCGCAGTTGGAGGATTCCTAGAATCTGTATGGAAATAGCAGGAAATCTGGAATTATCCAACCAAGATTTCTGGAAAACCAGGGAATTTATTACATGTTAATCATTTAGCAGATACTTTGATCCAGAGCAATTAGGGTTAAGTGCCTTGGTTAACGACACATCGACAGACTTTTCACCTAGTTGGCTCAGGGATTCGAACCAGCGACCTTTCAGGTATTGGCCCAACAATCTTAAACACTAGGCCATATATCAGCTTTATATCTACCTTGGGCAAAATCTTAATGATCAAGTAAAATGCAGGTGGGGAGAGGGAGAGAGAGAGCAGATAGAAAGGAGCGAGGAGAGGGCGAGAGAGAGATAACCCCTTTCCCATGAGGCTATTGATTTAGCTCCCCCCTTCAAGGACAAGCCTCAATCCCCAGGTCTGTGTGTGTGAAGTAGAATGTCTGTCAGGAATCTATGGCTCAGCTTAACGGAGTTGAGCAGTCTGCTTGTGTGTGTGTGTGTGTGTGTGTGTGTGTGTGTGTGTGTGTGTGCCCAGCACGACTGCCTGTACTACACCAAACTACAAATATAACTGGGTTCACTGTTGAGGAAGACAAAGGGCCATTAAGTGACATGGGTCAAAGGTGAGACACTTGTGATAAGCAGAGCGAGTTAGACAGCTTGACCATTTGAGGCCTGCCACTGGGGAGGTGAGTGACAGATTCTAGCGTTGAGTTAATAGCGCACAGAGATGCATAGGCACAAAATCACACACAAACACATACGCAAGAAGGCACACAGGCAAGCATGAATATGCAGACTCACGCAGACACATCTAGACTTGGCTTCGTCCCTTGAGGATCTCAGCCAGGCAGGTCAGAAGCTGATGGACACACTCTAACTAGCTGGTAGTCCTACAACAAACACACACACCACACACACACACACACACACACACCACACGAACACACACACGCAGGCACACACACACAGACACACACACACACACCTGGCTTTAGTTTACATAAAGTGCAACAGCAGTCCAGGACGCCACCTGTTCAGTCCTCTGCCACTGACTCTACCCTCTCCTCTCTCTCTCCTCCATTTTTCATAAGTTGTTCTTTTGCCCCCTCCACCTCCATGTCTCACTATCTCTCCGCCAGCTTTCAGGAGGCACCAATTTAGCCTCTGACAGAGCAGGCCCCAGGCCCCAGGCCAAAACAGGCCATAGTGCCACCTTCAGTAGAGATTAGTCCACTTTAGATGTAGCTGGGAGAATAGATGTAGGCGGAAGGTATTATCTGTGGTCCAACCCTGGCCTCGTACTACCACACTGATCTTGCGAGGTTATACAGTCGTGGCTAAAAGTTTTGAGAATGACACAAATATTAATTTCCACAAAGTTTGCTCCTCCAGTTTCTTTAGATATTTCTGTCAGATGTTACTATGGAATACTGAAGTATAATGATAAGCATTTCATACGTGTCAAAGGCCTTTATTGACAATTACATGAAGCTGAGCAAGTCAATATTTGCAGTGTTGACCCTTCTTTTTCAAAACCTCTGCAATCCGCCCTGGCATACTGTCAATTAACTTCTGGGCCACATCCTGACTGGTGGCAGCCCATTCTTGCATAATCAATGCTTGGAGTTTGTCAGAATTTGTGGGTTTTTGTTTGTCCACCCGCCTCTTGAGGATTGACCACAAGTTCTCAATGGAATTAATGTCTGGGGAGTTTCCTGGCCATGGACCCAAAATATCACTGTTTTGTTCCCTGAGCCACTTAGTTATCACTTTTGACTTATGGCAAGGTGATCATCATGGCATCATGCTGGAAAGGGCATTGTTCGTCACCAAACTGTTCCTGGATGGTGGCGAGAATTTGCTCTCGGAGGAAGTGTTGGTACCATTCTTTATTCATGGCTGTGTTCTTAGGCAAAATTGTGAGTGAGTCCACTCCATTGGCTGAGAAGCAACCCCACACATGAACGGTCGCAGGATGCTTTACTGTTGGCATGACACAGGACTGATGGTAGCGCTCACCTTGTCTTCTCCGGACAAGCTTTTTTCCAGATGCCCCAAACAATCGGAAAGGGGATTCATCAGAGAAAATGCATTTACCCCAGTCCTCAGCGGTCCAATACCTGTACCATTTGCAGAATATCAGTCTGTCCCTTTTTCCTGGAGAGAAGTGGCTTCTTTGCTGCCCTTCTTGACACCAGGCCATCCTCCAAAAGTCTTCGCCTCACTGTGCGTGCAGATGCACTCACACCTGGCTGCTGCCATTCCTGAGCAAGCTCTGTACTGGTGGTGCCCCGATCCCACAGCTGAATCAACTTTAGGAGATGGTCCTGGCGCTTGCTGGACTTTCTTGGGAGCCCTGAAGCCTTCTTCACAACAATTGAACCGCTCTCCTTGAAGTTCTTGATGATCCGATTTAGGTGTAATCTTACTGGCAGCAGTATCCTTGCCTATGAAGCCCTTTTTGTGCAAAGCAATGATGATGGCAGTTAACCATGATTGACAGAGGAAGAACAATGATTCCAAGCACCAGCCTCCTTTTGAAGCTTCCAGTATGTTATTCAAACTCAATCAGCATGACAGAGTGATCTCCAGCCTTGTCCTCATCAACACTCACACCTGTGTTAACGAGAGAATCACTGACATGATGTCAGCTGGTCCTTTTGTGGCAGGGCTGAAATGCAGTGGAAATGTTGTTTTGGGATTCAGTTGATTTGCATGGCAAAGAGGGACTTTGCAATTATTGCAATTCATCTGATCACTCTTCATAACTTTCTGGAGTATATGCAAATTGCCATCATACAAACTGAGGCAGCAGACTGTGAAAATGTATATTTGTGTCATTCTCAAAACTTTTGGTCACGACTGTATAAACATGTTTCACTATTTATGCAAGCTCATGAGATCCGTGTGGTAGCACTGTGCTAGTCCACCCCTAGAGATGTATCAAACCTGACCCCATTCATCCTTCCTCACCCTGGCAGCCCCATCCCTCCATCGTTCCTCTCCTCCATCTTTCTCATTACAAGTCATTCACCAGGGTGGGAAATCCATTGTTGTTCTGGTTATTTCCCCTCTGCCGGGATAATGAAAGAGACAATCAGCGTTACTCGAGTGCCCCTCGCCGCAGAGGCGATAAGTCATTAACAAGCGTTAAACAAGTCACACATGGTGCCATCAGGGCCAGCTGTGCTAGGCTAGGATCGCCCTGTTGTTTACACACACAGAACAGAGGAATCTATGGCCTGGATTCCTGGACAAATATTAAACCTAGTCCTGGAAATTGTTCTTTGGAGATTCACCATAAAAAGTGGATTTTAGTCGAGGACGAGGATTTATCTGGAATGGACTGTGTGCCCAGCCCAACTGTCTGTACTACCTACCCCGAGCAAAACATCTGACTGGGGTCATTGTTAAGGAAGAGAGGGGCCAGGGGTGAGTTACAGAGTCTGGCGTTGAGTGGTGAGCACACATTAATAGGCTTGCACGAATACGAATAAACATGCACACACACACACACACACACACACACACACACACACACACACACACACACACACACACACACACACACACACACACACACACACACACACATAAACACACACACACGCTTGCGCATGCCTCTCTGATGGACACTCTAACTAAATGGCAGTCCTACAGTACACCCCAGAGTCCTGGCTGCAGTTTACACAGGCAATAGCAGTCCAGGACGCCACCTGTTCACACCTCCACCACTGACTCCACCCTCTGCTCTCTCTCTCTCCTCTCATCCAATTGTCATCTGTTTTGCTCCCCCCCTCCACCTCCACGTCTCACTATCTCTCCGCCAGCTTTCAGGAGGCACCAATTTAGCCTCTGACAGAGCAAAACATGCCACAGTGGCACCTAAAGGGGAGATTAGTCTGTTGCCGTGTCTGTGTGTTCCCTCCATGTTGAAGTCACACACTGCAGTGGACATGTACAGTCAGGTGGACAGGGCCTTCCAATGACAGCAGGCTTGCGTCCCAAATGGCTTTACGTCCCTATTCACTTCATAACAAACTACTTTTGTCAAAAGTAATGCACTTCATAGGAGTATGGTACTATTTGGGATGCAGTCCTGGTGTTGCAGTGGAACAGGGGAAAGGGGATACCTAGTCAGTTGCACAACTGAATGCATTCAACCGAAATATGTCTTCAGCATTTAACCCAACCCCTCTGAATCAGAGAGGTGCGGGAGGGGGGGGGGGGGGGCTGCCTTAATCAGCCTCCCAGAGAGCAGTTGTTGTTGGGGGTTAACTGCCTTGCTCAAGGGCAGAGCGGCATGTTTCTTCGCCTTGCCGGCTGGGGGATCTTGCTACTTTCGGTTAGTGGCCTGAAGCTTGACGACTCCATATGTGGCGGGTTCTATTTCCTTGTATGTTTTTAGACAGGGAGTGAGATCCTTTAAAATCAGGAAATTAACACAAATATTTTGATTCAACCATGCTAAGCCCGGATTGATTAAATCCTGACACACTGCAGAGAGGCAACTGTCCAATTAGCATGCTTTACACTTATGCACTTTTAAGGGTAGCGGGTCAACATTGATTTATTCTTAGCCTTGAAAGTAAAAAGATGAAGAAAAGGCTACAAATAAGAGTCAAAAAATAGATGTAGGCGGAAGGTATTATCTGTGGTCCAACCCTGGCCTCGTACTACCACACTGATCTTGCGAGGTTACATAAACATGTTTCACTATTTATGCAAGCTCATGAGATCCGCGTGGTAGCACAGGGCTAGTCCACCGCTAGAGATGTATCAAACCTGACCCCATTGATCCTTCCTCACCCTGGCTGCCCCATCCCTCCATCGTTCCTCTCCTCCATCTTTCTCATTACAAGTCATTCACCAGGGTGGGAAATCCATTGTTGCTCTGGTTATTTCCCCTCTGCCGGGATAATGAAAGAGACAATCAGCGTTACTCGAGTGCCCCTCGCCGCAGAGGCGATAAGTCATAAACAAGCGTTAAACAAGTCACACACGGTGCCATCAGGGCCAGCTGTGCTAGGCTAGGATCGCCCTGTTGTTTACACACACAGAACAGAGGAATCTATGGCCTGGCTTCCTGGACAAAGATTTAAGCCTAGTCCTGGAATAGAAATCATGGTCTATGGAGAGTCACGATTGAAAGTACTATTTACTCCAGGACTAGGCTTAATCTGTGTATGGGAAACCAGCCCCTTGGGTCTACTTTATGAATGTGACTATGGAACTGTTGATAGGTGGCATATTCAACAGATCAGGGTTGGCTGGTGTCAGTTCTATGTCAACTCAGTTCTACTGGAAACTGAGTTTGTGAATTAGGAGAAAACTGCCCATCATTTCCAATTAGGATTTATTCTAATAATTTCAATAAATTCTCAGTTAACTCCATGGTGTTGACTAGATTCAAATGAATCGTCCAAGTTGAATCCATTGACACTACATCACAGAACAGTACAGTACTGCACAGTACTGCACAGTAGAGCCTTGTATCAGTGTATAAGCATCGCATTGCAAAAATATATGAATCATGGTTATTGATGCGTAAATCAAGACATTGCATTCAAGTAAAGTAGTACAGTACAGTAAGTAAAGTACTACAGCATAGTAAGAAAGGTAATACAGTACAGTAAGTAAAGCAGTACAGTACAGTAAGTAAAGTAGTACAGTGCAGTAAGTACAGTAAGTAAAGTAGTACAGTACACAAAGTAATGTAATGCAGTAAGTAAGTAAGTAAGTAAGTAAAGTAGTACACTGCAGTAAGTAAAGTAGTGCAGTATAGTAAGAAAGGTAATACAGTACGGTAAGTAAGTAAAGTTGTACAGTGCATTAAATAAAGTAGTGCAGTATAGTAAGAAAGGTAATACAGTACGGTAAGTAAGTAAAGTTGTACAGTGCAGTAAGTAAAGTAGTGCAGTATAGTAAGAAAGGTAATACAGTACGTTAAGTAAGTAAAGTTGTACAGTGCAGTAAGTAAAGTAGTGCAGTATAGTAAGAAAGGTAATACAGTACGGTAAGTAAGTAGAGTTGTACAGTGCAGTAAGTAAAGTAGTGCAGTATAGTAAGAAAGGTAATACAGTACGGAAAGTAAGTAAAGTAGTACAGTGCAGTAAGTAAAGTAGTGCAGTATAGTAAGAAAGGTAATACAGTACGGTAAGTAAGTAAAGTTGTACAGTATAGTAAGTAAGTAAGTAAAGTAGTACAGTATAGTAAGAAATGTAGTACAGTATGGTAGGTAAGTAAAGTTGTACAGTGCAGTAAGTAATGTAATACAGTAAGTAAGTAAGTAAGTAAAGTAGTACAGTGCAGTAAGTAATGTAATACAGTAAGTAAGTAAGTAAAGTAGTACAGTGCAGTAAGTAAAGTAGTACAGTATAGTAAGAAAGGTAATACAGTACGGTAAGTAAGTAAAGTTGTACAGTGCAGTAAGTAAAGTAGTGCAGTATAGTAAGAAAGGTAATACAGTACGGTAAGTAAGTAAAGTAGTACAGTGCAGTAAGTAAAGTAGTACAGTATAGTAAGTAAGTAAGTAAGTAAAGTCGTACAGTGCAGTAAGTAAAGTAGTGCAGTATAGTAAGAAAGGTAATACAGTACGGTAAGTAAGCAAAGTAGTACAGTGCAGTAAGTATAGTAGTACAGTATAGTAAGAAAGGTAATACAGTACGGTAAGTAAGTAAAGTTGTACAGTGCAGTAAGTAAAGTAGTGCAGTATAGTAAGAAAGGTAATACAGTACGGTAAGAAAGTAAAGTAGTACAGTGCAGTAAGTAAAGTAGTGCAGTATAGTAAGAAAGGTAATACAGTACGGTAAGTAAGTAAAGTTGTACAGTGCAGTAAGTAAAGCAGTACAGTATAGTAAAAAGTAAGGTAATACAGTAAGTAAAAAGTACAGTACAGTAAGTAAAGTAGTACAGCGCAGTAAGTACAGTAGTACAGAAAGTAAAGTAGTACAGTACACTAGGTAATGTAATACAGTAAGTAAATAAGTAAAGTAGTACAATACAGTAAGTAAGTAAAGTAGTACAATACAGTAAGTAAAGTAGTGCAGCACAGTAAGTATAGTACAGTACAGTAAGTAAAATAGTACAGTACAGTAAGTAAAGTAGTGCAGCACAGTAAGTATAGTACAGTACAGTAAGTTAAGTAGTACAATACAGTAAGTAAAGTAGTACAGTACAGTAAGTTAAGTAGTACAGTACAGTAAGTAAAGCAGTACAGTATAGTAAGTAAGGTAATACAGTACAGTAAGTAAAGTAGTACAGCGCAGTAAGTACAGTAGTACAGTAAGTAAAGTAGCACAGTACACTAAGTAATGTAATACAGTAAGTAAGTAAGTAAAGTAGTACAATACAGTAAGTAAAGTAGTACAGTACAGTATGTAAAGTAGTGCAGCACAGTAAGTAAAGTAGTACAGTACAGTACAGTAAGTAAAGTAGTACAGTACAGTAAGTAAAGTAGTACAGTACAGTACAGTAAGTAAAGTAGTACAGTACAGTAAGTAAAGTAGTACAGTACAGTAAGCATAGTACAGTACAGTAAGTTAAGTAGTACAGTACAGTAAGTAAAGTAGTACAGTACAGTAAGTAAAGTAGTACAGTACAGTAAGTAAAGTAGTACAGTACAGTAAGTAACGTAGTACATTACAGTAAGTTAAGTGGTACAGTACAGTAAGTTAAGTGGTACAGTACAGTAAGTTAAGTAGTACAGTGAAGTTCAGTACAGTGAAGAGCACATGGTCACATCTCCGGGGATTCGTACCTGTCTGGGAGATACTATACTGTACCACCATGCCCCACAAAGTCACTTTGGGGGCTGCCTAAAAAAAGACAGTGGATGAATAATGATATGAATTCATAAGGATGTGTTCTCCCCTTATCAGAGGTTATTAAAGGCTAATGAGAGTCAAACCACACTCGTGTCGGAGCCACTCTTTCCCTGTCCCCCTCCTGCCCTCAGTGAAATGAATATAAACTGCCTGCCTCGCTCCTTTTTTTAAGGAAGAGAAAAAAAAGAGCAAGGAGAAAAAAACATGGTAATGTCGAGTTTTGAACTGTTCAAACCCGTTAGCTAGCTAACGCCCGCTCAGTCAAAGGAGGAGACGTGTCGCACATTAACCTTCATGGGGTTTGGTTGCGGTTGCATGCTCGATTGATGCTGCTAATTGAAATGTAGAAGGCGAGGGGGGGTTGGGACCGAATCTGACCGGGTTCTTATTCGTCTTAACTATATTTCTCTTTGATGGAGAGCTGTTTTGTTGCTTGTTCCTCCCCTCCTTGTGTTTTAGTGGCGGTGGTGTTTGTTAAAAGCCTCCATGCACATCTGATCTGCACCATAAAGCACCTCTATTGATCCCTGGTGAACTGTATCTATCCCCCTCTCTCTATCCATCTCTCCATCCTCCTCTCCGCTCTCTTCATCGTCCTCTCCCCATTCTCTTCTCTCCCGCCTCTCCCTCTCCCCATCCACCCCTCCCCTCTCTTCATCCTCCTCTCCCTTCTCTCCATCCTCTCCCTTTCTCCTACGCTTCCTCCCCTCCCTACATTTCAGCAGAACGGACAGTACCAGTCAAACGTTTGGACACACCTACTCATTGAAGGGTTTTTCTTTATTTTTACTATTTTCTACATTGTAGAATAATATTGAAGACATCAAAACTATGAAATAACACATATGGAATCATGTACTGTAGTAACCAAAAAAAGTGTTAAACAAATCAAAATATATTTATATTGAAGATTCTTCAAAGTAGCCAACTCTGCCTTGATGACAGCTTTGTACAGAGCAGAATGTATATATGAGGGAAAATACATAAAGAAAAGAGAATATAGGATATATACTGTATGTTCACATTTTTTACACGGCATCAAATCCAATCAACTAGACAAAACACATCTATAGCTTTGAGTGTGGGCCAGTATCAGTCCTGCTGTGTATGAAAAACTGTATTAAACAGTTTGATTGGCTGGCTTAGTCATATCCCAGGATTCCATGGTATCTACTAGTACCTTTTTCATTCCTCTTCAAAAGGGCTGACCCCATTTAGTCGACTGGACGATTGTTTGGTCGATAGGCTGTTGGTCGACTGAGATTTAGTTAGTTATATATTTTTTGTTATATTTTAAAACATTTAGGCCACATGCGACGCCTGTCTGATTCACGCCTGTCTCAGTGGACTAATCCATTGCGGAGGTCGCGGGGATGGCACACCAGTATCACCAGTAGTACATTTACCATTAATTACCATCATTTCTAATGTTTTTTTCAGATAATTTCTGTTAATACATTTAATCTATCATTATTACACTCTTACCCTTGTCATTGTAGGAGTGGACACGTTGTTTGCAGAGCGCACAACCTGGCCTATACAAGTTTTGATTTATTTCATTGCATTTTGTTTGTCGCACTCCTGTCAATCTTGAATAAGGACACACACGTGATTACGCATAGAAGTAGGCTTAGGCTACCTGGCCTGCACGCAAATGTAGGCTTATAAATGCACCCATTTGGGGATCTGATACTATTTCCAATTGTCTAAACTCACCACCACTGTGGAGCTTCTCAAAGTCATGTTCTCTTTGCCTCAAACAACAAGTACACAAAGTCTATTTTTACATCCAACGAGAATGACAATATTTCCTCAACGTAGCCGATTTGAAAAATATTCCCAGCTCTCTCCCTTTTGATAACAACTCAGCATCAAAGGGGGGAAGAAATTTCACACTCTGATCCGGTGGAAACGTCATAAAAAAAGGCCTACCTGATTACTTACGCAAATAGCCCACAGCTGTGTCTGTCTCTCCAGAGCTCACTGGTGTTGGAAACTCTGAGGGCCCAGAATATTTTATAGAATGTTGCAAGTTTGCTAGCATCCAGCTTTGGCCCATACTGAGTTAATAGTTGATACAATGTTTCAAGTTCCTTGCAGACAGGCCATGCATAGCCAATGTGACTGAAAATATATCTATGTTGCTCAGGATATAATGTTTTTATTTGTTGGCTTCATGTAGGCTATTTTTACATATTGGCAATGACAATAGATGTTACTTCTAGATTTGTTTAATTTTCATTTAGATAAATGGCATTCGTAAATGGCATTCAGATCAGTAGAAATGGAACGATAACTGTATTTTTCCATATATAGACACACCGTATGTTTGAATAAAATCCACTACAGGTAGGCAGACCGTTGGTGTAGCCTATAACCGCTTAAATCCAGAATCTGCAAAGACCATCAGCATCGGGCAGCAGGAGGAGGATGGTCGGGAAACATTTATTTTTCTTCTGGTTAGGCTATATTGATCTCTGGCTCCCTCTTCAGTCATTTGTGTCTTCATTTTTTTTTGCAGCGCTTAAAGCATCAGACAAGCTCAGTAGCCTACCTATAGTTGAGTTTATTCAAACATAGGGTGTGTCTATATATGGAGAAATACACTTAAAAAATGTCGACCAATCGATTGGTTCGAGAGAGAACAGACGACTCTCCGTTGACCAAGATATTTTTTTAGTCGGGGACAGCCCTACTCTTCTTTTTTTTCATGAGCATGGCGTTATTTCAATTTCAGTATGTTGGATGACTGTCATTCATATTCCATTCACCCAGTTCAATCTAAAATTAGGTTTAGGCAACTACACATGGACAGACACGTTCAATACTGCCTTGCACACACTTGCCGGCATCTAGCTTATTTAGGGTGTAATAATTAGTCCAACAATTGCAAACGAGAGTTTCTATTGGACTAATTCTGGTATTCTTATCCCCATTTTGTTTGCTTCCATTTAAGAAAAGGTTTTCAACAGAATTGGCAGAATGAATACACCCCTGATCACGCATAAACACAGTTCACGTTCATAACAGCCATGTTGTATTCCTTCTCACCTCTATGCAGACTCCTCCTCTCACCTTTTCCCTTCGTTTGTGGACTTCAATGAACAACACATAAGCTGTATGTGACCAGGCGAAAAAAAACTTTCCAAGCCAAACTGCAACACACAGCCTACATAATTGTCCCCATATTAGCTAAAGTAACGTCTTAGTCAACATAGCTAATATAACTAATGTGTTAGTAAACCTGCTACAATCATGCAGTAATGTTACAGTGTACAATCAGTAAACAATTATACCTGGCGGGCGGGCCCCAGTGGCAATAAATTCATAAAACCAAAAGCTTACCTAGACTTGGAAGAGTTCCAGTGCTGTGTTGGATAGTCATAGCCAGCTAGCTAACATAGCATCCCTCTGTTTGAGTCGGGTATTGAGTGACTAAACTAGCTAGCTGCATTTGCTAGCTAAGTAAGTGAAACTGAAAGTGAAAAAAAAATGACGAAATCTCACTCTCTCTCTCTCTGTTTCTCTCTCTCTTCTCCTACATTTTTGAAGAAATTAATTTGTTGAAAACTGTTCAACTATTGTCTTTCTCTCTCTTTGAGTCAACTACTCAACACATTTTATACACTGCAGTGCTAGCTACGTATCTGTAGCTTATGCTTTCTGTACTAGACAACATGTCAGTTCATGCCGCAAGAGTTCTGATAGGTTGGAGGACATCATAATTACTGTGGAAGTCTATGGAAGGGATTGAGAACCAAGAGCTTACTAGGTTTTGAATTGAAGTCACTGTACCAAGAAGAGGATGGAAGCTACTGTAGCTGTCCTCCGGAGTGCTGTTGAGGTTACTTTAGACCTTCATTGTGAAACAGTGTGTTTTAATCAATTATTTGGGGATGTGAATATATTTACTACAGTTCTATCTAAAAATGATAACTTTTTCAATGAGGAGGATGGTCCTCCCCTGAGGAGCCACCACTGACTGGTTGGTTTTGTGTGTGTGTGTGTGTGTGTGTGTGTGTGTGTGTGTACATTTACGACCAACTCACCGGTCTCAGACAGCAGCTTGATAGACTCCAGAACGCGCTCGGTGTAAACGCCTGGCTCGTAGTTCTCCATCTCCGCGTTGATGATGTGAACGACGCGGGCCGCCCGGCCCCTGATGGCGCCCGCCGTGCGGTCCAGGGTGTCCACGTCACCCTCCTGCAGGGCGATCACGCACTTGTTCACGTCCTCCAGAATGTGGTTTTCTGTGGGGTAGAGATAAAGGGAGGCATGGTGTTCGTTAGGCACAGACATGTGTCAAGGCATAGCTTAGTAACTTGAGGGACAACTGCTGTTTGATAAAAAAAGAGAAAGCCCAGATATCCCGAAAGCGCATTGCACAATCATTCTAACCCTTTCATTGACAAGAGTCCTTGTGGACTACATTATAGAGGGTTGCAGAATGAGGTGGTAGTCTTTCAAAAGATTCTACCACAGAGTTTCCCAAACTCGTTCCTCGGAACCCCAAGTGGTGCACGTTACACAGTTGATTCAAATAATCAAAGCTTGATTATTAGTTGAACCCCTTGGGGTTCCGTGGACCGAGTTTTGGAAACAACGCTCCCATAACGGTGACCTGTACTGTGTGTGAACGTGTATGCCCATGTGTGTATGTGCTTACACGTGTGTGTGCATGCTCGCATGTGTGTGTGTATATGTGTTCTCCTCTTTTGAAGGCAAATCTTTTTGAACCAACCTATCTTTGTCGCCTCTGTTACCCAGACTACTGTAGCATTATTAACAAGTTCCATCAGAGTAACACAGCGAGTGGGTGACCCCACCGCCACGAGGGTTTTGTTCAGATGAAAGGACTAAGCATGCATCCCAAATGGAACTCACTCACTCACTCACTCACTCACTCACTCACTCACTCACTCACTCACTCACTCACTCACTCACTCACTCACTCACTCACTCACTCACTCACTCACTCACTCACTCACTCCCTCCCTCACTCACTCACTCACTCACTCACTCACTCACTCTCGAGAAAGCATGTTTTTGTCCTGGAACTGCGTCAATAGCCACGTACCCATTATGGCCTACAAAGCTTTTAAATCCCGTAAAAGGAGAGAATATTCTGTTCAACTGTTGTACTTCCTAATGACTAAATCACTTAATTATCATGGTCATCTGTATTAAATAGATCACAGTCATCATCATTAGAAGCCATATAGGTATCTACAAGAAAGCTTTCTCCTTTCTCTAAATGGAAGCAGAAACAATGTCGGATAAATGCGTCTTTCTGTGGAAAAACACCTTACTTACCTTACACTGTACAAACACATCTAGTCTACTTTATCTCGGGCTGTATGTGTCAAGCATCTCAGAGGAGCAGTGCTGACCCAGGATCAGCCCCCCCCCCCCCCCCCCACCCCCCCCCTGTCCATGCAATCTTTTTCTTTTTAAACGAAAAAGGTCAAACTGATTCTTAATCAGCACTCCTACTCTGAGACATTTGATACATACGTCCCCAGGTGTCAAGAACTGTTATACAATAAACCGTTAGAATCCGAGAGAGACGATATGTTGGTGGCGGTGGAGGCTGGTGGGAGGAGCTATAGGAGGACGGCTAATTGTTTTGGCTGGACTGGAATTATTGGAACAGTCAAACATGTGGTTTCCATATGTTTGATACCATTCCATTTATTCCATTCCAGCCATTACAATCTGCCCGTCTTCCTATAGCTCCTCCCACCAGCCTCCTCCTGTTGGTGGGAGCTCAGTTGCAACTGGTATTAATGTTAAAAAGCACTTAATTTTAACAGTGTACAACATTGTCAATATTTTCTAATCTTTCCCGATTCCATACCTGACACGGACAGGAAGTCATCCACAGAAGTGATATCATCGACGGCCTCAGTGAGGATGCGCACCTGCTTCTCCCATTGGTCCTTAAACACATCCATGTTGTCCTGGGCAACCTTGCTCTGGGGCCGAGCAGCCAGGGTGAGGGCCGCGTTGATCACCTGGGGGTTAGAGAGTGAAGGTTGAGAGAAAAGGTGTTTGCGTGTGTAGGACCACCTAAGTCAAGGGGATCTCCAAATCCAGTCCTGGAGTGCTTACAATACAAGCCGTGCAGGGTTTTATTCTAGCCCAGCACTAACACATCTAATGAAGATCATCATATAATCGTTCTCCTTTCCAGACCAAAGACCATGTTAAGTGGAATCATGTGTTGTTGCTGGGGCTGGAATATAATCGGGTGGCTTTCCAAGACTTCTGACTTCAAACCCCTGACCTAGACAAAAAGACTGAAGTGGCTTCTAAGGAAACTCTGCATGACAAGCCATGACCACGGCTGTACTTCAATGATGAACTTCCTTGCTATACACATTAGACTAATTAAAGAAGTACAAAGCCTTGCATGAGCATTGGTACACCCGCTAGATAGAGTAGAGGGTGTGAAATGGACCGCACCGGCGGTACAGTAGGCTATAGCAGTAGGCTATAGCACAGTCTAGATCCCTTTCTGCAGTCAGTTTCCTTAAGAACATTAAAGGGATAGTTCACCCAAATTGTCATGGCAAGGTAAGACTTTGGTAAGACTTTGGTTTGGGGTATGTCATTTTGTGTTGGGTGAACTATCCCTTTAAGGGAGAGGGTTCTCTGGGTACATTTCCAGCGGATTGAACAGCAGGATCGTTTGGAAAACTGGATGTCTTCATAGGAGAAGAAACATTGTTATTCCCAGGAATGAGAACTAATGATCTAACAGATCTAACAGATGGATAATGTACAGTTAATATATTCATATTTATTCAACAACGAATGGTAAAGCAATAGGCAGGGTGCCATTACTACTGTAGGCCTGTATGACTTAACCAATCAAGATAATATCTTTTTATTTTGTACATTTCAGTAATTTAGCAGATGCCCTTATCCAGAGCAACTCACAGTGCAATCATCTTAAGGTGAGACAACCACAATTTCCCCCACACAACCACCATTTTACCCCCCTTTTCTCCCCGATTTCAATCTTGTCTCATGGCTGCAACTCAACCAAAGGGCCGGGGAGAGGCGAAGGGGGTGTCATGCATCCTCCGAAACATGACCCGCCTAACCGCGCTCCTTATTATCCGCCCGCTTAACCTGGAAGCCAGCCGCACCAATGTGTCGGAGGAAACACCGTTCAACTGGCGACCGGAGTCAGCCTGCAGGCACCTGGCCCAACACAAGGAGTAGCTGTGGCGCGATGAGCTGTCCTCTGAGTGCTGCACCACTCAGGGGGCCCTGATAGTTTTCCCTTATTTTCTACTTACACATGGGGCTGTGGATTCATCCAGAACGTTATTTTTTTTTAAAGTCCTTGTTAAGCTTGTTAAAGCTTGGAAAATAAGGTTAAAAAAAATATACACTATATTTTAAGTCTTTGCTGAGGTACGTTGAGCACATATGCAATCCCTGCCTGTGTGGGATTGAATCCTGAACCCACCGGCCTTCTCACTATGTTCCATGCATCTTTCTACCATTTAAGTTCTGTTTATATCAGAAAAAAAACAAAAAATGTCTGTTACACCTGTTTAAAATCAGGAATAAACAGACATATTTTTTTTATTTTTATCAAAAAGTTAATAAACACTTGAGTTACTCTTTGCATTTACAGTTTCTACTTTTAGCTCCGTTAAGCCTAAAAGAGACTCTGCTAAAGAGTCTGATCAGGGTTCAGGGTTTGACAGCCACTAATGATGCCTGAAATCAAGTAAAGACAGTCAGGTAATACACCGGGGTCGCTCACACTCATCTTACATAACATGTTGTTCTGTTCCCCGTTTTCTTCTGTATTTAACCCCCCCCCCCTGTCAAACCGACTTCCTGTCAAAACACACCATTCCAAAAAGCACACACACATCTGAGTCATCTTATTGTAATGCACGTGGGAATAGTGTGATTACTTAAAAGAAAAGACAAACTCACACACTAGTCTTGCTAGTATCACTATTTTTTATTCAAGCTCACGTGTCGGCCTCTTTGGCCTTCGACAGGGCTTTTTCAAAATGTAAAAAAAAACAGCCATCTATTTTGCCCCTACCTTTCTTTTTTCTTTCTTTGTGTCACTTATCCCTCTTCCCTCTATTGCTTAGCGCTTTTTCTATGTTGAGGTCGTTGCCAAGCAAAAGCGACAGCTGGGAACTTAAAACTTGCAATCCCCTTCCAAAGTTTTCTAATACTAGCCTTGACTCAGTGGAGGTCAGATTATTAAAAAGTGGGTCTCGGTCGGTGTACTGTGGGCCCAGTGTGAGTCTTCGAGAGTCTTGCACCTTTCTTCACTTCCGTTAGTGAGCACAGGGTCCCCTGTGAAAATGCCCCAACCCTTGGAAACAACCTATCGATTCCCACCTTTTCCTCTGTCAGACATTCAGAGGAAGACTGCTCCGGGAGGCTAGAGCTCCCATCTGTGTCTTTCTCCTACAACCTTCTCTTTCTCTCTGCCCCTCTCTCTCTCTCTCTCTGCCCCCCCTCTCTCTCGCTCTCTGCCCTCTCTCTCTCTCTCTCTCTCTCTCTCGCTCTCTGCCCTCTCTCTCTCTCTCTGCCCCCCTGTCTCTCGCTCTCTGCCTCTCTCTCTCTGCCCCCCCCTCTCTCTCGCTCTCTGCCCTCTCTCTCTCTCTCTCGCTCTCTCTCTCTCTCTCTCTCTCTGTGTGTTCCCTTTCTCTTTCTTGTTACCCACACAGACACACACAGTACTAAGATGAAGAACGCTGCCTGTGCCCATACAAAGTTGCCCTCCGGCAAAGTTTATACATTCCACTGATTCACATTCGTACTGAAGATTTACTACTCCGTCCTCCTCACCATGTACCAGCACTGTGTGGGTTTTCTTTTATCATTGTTAAAAAGTTGGTTTTAGAGTGTAGTTATTCGGAGAGATATTTAATAATATATACTTATTCTCAATTCAATGGCACTTCCCAATGCACTCTCTTTCCAATGGAATGGCAACCAAATAACACAGTGTGTTTCGTTTTTTTTTTACTCTAAAATGAATGTAAAACAGCTCAACCGGGTACCTCCGATGGCTGGTGTTATTACCAGGGTCATGTTCAGTAGGGCGTAGTATCACAATCACATTTTGCAACGGAAAACAACAATTGGTTCAGGGGGGGGAAAAAGTTCAGGTAGTTACCCTCCCCTGGTTCACTATGTTTCAAAATGTTTTTATTTTTTTCTTTCTCTCTCTCTCTCTCTCTACTGAACAGGATCCACGACACACAGCACAGTGAGGTGCTGCTTACCTGTGGGCAGAGGCTGTCGATCTGGGTGGCGGCCATGCGAACCAGCTTCACACCCTCCTCGTTGTTAGAGATGGAGCAGGCCAGGTTAGCCACCTGTAACAAGAGACAAGGACACACAGGCTTAGCTACTTTTGAACAACTTTGTGTCTAATAACTGCATCTACACCATTTGGGTCATTTTAATCAATAATAGCAAATGAATGGCAGACAAAATATCAGAACTTCATTAGGGTTGGCTAGTCTGTGTTTTTGGTACCTGAGTGACAGAATACACCGTTTCTGTCCTTTTTCGTGTTCATTAGATGGAAACAAACGTCAGACAAAGCTCAATTTGTCTGACGTTTGTTGCTCAACCTCTGCCCACTACAAGCTTTTAATCATATTCTTTCTCTCACGATGCAAGTACCCTTGTTATTACTATTAGCGACGGTCTGTTAGCTTTCACCTGAAACCCAACACAATTTCCCCACTAACACTCACACTGGTTAGCCTCTTATAATGTGTGCAGATAGTGATTCCTGAAGGAGGCAGTCTCCGCCACAGCCTTAACTCATGTCTGTAGCTATCTGTACCGGCGGCAGGGGATTTAATGCTTGGCTAGGTAAGGCAATGTCGGGGCAAAATATGTACCGGGGTTTGGGCTTGCTCATCTGTTAGATTGGTATTTGTTATTCCCCTGCGTTGAGACCTGGTGAGTGTCCCACCCCCTCCATCCATCTCTTTCTCTCTCTTCGTTGCTCTATCAATATCCTAAAAATATTAAAATGATTCAGATCACAGAAGGACTATAATGTGAGTTTTCCACTGGACTATCTCAAGGGCATAATTTTCTGAGAAAGAGGGAGAAATAAAGAAACTGAGAAAAAGAAAGAGGGAGAGAGAGAGAGAGAGAGAGAGAGAGAGAGACAGAGAGAGAGAGAGACACAGAGAGAGAGACAGAGAGAGAGAGAGACAGAGAGAGAGAGAGAGGGAGAGAGCGAGAGAGACAGAGACAGAGAGAGAGAGACAGAGAGAGAGAGAGAGAGAGAGAGGGAGAGAGAGAGACAGAGAGAGAGAGAGAGATTGGGGAATGGAAAGAACAGGTTGACCAGCTTTCTTCTGTTCTACTGTGCTGACAGCACTACTGTTAAGATGGTGGCAGGGTGAGAGAATGCACTAAATTCATCCTTGTGGATGCCCAAAAAGGGTTCCGCTATAGGGACAGCTGAAGAAGCCTTTTGGTACCCTTTTTCTAAGAGTGTAAGGACTACAATGTGAGTTTTACACTGGACCATCTCAAGGTCTTATTTTTCTAAGAGTGTAAGGACTACAATGTGAGTTTTACACTGGACCATCTCAAGGTCTTATTTTTCTAAGAGTGTAAGGACTACAATGTGAGTTTTACACTGGACCATCTCAAGGGCTTATTTTTCTAGGAGTGTAAGGACTACAATGTGAGTTTTACACTGGACCATCTCAAGGGCTTATTTTTCTGAGAAGAAGTGAGAAAGAAAAAACTGAGAAAAGAGAGAGAGAGAGATTGGGGAATGGAAAGAACAAGTCGACCAGCTTTATTCTGTTCAACTGTGCTGACAGCACTACTGTTAAGATGGTGGCAGGGTGAGATACTGTACTAAATTCATCCAAATGCTGTATTACAAAACATAATTTCTCGGAAATGTCAGAAAGGTACATGGGGAACTCGACGATAATTGGCAAAAGAGTGGAGGCCATACTGCATAGGCCTTATACAATGGACTCCTTCCTCCCATCAGAACCAAATGGATCAGCCTAAATGGGCACCTGTAAGGTGGCACAGTCGTGTATATAAATAGTCTCAGTCATTAGTGGTGAAATACTGCCTTGAGGTTCATTACCAGAGATCCTGAGTGCGCCTAAATTATTAGCCCGTCTTATTGGTGCAAAAAGGCGTTTCATTGTACAATTAGGACGCCAGGTGGCCTTTCTGACAGAAAACCTCTCCGGGTTTCATTTACACCGGCCTATGTACAGAGGTATGCTCTCTTGCTCCTTCTCTCCTAAAACTAAAGGTAGTCTCTCTCTTCTACCTTCACCTCCCAACACGTCTTAGCGGTAATATCTCTTTCTCTCCTACAGCAAAAGGTACTCTCTCTCGTGCCTACTTTCAGAAGTACCTTCTTCGTCTCTCAATCATGAATACAACCAGACATAAATGCATTAACTATCTCTGTCTCTCTCTCTCTCTCTCTCTCTCTATCTCTCTCCAACATCAAGAGGTAGGCATACTATGTCACTGCATCTGCTGTGGATTCCCAATGTCTCCACTAGCTGGGAGGAGGAAGGGAAGAACCCTTTGATTTTCTCTCTCTCAGGACACTATTTGCCCAGCTTACCATAGTAATAAAAAAAACAGACCAATTGAAGACAAAGTCTATCCACCACGTTGGGAGTTTCAGACACTCAGGCATGAGGCGACACACACACGCGCACGCACGCACACACACCACACACTGCACTGGAGGCGCACCGTATGCATGTCACACACATCACATCCTCTACCTCGCTGTGTTTACTTCACACTGTTTCATTGTCATAACCGCCAAATTCCGCGTAATCAATCTAATGTTGCCCCAAAATGAATTAGGTTGGCAACACTTTGGGAATACGTCGAAGCTAAGCTAAAAAGACAGATGCATGTTGGCGGCGGGTAGTGCCAAGGCGTATCGACGCTCCTTTCGCTCACGTGACACTTTTTGAGGCAAATTGAGGTAAATCGATTTGATGTGTTACAAAGCTCCTCGCTCAAGGCCCTTTGTCTCCCTTATACTAGTGAAAGCTATGAGTGACGTGATGGATTGCACTCCTTTGTGTGAGTGTGTGTGTGTGTGAGGGAACGAACGCGTGTGTCTGTACGCTCGTGTGTGTGTGTGTGTGTGTGTGTACGTGTGTGTTTGTGTGTGTGAGGGAACGAACGCGTGTGTCTGTACGTGTGTGTCTGTGTGTGTGTGTGTGATCGCGTCTTACAAGAACAACGCAGCTTAAAATAAGCTACAGTGTGTAAACAACGTTCCAACAAACTAAAAGCCCCTCCTTGTGTCATATTGGAGGAGAGTGTACTGTACCGATGTACATAAATTAACCAGAACTCTGAACCATACCCCCCTACACCATATCTCTGTACTGTACCTCCAGTTAAACCGTACACAGTTCCTATAGAATATAACCCCCCCCCCCATTGGATTTCTTCGCTTTTTATTGTGTTCGGAAGTTGGATTCGAATAGATTTAACGGTCATTTTTTTGGTCAACGATCTACACAAAATACTTCGTCATGTCAAAGTGGAAGAAAAATCTTTTTTTTTTCTCAAGATGAATGAAAAATAAAACACTAATATACAGTACCTTGATTAGATAAGTATTCACCCCCCCCCCCCCCTGAGTAAATACATGTTAAAAACACATGTGGCAGTGATTCCAGCTGGGAGTCTTATTGGATAAGTACGAGCTTTGCACACATATATTGCAGTCACCACCATGCTTGAAAATAAGGAGGCAGTTACTCAGTGGTGTGTTGTGTTGGATTTGCCCCAAACATAAGGCGTTGCTTTTAGTCCAAAAAGTGTGTTCCTTTCAGTATTACTTTAGTGTGTTGTTGCATATCGGATGCATGTTTTGGAATATTTGTATCCTGTGTATTTTTATTCTTCTTTTCACTTCTTTTCATTTAGGTCATTATTGTGGAGTCACTACAATGTTGGTGATCCATCCTCAGTTTTCTCCCTTCACAGCCGTTGTAGCTGTTTTAAAATCACCAATGGCCTCATGATAACATCCCTGAGCAGTTTCCTTCCTGTCCTGCAGCTCAGTTCAGAAGGACGACTGCGTCTTTGATGTTTCTGGGTGGCTTACAGTATACATCAACCAAAGCGTAATTATTAACTTGACAATGCTTAAAGATATAGACTAAATTGCACTTTTAAACTGGATTAACTGAAATGGCATTTCTCAGACATGCTTTAAACTAGTCTCGGACTTGCCCTAGTCTAGATTTAAAAAGTCTGATTTCCAGAAGGATGATTAGAGTTAATCTAGATCTAAGTGGAGTCTTAAAACTTGGCCAGAGGCAGGTTTAAATGATGATCAAAGAGCACCACCAAGGCCAGACAGAAGGGTGGTTATAAGACAGGAACAACCCACTGATTTTCATGAAAATCAATTCCCGTGACCGTTTCCGTATGTACAAATGCAAACTGACATCATTGGTTTGCTTGAGCCAAGGCTTTCATCTGACTCTCTTAGGGGGAAGGCCCATCCCTCCTTACCTACAAGTACTGATCACCTTGAGGTTGTTGGCATCTGGAACCTTCCATTGTGAAACAGGAGACTTGTGTGATGTAAGTTACTCGACTGTATGCACAATAAACAATTACATCAAGTTCCCTGATGCTGCTGCCCGAGCCAACTACAAAGGTAGAGTTCGATGAATATGGGAACTTCCCCTGAGTGTCATAATATGTCATATTCCCATCATGTGTTCCTCTACAGCAGGTGCTGAGAAGTATACAAACTGGTTCTCAATAAATGTACAAAGTGTGCGCACTCCCAGTTTGCACTTCTCCAACATTGTTGCACGTTGGGAAGGTGCAACTCATGACTCAAGGATTTTGCAAAACTCCTTTTCGTATGCTTCAGCTTGAAGGAGGACCACATAGTGAAATCATACTTGTTGACAGTGGGTATGCACAGACCAACTTCTTGTTCACCCCCTACCTTCAGGCAATAGGACCTGAGCAACAACGGTACAACCAAGCTCATATCCATACCAGAAGTGTAGTAGAGTGCATGTTTGGTGTATGGAGTTGTTTCCAGTCTCTCAGAAACACATTGCACTTTCAACCAAGATGCTGCATTGTTATAATTGCAACAGCAGGGCTTCACAATGAACTCAAACCGCATGGCTGCCCAGATCCTCACACTGAAGACGAGGATGACCCAGATGTTCCCATGGTTGGGGCAGACAATTTCTAAAAATTGACAAGCCTGCTGAGATGCTTTTGCTTTGCAGTACCTCTCGGTTTTTCTAATGACTGCCTTGCCTGGTTCACCAACTACTTTGCAGACAGAGTTCAGTGTGTCAAATCGGAGGGCATGTTGTCCCGTCCTCTGGCTGTCTCTATGGGGGTACCACAGGGTTCAATTCTCGGGCTGACTCTTTTCTCTGTATATATCAATGATGTTGCTCTTGCTGCGGGCGATTCCCATATCCACCTCTACACAGACGACACCATTCTGTATACTTCTGGCCCTTCCTTGGACACTGTGCTATCTAATCTCCAAACGAGCTTCAATGCCATACAACACTCCTTCTGTGGCCTCCAACTGCTCTTAAACGCTAGTAAAACCACGTGCATGCTTTTCAACCGTTCGCTGCCTGCTCCCGCATGCCCGACTAGCATCACCACCCTGGATGGTTCCGACCTAGAATATGTGGACATCTATAAATACCTAGGTTTCTGGCTAGACTGCAAACTCTCCTTCCAGACTCATATCAAACATCTCCAATCCAAAATCAAATCTAGAATCGGCTTTCTATTCCGCAAACAAAGCCTCCTTCACTGACGCCGCAAAACTTACCCTAGTAAAACTAACTATCCTACCGATCCTCGACTTCGGCGATGTCATCTACAAAATAGCTTCCAATATTCTACTCAGCAAACTGGATGCAGTTTATCACAGTGCCATCCGTTTTGTTACTAAAGCACCTTATACCACCCACCACTGCGACCTGTATGCTCCAGTCGGCTGGCCCTCGCTATATGTTCATCGCCAGGCCCACTGGCTCCAGGTCATCTACAAGTCTACGCTAGGTAAAGCCCTTATCTCAGTTCACTGGTCACGATGGCAACACCCACCCGTAGCACGCGCTCCAGCAGGTGTATCTCACTGATCATCCCTAAAGCCTTTCCTTCCAGTTCTCTGCTGCCTGCGACTGGAACGAATTGCAAAAATCTCTGAAGTTGGAGACTTTTAGATCCCTCATCAAATTTAAACATCTGCTATCTGAGCAACTAACCGATCGCTGCAGCTGTATATAGTCAATCGGTATATAGCCCACCCATATTTACCTACCTCATCCCAATACTGTTTTAATTTTATTTACTTTTCTGCTCTTTTGCACACCAGTATCTCTACCTGCACATGTTCATCTGATCATGTATCACTCCAGTGTTAATCTACTAAATTGTAATTATTCACTCCTATGGCCTATTTATTGCCTACCTCCTCATGCCTCCTCCTACCTCCTTTTGCTCACAATGTATATAGACTATTTGTTTTCTACTGTGTTATTGACTTGTTAATTGTTTACTCCATGTGTAACTCTGTGTTGTTGTTCACACTGCTACGCTTTATCTTGGCCAGGTCGCAGTTGCAAATGAGAACTTGTTCTCAACTAGCCTACCTGGTTAAATAAAGGTGAAATAAATAAAAAATAAATAAAAAATTACAACAAAGAAAGCTCACACGATTAAAGCAAACAATAGCCGTGTAACAAAAAGGTTTTTAATTCACAAATGGAAGTATCAGGACCCCAAACGTGTGCTGGTTTGAGAAGAACATCGGTACTGTTGTTGCTTCGTGTTTCCCTCCTCCCTCCTCCTAGCCAACTCAACAGGAAGGATGTGTATCTTCATATCATGCTCTTCTTTTAAATGCAACCAGTCTGCGCTCATGGAATTCCATGGCCAGTTTCTCTTGCATCCTCAGCCTCTTTTGTCTTTGTCCTCTGGCCCGGGTTGGTGACCCAATATTCCCTCCTGGCTGCTGCAAATGTAGCAGGCTGACCTTCATCCTGTCGTATCCGCACCAAGCCTCTAGAAAATGATGACATTGCTGCATTAGAGAACATTATTTCTTCAAGAGTTGAGTTCATTACATCGTTGTTATTATGGGAGTTTAAGAGATGACGGAGAACATGACATATTCCCTGCAGTCTGGAGATGGCACATTTTGAATGAATGTGTCCTTATCAAATGAGGATTGGAACGGTGCCCCAATCTGAAATGTTCAAATGGTCACCATTGGGGATACCTTCCAGGTGTTGCTGGTTATGAATGATCCCGGTAAACAAGTCCCCCAGCTCATCTGTCTGGTCTTACTGGGGGTCCGTCACCAGTCTTGTAACGCTCCTTACGAGCAACAGCATTTGTCTTCTTTAAGTAGGTTTTTATGTTTTTCCACAGGATCTTAGAAAGACAAGACAAAATATAAATAATATGAGCAATTATGTATGATATTGTGTGTGTGTTTGTCTGTCACACGAATACATTTAGGCCCCACTGTGTTGTGTTACAGAAGAAAACAAACATTTCAAAGTGACTCTGATTTGTAAAAGTGGGACAACAATGAATACAGTATTTTATCTGAAGTTGTTGTTGTGTCTTTATGTTTTCTTTTTCATTTGAGTTGAATTCATTACAAATGGTAGTCTTTTTCTTGTTTCTGTTGATGAATCGTGCTGTTTGTTCTCGATAATTGGGTGGTTTGACACAATTTACTTCCAGACGTTTTTTTTTCAAAGTCACTGAAATTCTTTGACGGTTTTCTTTGACGTCCAGTCCATTGTTTGGTTTAGGTGACTTGTTCCAATTCCACACAATGCTTTATGTATTAGTGTCCCATCCTTGTTTCTTTAAGCATCCTTAGGTCAGCACAAAGTGCACATCATTCATTTACACTGAACAAAATATAAACAGAATGTGTAAAGTGTTAGTTCCATGTTTCATGAGCTAAAATAAAAGATCCCAGAAATGTTCCATATGCACAACAAGCTTATTTCTGTCATATTTTCTGCACAAATGTGTTTACAATTCGCTGTAAGAGAGATTTTCTCCTATGCCAAGATAATCCATCCACCTGACAGATGTGGCATATCAAGAAGCTGACTAAACAGCATGATCATTACACAGGTGCACCTTGTGCTCGGGACAATTAAATGTGCAGTTTTGTCACACAACAGAAGTCTCAAGTTTTGAGGGAGCGTGCAATTGGCATGCTGACTGCAGGAATGTCCACCAGAGCTTTTGCCAGATAATTGAATGTTAATTTCTCGACCATAAACCGCCTCCAACGTTGTTTTAGAGAAATTGTCAGTTTGTCCAACCAACCTCACAACCGTAGACCATGTGTAATGGCATCGTGTCGGCAAGCGCTTTTCTGATGTCAACGTTGTGAACAGAGTGCCCCATGGTGGCGGTGGGATTATGGTATGGGCAGGCATTTCCTACAGACAACGAACACAATTGCATTTTATCGATGGCAATTTGAATGCACAAAAATACCATGACAAGATCCTGAGGGTCATTGTGAGGCCCATTTTAAGGTATCTGTGACCAACAGATTAATATTTGCAATCCCAGTGATGTGAAATCCATAGATAATTTAGGATTGCTTAAATAAAGCGGGTGAATACATTTTAGTTAAAAAAAAAGTATTAATACACATTTGTAGAATTTTGTTTTCCCTTTGACATTATGGAGTATTTTGTGTAGATCAATGACAAAAAATTACAATTACATTTATTTCATTCTCACTTTGTAACAAAACAAAATGTAATAAAAAGTTCAAGGAGGTGTTGACTTTCTGTAGGCGAATGATTCTGCAACTTCGGGCACTTTGGCCGTGCAAACTTTCAGAAATTAAAACTTATTCAAACACCATTTCACCAGTATTGTACTTATCTTTGATTTGTCTCGAAACTATATCTGATAATGGCTGCGATCGTACTATTCAGGAATGTATATATTTGTGTCATTTTTCCCAGACAGCCATAAACAAATGTCATTTCCATCACGTCATTAAACATCCATTTTAGTTGAAAATGAAATATCATACAATGTATTTATTACAGATTTCTTATACGTTTGTACATGAACTTGTATTGAATATTATTTTAAGTGATTTTTAAGGTTTTCCTAATATTAATAATTCGACACGACGCCTGAATGTATAAACTTGTCTTGGTGACAGCTGAAAACATATATTTATCATGAAAAATAAGATATTTTCACCCAACCTTTTTGTGAGATTATGATAACAACCATATGATTTCTATATCTAAAACAAATAAATGTATGTAAATTATACACAATATACTAATTTACATAACAAAATGGGCTGTGGTGGAAATGACAAGGTGTGGTGGAAATGACAAGGTGTGGTGGAAATGGCAAGGTGTGGTGGAAATGGCAAGGTGTGGTGGAAATGGCAAGGTGTGGTGGAAATGGCAAGGTGTGGTGGAAATGGCAAGGTGTGGTGGAAATGACAAGGTGTGGTGGAAATGGCAAGGTGTGGTGGAAATGGCAAGGTGTGGTGGAAATGGCAAGGTGTGGTGGAAATGGCAAGATGTGGTGGAAATGACAAGGTGTGGTGGAAATGGCAAGGTGTGGTGGAAATGGCAAGATGTGGTGGAAATGACAAGGTGTGGTGGAAATGACATCTATGTAAAAAAAAAGAACGTATGAAAACTATTTTAATGCAAACATTTTGAACAACAACCATTGTTAAACATTTCATTACTATAAGACAAAGTAAGATTCCAAAACATTGGAACTAGCACCTTTTCAACATGAGAACAATGTGTTGTCCTTGACTACATGCTGCAAATAAAGATTCTACCACATATCAAGAGGGAAGAGTTAATTGAGAGCTCACATGTTTTATTTAATGTATGATTTTATACCCTGCTTTGTATGTACTGTATAGTGAGTTTCAAGTGTATTTAAGGCTTAGAAAGAGAGCTAGGTTCCTCCCAGAACAAGGCATCCAGCTCCATGTGCCTTTTAGTCACTGGATGGGGTTCAGGGACAAGTCTAAGCACATGCTGTGGTCTGTCCCATATGATGCCGTCTCTGATTGGCCCAAAAAGAAATGGTTGGGGCCAACGCGACTCATGGTTTTCACAAAAGCACCACTCTGCGCTTGAACGTCTCGCACGATGCCAGGGTAAACGTTCTCCCTTCTCTTTTTTCTTCCAGTATCTCTCCTTGTCTTTTTGCAGATGTTCCTGGTATCGTATAGCATCATTTTTTCACACACACATTTTTCTTGTCTGTGATCTCTGTGCTGTTTTAAAAAGAAAGACAAATACTACTTTGTTTTCAACTTGTGCACACACCTTGGAGCATTTTCGAGATTAAATTAATTTAAACATGATAAAATAAGACTAAAGTAAAACATTTAAAAAGTAAAGTAAAAACGAATAAGATAATGGATTTGTGTCATTTCCAACATTCTCTACACATGCAATATTACCTCGATTGTTCTTCAACTTCTAGACATCACATCTGGAAGAGCTGTCCACTACAGCCATGTGCTTCAGTGTCACAATGTGTTTCCATGGTAACTAAATTAACATTCTCTTGAAAAAACTTCATTAATGAGGAATTTGTCCTCGGTGGTGGAAATGACACCTCTCCCGAAGGACAGGTATATTTTGTGTAAAAAACAATATAAAGGGCATACTCACAATAAATATTGATATAGATTTTATTTAATTGACTTTTTTCTGTAGTACATAACATTATATAATGTGTAATTATTAATGTTTTCTCATAGAAAAATAGTAGAAGCTTAAAAGTCTGGGTCAGGGACAAAGGCAAAATAGTGAAATGTAGGTATAAAATGCATCTGAAAAGTGGCTAAAATACTTGATAGACAGGTGTTTATAAAAGTATGGAGTGATTCCAGTGTGAACTTAACACACAAATATCTGTAGTTGTTTTATTTTTGATAAAATCTCAAAAAATGACCCGAGGACATAGAAGTGCTCTTCCAAATGATGGCGCTGTATGTCCTGCCTGTTTCTGCCTCTGTATCTCTCTCTCTCTGTCTCTCTCTCTCTGTCTCTCTGTTTCTCTCTCTGTCTCTCTCTCTCTGTCGCTCTGTTTCTCTCTCTCGGTCTCTCTCTCTCTGTCTCTCTCTCTCTCTGTCTCTCTCTCTCTGTCTCTCTGTTTCTCTCTCTCTGTCTCTGTCTCTCTCTGCGACCCCAAAACACAGTGAGCTGGACCCGGGCAACACACCATGTCCGGCCAAAACAAATAATTAAAATTATCTAAAGAAGTGAGTGTGTGTGTGGGAGAAAGAGAGAGAGAAATATAGATAACTACTGATCTTGTCCTTTTACCCAGGCTCTGATAATCACTTCAATTCTAATTTGACGAAGGCTCCCTTCCCTGCATGCAGTCGGGAATCTACATTGTGGGTATTCTCGCATTCGCTGTATCAATACCACAGAAGCCTACTCAGTACAGTACTGAATGCCTAAGAGCATGCTTTTGTATCACTGCTATCAAAACCTAAGCATGGAAGGTGATACCTCATTGGAACTCTCATTGCGATCAAGCTAAGCAACTAACGTGTGTAGACACATATTCACAAAGCATCTCAGCTTAGCAGTGCCGATCTAGGATCAACTATGACTTTTAATCATTAAGAATAACAGGGAGGACCGGCACTCTAGTGATGGGATGAGTAAATTGATTGCTTGAGTACTAGAACGGACGTCAAATCTTGATCTTTAACTAGAGATCCATTTTTTTTTTTCAAATACCGTAAAACTATTTGATGGAATGTTCTTTGTGGTTTCCCGAACGGCCAAGTAGAATGTTAGAAAATGTTCATTTGCTTCGACTCATTTGCTTCGACTTAGTGTCTCCATTTGCACAACAAAAACGAAACAAAGCCAAGCTTCACATCGTTTTTATCCTTAAATTCTCGTTCCCCTCTGTTTCTCAATTGCGTTCTGACCCGCTCACTCCACACAAGCTCCTTCTAGGCCTACAGAAATAAATGACTATACAAAAGTATCTAAGTGATGGGATACACAAGCTACATTTCTTGCCAAATGACTTACAGTTTTATCACAAATTCAAAATGGACTGGTTGATTGAAGTAGGAAAAAATGTGTTCCAACAACGAGCTGCAGTTTTGAAAATAATTGTGTCCCATCTATTTTCCACTTAAGCTATTTAGAATTGGTTAGCTCAGGCTACAACCCACCCTAAACCTAGACAGGTTCCACACTGTAAATATGCAAAAACATTAGTTTGATAAAGACAAAAAAAGCGTATTTTCATCAGAAACATATGCCTATCTCACCAACAGATGTCGTGGGCGTAATTGATCACTTTAAAGTGTTCATGTGGCTCATTTTCTAAAAACCAAAAACAGGCAGAATAAACTAAACCAAACATCTGTACATGGACAAGAAGATGGATTTTGGTTTGCAAACCTGAAAAAATGTTCTTTCAACTTGTCAAATTGAGCCCCGTTTCAAATGATCACTCTTTGTGAATATTATATTTTTCCAAATGAAAAAAGTTGTTGGTCTGAAGTGATGCACACATCATGTTTTTAATTACATTTTTTTACTATAAAATAGGTATCTCCACTGTGATAAGGGCTTGGGAAATAAGAGTGTCTTGTCTGCTAAATGAACAAAACAAGGCTATGCCATTGCACAGCCATAGGCTTCTATACAAGCGCCACTGCTGAGTTTACTGCCTTTTTGAAGAAGATTGTGTTCCGCGATATAATAACCAGTTGACATTACAGTTTAAACAAAGGTATCTTAAATGTCTTTTTTATTGACTGAATATTTATGGGGCAATTTAGCAATTGGGATTTGTTATCTGTAATGGTTTAATGAATTAGGCATTGTTTTGATCTGTTAGCATATAGATAAATGCTCACATATTTTTGTCCAGTTTGGGACTTTTTTTGTGGTGGGGGGTTCGCGGAAAACCAACCAAAGAATGAGTCCTCGAACAGTCAAAAAATGTCAAATTCTCATCCTTACAGCACTCCTGATTAAATCAGCACTCAGTACTTTTTTTGGAAGCTCAAATTGGGCCTCCACACAGGGGCAGTGCCCAGAGAAGTAACCCAGGATCTGTCTCTCTTTTCCCCCTTTCAGCCAGCCTAAACCCCTTGTCTACTCCACCGCACCCGGCGTCCAATCCCTAGCCCTGCAAGGTGGGCAGATAAATCACACACCACCTCTCCCTCACTCTCTGGAACAATTAATGGACTTCCTGCCAGCCAAGGTCATGGGCTAAAGCAGGACTCAGAGCCTTGGGATGGAGGGAGGAGGCAGGAAGTGAGGAAAGAAAGGAGGAGGGAGAGAGGTAGGGGAAAGAGAGGGTGACGTTGAGTTATGTCACCCCAAAACGGAAGCACTCTGTTCTATTAAAATACCTTCTACTAGACGTTTACTTGTTGAAGGGTGGTCAGGGAGCGTGGGTCCAGCGGTTTAGTGGCAGGGGGTCTGTCCCTACCCTGTAAACACACACACACAATCTCAGAATTAATCTCCCTGTCAACACGAATGGGGGAGAACACTCGACGAGGGAATTGTACAGTATACAACATACAACCGGCTAAGTGCAACTATAGCACCACTACCACCACACCCCTCCACCCCGCTCTCCCCACTTTACTCACCCTTGAAGAGGGGGAGAGATTAAATACTTCTCGGCCTCCACCCTGGAGAGATGGAAGCTAGTGTTTGTTTAAGCAATGGGGTGTCGAGTCCTTCTGGTAGCCTTGTGCACGATAGGCTGGTGAGCAGAGAGGTGGAGATGTTAAAGGCTAATGAGGATTAAGGTGTCGGTCAAGATTGCGTGAGGTTCACATTCAAATCTCTCAAACAGCGTAAGGGACTGCTCCATATATTCTTAATATTAATATTTCATATTCATTAATAATAGTATTTATATACTTCCATGACAAACGGCAGAACTAGTGTAATCTGCTAGTGTTCTGGTAGTGCTAGTGTTTAAGTCACCCCAACTCGGTATCTTTTAGTGACTTAGACGCTTATGTTTTACATTATAGTCTCGTTCTAAGGGATATAAGGGAACAGTGCTAGCTTTCTTGTCTAGTCTGTTCTCTCTAAATGTTTGTTTTCTTGGAAAGCTGTGAGTGCCATTATATTATACAACATCAGTACTTGTTGCATTGACAACTAAGTCCTGTTATCAAGTGATTTCAGCCCGTGTCTGGCTGTGGACTGAAACCATTGTTTGAATGGAATGTTGGCATATTGGGAGTCCCATAGTGCGGCGCACAATTGGCCCAGCGTCGTCCAGGTTTGGCCGGTGTAGGTCGACATTGTAAATAAGAATTTGTTCTTAAACTGGCCTGCCTAGTTAAATAAAAAGGGTCAATATTGGCAGTTCATTTGACAAATGAATGGCTGGCTGGCTGGCTGGCTGGCTGGCTGGTTGGCTGGCTGGCTGGCTAGCTGGCTGGCAGGCTGGCTGGTTTGCTGGCTGGCTAGCTAGCTAACAAACAAACAATGCCGATAAACTCTTCAAATTCATTATTTTACACAATAATTATCAAAGCACTGCAAAACCATGGCTGATCAACTGCCTGACCAAAATAGCTGACCTTTATCCCACAATAAGAAGGTTCATGTCCATTCCCGTATTCAAATACCACATGTTATGGTTATCTCAGTCTTTTTGGAATCAATCCAGCTGTCCAACATCGCTTTTACTCTAAATGAAATAAATGCAGGCCC
Organism: Oncorhynchus mykiss; assembly: GCF_013265735.2. Lineage (NCBI taxonomy): Eukaryota > Metazoa > Chordata > Actinopteri > Salmoniformes > Salmonidae > Oncorhynchus > Oncorhynchus mykiss. The sequence continues at coordinate 56,050,823 of NC_048574.1, forward strand.
TGTGCGCACGCACACACACACACACACACACACACACACACACACACACACACACACACACACACACACACACACACACACACACACACACACACACACACACACACACACACACACACACACACACACACAGAAGAGCCACCAGCCCAGAGGCCAATCCTCTTCAGCTCCACTGCACTAGAGCTCGGATGTCATCATCCACTCTTCTCTTCCTAAACATCTCACTTGTCTTTTATTCCATTTCTTCCAACTCTGTGGGATTGACTAGTCTCGGAGTTGAATAAGGTGAGGGGCTGGACTTAAACTCTTTGAACTGCACCATCCATGGCTGTGTGGCAGTAGCTAATAGTGACTGTTGTGCTCTCTCTCTCTCTCTCTCTCTCTCTCTCTCTCTCTCTCTCTCTCCCTCTCTCTCTCTCTCTCTCTCTCTCTCTCTCTAATACACTAAGGACCCAGTTGCTAAATCACAGTGAAGATGAGCCTAAAGTCACTGTCCCCTAGGTGAAGGGATGACTAATTCAGGGGGGAAGGACTGGGGTGGGGAGATACACTCCTCTACACACTCAGGGGAGTGGGTTCAATGCCCTCACACACAAAAATACGCACACAAACATGCACACGCGGGCGCACACACATATACTTTGGCTCATCAGGATGGGCATTGAGGCTTTCTTCCAAGTTGGAAAAACACACACGCGCTCCACCTCAACCACCTGAGTCACCTAAGACACTTATTTCCTGGGAAAGTTGTGGTTCTGGACACAAAGACACACACATACACACACGTGGCGCCGTAATTAATTTATCTCAATGGTAAACAGAAGTCTGCAACAAAGGACTAAGCCAATAAACAGTGTGCAAACGACTGAGGCTGTGCCGCTTTCTCTTGAGTCTTTTTTAAACGTCAGAAAGCTCCTCGCATCGCTTTAACTCTCGTGTCAACAAGTGGATGGCAAGTGTGTAGAATGACTCATGGCGGGTGGTAGTGTGTGTGTGTGTGTGTGTGTGTGTGTGTGTGTGTGTGTGTGTGTGTGTGTGTGTGTGTGTGTGTGTGTGTATGTGTAATAAATAATTATACATTATCTTTATACAGCAGGCCCAAAATCGCGAGTGCGCGCGCGTGCGTGCATGCACATGTCTGTGTGTGTCCACTCCCCTAGCCAGCCTGTGTAAGCCTCTCTAACCTCTAGCCCCTGATCGTGCTAGGTCACCTAGCTTCCAGCCAGAGATGTATTATTATATTTCTTATCTATTGCCGCAGTGCAAACAAATCATACCAGCCCTCCTCTCAGCAGAGAACCGAGCCACGCCACAGAAAATAGATCCAATCCCCTGCACGGTTGTCAAGGAGACAATGCACCGTTGCGGTACTCGTTGTATGTTGTTTTTCAAAGGCTTCCTGGAGCTTTGGATTCAAATAACCTCTTGAAGACACTTGACTAGCTACTGAGTCGCGTACCACCCATCACAACGAACAGGAAATAGTGAATGTGTTTTGGAACCATTCAACTAAGTAGATCTCACTTGAAAGTCGTTTTTTTTTTACTGAGAAAGAAAGACACTGTGGTGAATGTTGCTATTCAAATCACCCACACTGGAATCAATATGCAATCTGGGCCGATATCTATTGTGTTGGTCCAACTGCAAAACACTCATTGGAGCCACGAGACGGCTCTACATAAGAGCTGTGGAGAGGAAATGTACAGCATGGCCATTTTGGCTACAGTTCATCACTACTGGTGCACAGCTGCATAGCCTATCCATAGACATACAGGTACTTTTGGGGAAACTGTCTCTCATGTTGGCTCCAAACGTCCCATGACAATGGCTGAATGTCGTATGACACCGCATTTTCCTATATAGTGCATTACTTTTTACCAGAGCCCTAGGGTGCCATTTTGGACTTAGCCAAAACCTTTCTAACTATAGCTATTGACGCCAATATGGCGCCCCATGAAATTACACATCTCTGTGTATGGTTCTGGTGCACACCACAGGCCTGTATACAGCATTGACTAACATAGCCTACTGAAGGATATGTCTAGCTCAAGGGATTGACGCTAAGCTAACGCTAATGAGCTTGACTAACTATCTCCTCCACCTGTTTCCAAGCACATTGGGGAAGCTATTGTATAGCATGCAACGCATCTCCTGTCTGTTCGTGTAGTATTGAACATGCACGCGCACGCACGCACACGTTTAACAGTACAACTTTAGACCGCCCCCTCGCCCATACCCGGGCGCGAACCAGGGACCCTCTGCACACATCAACAACAGTCACCCACGAAGCATCGTTACCCATCGCTCCACAAAAGCCGCGGCCCTTGCAGAGCAAGGGGAACCACTACCTCAAGGTCTCAGAGCAAGTGACGTCACCGATTGAAACGCTATTTAGCCGCGCACCACCTCTAACTAAGCTAGCCGTTTCACATCCTTTACACACGCACACACAGCATACGAGTGTACAGCCTTCTATTCCGCACAGACACCACTGCTTCCACAGACATCATACTAGTACTTTTGCTGCTCTCTTTAGCCCGCCATTTCACGTGTTTACTACAGAGTTTACGCGTGGCTAGTTCACCCTGTCACCGGCGCTGAAAGTCAAGGACCAGCGGCCCCCTCCACTTCCTCCT